>NW_004443943.1:2770301-2862529 GCF_000243295.1 Trichechus manatus latirostris
GCTTTTAAGACCCCAGACACTACTCACCAAGGTAGAATGTAGAGCATTATCTTTATAAGTAGTGTCATGCCAATTGAGCTAGATGTTCCCCGAGCAGATCTATTATCTTTTAAGTGCCATCTCCTCTGTGAATTCTTGAGGCCACCTGCCTTCTTGGTTTTCTAGCGCTTTTTGCACTCCATACCTTACATTCAGCATTTTGTCCTTTCTAGTGTTTTATTCCCCTTTTATACTCTGTGGTTTAATACCAACAAGTGTGAAGACCAAACTCTGGAGATACATAAATTCATCAAATTATTACCGTCCAGGGATACTTGCAAAAACTCTGAAATCATTTTACATTCATGACTAACTTCTCCACAACATCTCAAGTAAACAATAATGTTAGATTTCATCATTTAAAAATTAATTTTTTTTATTTAGGTAGGTTTGGAAATGCACTGGAATCTAAGATACTACCATATCTAAAATACGGTGTATATTTTCCTTTGAATTCATATTATTAATTTTAACTTGGTTTTATACAAAGTTGCTGCTTGGTGTAAATATTTAGAAGTACTGAAGCGTCCTAATTTTTATAGGCAAGACAATTAGGAAACAAAGAAGTTAAGTGAGTGGCTTAAGGTCAAATGATTACTCACCAACAGGGCTGGGAGTTAAAACATGGCATGCTGACTTCCTGGCCTATGCAGTTTTCAGTAAACTGTAATATGTCATCATGTTCCCATATTAGAAATTATTGCTATTATTAAGCATTTAATTTTTATTTTATTAAGTGACATCATTCTAGATTGTTTACCTTAAGTTGCCTCAATGTTAATCAAAATAAAATATTGCAAAAACATTTTTGAACTGTTCTTGTTTCTCATCATATTCATAAGCCATTATTTTTTTCCTAAATGGGCCATACAAGTATTTTCATCTTCCCACAAAATTATTTGTATTTTTTTCCACTCTTGTGTTTCATCCTTCCACATTTGCTATTGCTCTTTATTTTACCAGGCTAGGGAAAGGAAAACAGCTAAACATATTTTAGTACCCTCCAAAACATTATAGGTAAAATAAAGAAGCTTCATACAGGAATCCAGAGACAAGGGAAGATGATGGGGCATTTACTTATTGGTATAGATTTTAATGCGGGGTGAGAAATGGAAAGTTTAAGGCAGTGAGGGAGACATCAAAAGGAAACAAAACAAGAAGAGAGAAAGGAATTGGTTGGAGTTTAAGGAACATTGCAGGCTTAATGCAAGGTTATAATGAAGCAGTTGTAATTTTTTTTAAATGAAGCAGAATTTTATCTTCTCTGCTGTTGTCATATTTGTCACGTTTTTCCATGCACAGAATAGGCCTTTCAGCTGTTTTGCCCTCATTCCAGTGGAAGTTGTCAATAGATTGCCTCTCCATCCTGGTAGTGGCAGGTTCTACCATCCACCCACTTGTGTCTTTTCTTCCATCTGAAAAAACCAACCAGTTGCCGTCACATCGTTTCTGGGTGACCTGATGTAGGTCAAAGTAGAACTGTGCTCCATTGGGTTCTGATTTTTCAGAAGTAGATCACCAAGGGTTTCTTCTGAGGTACCTCTGGATAGACTCGAACTTCCAACCTTTTGGTTAACAGCCTAGTGCATTAACCATTTGCACCGTCTAGGGACTCCTTATCTATCTGATGATACACTTCAATGCAAGCAGATATTTGTGTTCAAGTTTCTCATTCATCCCTCAGACCTGTCCCCACCCCAAGCCTAACTCTCCATGGTCTGGATTTCTTTATAAGTCTCATTTGAATTAATTGTCAACTACTCAATTTTGCTGGTCTTTGCACTGTGGGGTGTGTGTGTGTGTGTGTGTGTGTGTGTGTGTGTGTATACTGGGCAGTAGGTTAACAACTTGGAACTCCCCAGCTCCACAATCATCATTTCTTTGGTGGAGTGAAGCTCACATTTATCCAAGAACCCAAAGTTCTGACTGAAAGCTTCAGGGAGAGCTGGGCTTCCCTTTTCTTTGATTTTTTTATGAGTGTAGATCATACAGCTATTAGTTTGATTTGATTTGTGCACAAGAACTGGGGGTAAGAATTTATTTTTTTCAGGGTGTTTTGCATACTATTAATGAACCAAACCTAGGCTATGTTTTTGACTTCCCTGAAGAATTACATTTAGCTATGTTACTAAAATACTGTAAGAGAAAGAAATGTCCCAATTTTAGACAAGGGAAAATATAAAGTCTTTCTGTTTCCAATAAGAAGGTACACTATCAAATATATAGTTTGAAATAAACATAAAGCCCAGAAGTGCCACAGTAATTTTCCCCCATAAGTAGCCTTAAAAAAAAAAAAAAAACAAGTTTAAGAAAAATTAGAATCAATAATTGTGGTGAAAGCACGGAGCCAGCAAATATGTTTAAATGAGACCGTCTGATGCAATACTTTTCTTTAAAAAAATACAATTAGACCTTTGTGTTTTTTTTTTTTTTAACAAAACCTCATGTTTTACAACATCATTGGTTCTGTAATAAAATCTATTTAAAACAGAGAGACATGGTCAGCTTTATTAAGTTAGATTTTCTGAAAGAACACTATAATTTCCTCAAGTCTATGAATAGTTGAAGCAAATTAAATAAAGCTACTTTTATAACTATTTTTATACATTCCTGTAGAATTCTAATTGTCTCATTTTTTTTTTCCTCAAAAGTCTAATACGTTACCTCTTAAATCTGGAAAAATAAAAACAGAAAAAGGATCAAGAATGTTTATTAAAAAACCACTTCTATTTGGTAGCCTGATTTAGCAACCCCCTTGTTCTGTATGAGAGTAGCACCCATAATCTTCAGATCAGGAAACAAAGGGAAAGACTTTAAGTGACTCGCCTGAGGCGTAATGCTGAGATTAAAAATCAGGAGTGTCTGATTATACACATACATCCATTTGGCCAAATGATTGGCTTTGCTTGACTTTCAAATACCCTAAATATTACTTTGAATGTAAAGCAATAAATGTGTTTCTCTTGCCATTTTTGAATGCTTGCACACAAATGGATATAATAAAAACAATTATGTTGTTCCATGTGAATGCCATTTATATTTTTTCTGATAATGAGCAGACCATTTGAACCAAGGTGAGTACATTAAAAGCTCTAATAAAGAAGAGAATAGATTTCGAAACAGAATAATCGACTGTTAAGTGAACATACAATAAATAACTTCTACAGATGTGGTCGCTAGAAAATTAGTTTTGCATAACTTACCAATATACACTTCCCCCAGATGTTATCTGTTACATGAAAATTAACTTAGTTATATTATTCATTATGTGTACATTGCATTAATGTTATTTAAGATGGTTTACAATCAGAGCTTTAGTTGAATTGTGCTGCAGTATTTAAAGAATATCAAGTAAATGGCTTTTTGGCTTAATTTAATACTCATAAGTACAAAATTTCATTGCCGAACATTATGTAGATTTCAAAAATTTGAGCTCTTTACTTATAAGCCAAATGGACTCACTAGAAATCTTTTAAGAAATTACATATCCAATATGAAATGGACATCTACCGTGGGACTAAATGATAGGAATTTTGAACCCCCTTGGACTAAGTACAAGATCAGTTTGGGTCTAAAACCATGCTTATAGGAATTAGGACCTCCTTCCACATCTTATCGTGTTTGAGAATATAAAGATTTTCTCTGAAAAATTGTATTACTTCATACTTTCCTTTTCTACTCTGTGTACTAACATTATCAATTTTATTAACTCTGGTTTATTGTTTTTTCTTTAGAAATGCTTCTTTGGAGAAAGAATTTCTCCAAATTTGTGAGTAGTGTTTGTACCACTGAATTCAATAATTTGTGGGTAGTGTTTGTACCACTGAATTCTATAATTAAGTGGCAATTATTCTATTATCAAATTCAATTATTACATTATTCAAGATATTAAAAATGTTACTGAGATTACAACTTTCCACTATCTTGAATGGCAGAAAACAAGATAAATCTGTTCAACCTTTTTTGAGCTACAGGCACACAGACAAAAAGCTGGTTTGCTTTAAAAAGACATTTGTTGGGATTTGTCAGCTTGATGACTTCATATGTAAATCAGAACTTACTAGAAAATGTAAAAGTTTCAGAAAGACAAACTTAATTGCAAACCTTCTCCAATTTTAACTGAGGAAAAAAGGCATGGAAATTCCTGTAATGTTTTAACTTCTTTTCCCTCTTGAGAAAAGGCATTATCCATTTGCAAGTCTAATTTAGAAGTACTTGTGTGGTTCTGGAAAATTTTAACAAAAAATTGTAACCCTTTGCCCACAATACATTACACATAAAGTCACAACATATGAATGCCACCTGCAAAATGCAATCAACTCTGCTAATATCATAGTGTGGCCATAAATTTAAAATGAAAAGAGAGGAAATTTAAAAGCTAAGATTATCAGAGAAATTTAATTAATCCATTTCCAGAGTATTTTTCTTTCCTGGGGCCATTACAAACTTCTTAATACATCTTGTAGATGTAGAATATCAATTCAGCTACAAGAGTCCTCCTCCCCCTTAGCATTTTTGACTTGGAAATAAATTTGCAAATGCAGCACATTAATTTTCTTTTCTATGCTTAATATGCAGTATTTACATTTTGAAAAGGTTCAAAATGTTGCCAGGCTTCTGCAGGGTATGAATAGACATCTAATAGCAACTTCTATTTTTATCCACAGCCTACTGGTAGTTTGAACATTTATAACTTAATAGAGCTTTGAGACCATCAAATCCACACATGCTAATCACCTAAACATTGAACGGTAACACAGCACAACAAGTTAGGACAGGAAGCGAAGACTACCCATTCTAGCTGAAGCTGCAAGAAGGAATTTAAGTTGGCATGCCACAGTAAACCAATTTGCAATCTGGCTAGGATGCCGCAGTTAACACCTTGTGTCCATTTTTATTTATATATCTTGATTTGATCTTGTTTAACATGAGCTTGAAATAAAAAATAAAAAGTTAGATAATTAAAGAAACAGATTCCAGAGCATTTCAGACATCTTTAGTATTTTTAAGTGTACTTCTGCTTAGGGCCAACAGCACAATCTGAAAAGAAATCTGAGTATGCCTGTTTTAATGACCTCAGACAATAAAATCCTCTCTAGCGAATCTGAAAGGGAGTACCTTCTTGCAGCATAAATGCAATTTAAAAGAAAGGAAAAATGTTTTGATCTGGTTGTGGTACAAACATTTCCTGAGGGTTAAAACGGTTCTTCACATACCGAGATACTTCCTAAAGATGGCAATAATCAAGAAGATAGATCATTGAATTATGGGCTCTGGACTTGGCTCTATTCCTAATTGTGTCATGCTAAGAAAATCCCTAGGCCTCAGTTTATTTATCTGTAAAAGGAGGATAATGGTAATTGCTACCCGGCTACTTCATCGAATTGTTTTAAGCACAAATTAGATAATGTGGATGAAAATTCTGGGAGTTCTTCAAAGCAAAGGTTATTACACCCTAAGATGTATTATTATTACTATTTATAATTACTGTTATGATTGAAAGGATCCTCTTTATAATGCCAGCATTGGTATAGACTAGAGTACCTCTCTTGAGGACACTGTTCCATGTTATTTCTATATGTAATTGTTAATATTGTCCAAGCAGTGCAATTAACTCCGAAGAATTTATTAACGAGGATCTACCATTACTCTCTACCCATATGGTCACAGCCTTTAAAATATCAAACATATATCCAATGCCATCTTATTTGAAGAGTTCTTTGGACCCAAACAAATTCTCTTTTGAGAACTTGACAGCATGTAATAATCAGATAGTTACGTGGCATGATCAGGTCTAAGGCAAATTGTCTACTTAGAAAAGGAAAGTGTTTACACCTAACTTTCAAAATTGGGAAATCTGCCTCCCCTCCCCAATTTATCACTCTCTTAATCTTTTGTCTGTCAGTGTAAAGTGAGGCCAATGCTGCCCAGACTAAGGCTCATTTAAAAACGATTCCTTTTAACAAATTTTGTCCAAAGTAAAGGGTTAGGGTACACAGGGCGAACTTTCACTACATATTTCTTGTGAAAACGGAAATGCCAAAAGCTGCTGAAATTACTAAATTCAGCATTGTACTTCTGATTCTTACATTGACCTTATTTGCAACTTCCTCAGGGTGAGAGAAGGAAAGTATGGTTCCATTATAATTCCTTAGAAAATACTTAATGCTTTTCAAAGATACTATCTAGAAGCTACTCAGAGTATATTTGTTTTGCTTACTAGGTTATACTCAAAAAGACATACTCTTTAAGTGTAAAATATTGCAAACAGTTCCAATCATAGACAAATTTTTGTTTGGTCTCATCTAGGGAGTTCTACTTAAATTTCAGGATTTTAATATTTAAAATTGAGGAGATACTCCAAATTGTCTCTCTTTTTTAAGAATTTGAAATTAAAATACAAGTATCTGTTAACTAGTCAAGATAATAAAGATGAGTTATGCAATTATCTTTGTGGAATACTGTTTTAAAATGTAACAAATATAAACTTAAAAATTTGATTCTACGTATATTACAGTTTAATTACATCTTATGATAGCTTATACAAAGATGAAACTATTTCATGGCCTTCATATTTGAGAATACTCTTTTTGAGTAAGTGCCTGTAATTTTCAGAAATCATATGAGATAATAAATCATAATGGTTAGAACAGAAACTACAATGGAAGAACCCTAGGTCCTTGGCTCTAAACTTTCTTTTTTCCCATGAACTTCCTGTTATTTTGACAGTTTAAACTACCTGAATAAGAGGAGGCTAAAACCATTTGGGAAAGCTATACATATAATTTACTTGACTTCAAAGCATACTGATTGAACTGTATTTCAGTGCTGAAATCATCAGTTAGAAAGAAAAAAAAAAGCTTCTTAAAACTGTATTGGAACTAATTTCATTTAAAAATAAAAAGCTTTTTTGGGCCAAACTAGAAAGTTTGTAAATTGCTATGAAATCTGTAGAGAAGTCAACGTAATATTGTTATTCCTGATCTCCTAGACCCAAGAAGTCTATTTTAAGTAATCTGACATTAAAAATGTGCTGACAAATATAGATTTAAAAAACAACACAGGAAGTTGTAAATCAGTTGGTAACCCTTAGCATCAAGGAAATAAGAGACCACGAAAATGTAGTCATTTACTTTAGTCAACCTCAACCTTAATTTTTAACTAAAGAAAATTTGCAAAAGGCACGATGTTTACATTTTGGATATTTTATTCATAGCTTGTGTGTTTCCTTTTTTCTCCAGTTGGCTCATAAATTATTACAAGGAAACTCTGTCACAGTTATAAATATTTCTCTCTGCTTAGCTCCCTCCAAGCCCCCCCCCTTTTTTAAATATTCAATAACTGATTTTTTAACTGTATTAAGCACTCTTCTTTGGTGAGCACGACAGAATTTTTTGCCTTGGAGGAAACTGTTGCCAATGACTCTCCTGTTCCTGCTCATCGAGAAACTGAGCGTTCTCAGGAAGCACCCAAGCCCTTCCTCCCATGCAGGCAGCCTCTCGTTCCACACATAGGGGAGGTCATTCTTTCATTATTTCCGTGACCTACAAGGAGTCATATTTTCCCTTGTAAGGAATAACTAGGTGCTCTAGGGTTCCTTGCCTTTTTATGGAATCTGAATTCTTGGAAATTAGCTACAAAACTGATTTTGTGGACACTTCTCAAAAAAGACCTTTCACCTACAATCTGTAAATCATGCTAGTTTAGTTCTCAAGAAAGACCTTTCACCTACAGTCCGTAAATCATGCTAGTTCAGTTAAAAACAAACAAACCAAAATAACAACAGCAGCTCTGAACAATTTAGGTAGTATCTTTTATTCCAGATTAAAATGTTTTAGAGACCAGGGTATTTTCCCTTAAATGTGAAGTCAGAGCCCTGGATTGGCTCTGCCACTTCGTGGAGTGTCTGTTTGAGGTATGGTTTCATTTGTAAATTAGGGGGTTGGACTAGGTCATCTCTGGTCAAGTTACAGATGTTCTTGCCTATGATACTAAATTTCAAGTGGCTTTTTCTCTATTTAAACAAGACTCAAAGTCACCGGCCTGTGCAGATCCCCAGATTAAGTATTTTCCTGCCATGATGTAGAGGAATATTTGGATCACACACTCAGTGCTTACTGGAATCATAGACAGGCTGTAGCTTGTCCAATTATTCTACTTAATTATCTTCCCCAAACCTACTCCTCCTCCATCGTCTTGATCTCTCAATGGTTTCACCAGCTTCTCAGTTACCAGGCTCAAAACCTTGAAGTTGTCTTCATTTGTTCACTGTGACTTGTCTCTTACACGAAATCAGTCACAAAGCTCGTTGGGGACACTTCCGTGACATCTGTCACAGGTGCTCCCTTCTTTTCAATGACAATGCCCAATCTGTAGCCTTCAAAAATCTCAGTTCTTGCTGTCACAGACCTTAAACCTCAGCCACACTCGACTACTCACTCTTTCCCAGTATGGACAGTGCCTGGAACATAGTGAGTGCTTAATACATCTTTGTTACATATATTTAAAAAAGTATAGATGAGGGTGCTTTCCTAGCCTGTGTCTTGCCTGTGCTGCTCCCTCTGCTGGGAGTGCTTTTCTCCCTCATCCCGGCCAGTCAACATTCCATCTGGCCTTCCCAGCAGCTCATCAGCCACATCCTCAGTAACGATTTTCCTGATGTCACTTGTGCTCTCAGAGTATTTTGTTTGCTCCTCTTGTGTGGTATTTGTCATATTGTAGCTTGAATTATAGCCGCCTATGAGTACTCTCGCTGCTATTTTGTAGAAGCAACTTGAGGGCAGGAACCACATCTTATTCATCTTGAGGGTCCCTAGCTCAGCTCTTTGTATATAGGAGGCATTTGTTAAATGTTGAATATTCTGTTAGGGTATCCATTCATTTACAAATTTTCAGGGCTGCCAGCTTGTTTGATCTGCGAGGGTTAGGTTTTAAAAGTTTGTCATAAAAACTGATAACACTTGGAGAAACAAATCTAGTGACTTCATTGTTGCATGAGTAAACCAAAAAATCATACCCGTTGCCGTCATGGATTTCGACTCATAGTGACCCTATAGGATAGAGCAGAACTGCCCCATAGAGTTTCCAAGGAGCACCTGGTGGATTTGAACTGCCAACCTTTTAGTTAGCAGCCATAGCACTTAACCACTACGCCACCAGGGTTTCCATCTCATCAGGGCAATACCTGTATTTCTCAGTTATCAAAGGCATTCTACAGTAAGCACTTGTTTGATTAGCATAATGCCAAACAAGCCAACAGCTTCTCACTGATTTGACTGGATTGTTTTAACTGACAGAGAGTTGTTTTATAGACACAATGTAGTTTACAATTCTAAAGAGTCCCCCAGAGATACCACTGCCCCCACCTAGCTCCTGTTGAAGGTAACGCTAGGAAAGCTCTAAGGGAGTTGCTGAGTTGCCCAACTCCAGAGGCCATGGTTCACTTTGCTTTCTTTGTGCTGGGATCCCTGGAGAACAATGCGAATGGTACCCACTGGAGTCATGAGAATGGGAGACTCTGAGGGCAGCACTGGTCCCTGTACGGGAAAATAAATATTGCTGAAGATGACTCTGCTGATGATTGAAAAACAGCAGCCCTTGTTTATTGAGAACGTTACTCTATGTTTGGCATGGGCTAATTAGAAAACACATTGCAAATATTATGTCTTTTAATTTATACCATGTTATAAGGAGAGGTTTCATTGACCCCCATTTTTTAGATGAAGAGTCCAGCGCTCAAAGAGGTTAAGTAACTTGGCCAAGGTCACACAACTAGAAAATAGGGAATTCAGTCAGCACTTGAACTGAGATCTATAAGACTCCAAAGCCCATGTACCTAATCCTTCGGGGCAAGTGGAAATCTACTGGCTTTTTTGGTTCCCCCCAAAATGCTCATCTCTAGTTTATGTTGAGGAAATAGAAGTTCAGAAAGTGAAATGACATGCACACTAGGGATTTGAAAACCTAAGTTCTCAGGTAATTTCAGAAAGATAATTTTTTCACTAGTTCCTCACATCACTACAGCATATTGCTCCACATAAGTCAACACAAGTACGGCACCAACGACTGAGGTTTTTTTCTTTTTTTATGACAAGATATAAAAAGCATTGGGTTTATAAGGAAATCTGAGAACATGCTTAATTCATTTCTGTTATTAAATAGGAAAGTACAGGAACATCAGTTTGGTTTTCTGACTAAAACTGCGTGTTCCTGCTCAAATAGCGATTTGTCCTATTTGTTGTAATTGTAATTACTGTTTTCATTGAATTCACAGTTTTCTCTAGGAACAGACATGCAGAAAAACAACCAATAACCTAAACAGTTAAAACACACATTGAGAAATGGGCATGGTTGTGTGAACAAATCTCTTGTGATTATTCTTCTACTGTGTGCTGTAATGGGCTTTAAATCCATTTCCATATTTTTAATTAACACTGAGTTCCAAAAAACTTTCTGGAGGCCATTTAAATCATAAATGGGGGGAGAAGCAAATTTACTTTATCAGAAAATTGACTACGGACTATTTTGGTGGCTTTTATTATTTTTACATTTTAATGATTAAAATTAAATATAGCACGATTACTCACGACAGAAGACAGTGAAATAACTTTCATGGCTGATATAATTTTAAAAGTCAAACCTGGGTGAATAAGATATTAGTTCTGTTGTGGAGCACTTTTATTGTCCATCCTTCGACTATAATTTCTGATCAGTTCCATCCATTTAATAAAAGGAATTATAGAACAGTACCAAGTTACTCTTCTAGGAGACACCCAGAAACACTACCATGCCACGAAAAAGTGAGACTTTATCTCAATAGCTGTCCTATAGGTACTACAGTGCTATTTCTATCCTACCCCATTTTCATGGTTTTGAATTATTCATTTCTTTGAGTGGGAAACACAGAATGCAATCCTACTCCACAAATCTTATTTTAAAACTCCTAGCACCAAACATCTATATAATTAGCTATATGGAAACTTTGTCATTTTCATGAGTAAAAGGTATCACTGCACCACTCTAAGGATGCTTAGTCATCCATGGTCCCACAGGAAGGGCCTCTGTTTCCTCATCTAGAAAATGGTAAATCAGTAGCTGTAAAGCACCTTTTACATGGTGTCTGGCTTGTAGGAAGAGCTGTAAGCGTGAGGTTTTTTTTAATGTCATGTAGTTATAGCTGCAACAATGCTTCAGTAGAAGCTCTTTGAGAGCAGGAGCTTCATCCATTTTGTTACCCACTTCGCTGATCAGCAACCCGTTGCCATTGTGCTGACTCCTACTTGTGGCGACCTCATGTATAGCAGAGTAGAACTGTGCTCATAGGGTTTTCAGTGGCTGATTTTTCAGGAGTAAATTGCCAGACCTTTCTTCTGAGGTGCCTCCAGGTGGACTTGAACCTGCAACTTTTTGATTAGCAACCAAACAATCAATTGTTTCACCACCCAGGGACCTGGCAAGTGGCTACAAACAGTGGGAAAGTAATAAATATTTATTGAATAAATAAATGTAGGAAATCACTGTGGTCTCATATGGTCAATAAATGACTTTTCTTCTGCTTAATAGTTTCGTGACCTATGGGGTGCCAGATTCTAAGTTTTTTTTCCATTTCTTCCACCCCTCAATATGACCTATAACTCAGGATGCTCATTATCTGGGTGCCCAGTCTTGCTCCTTGATTTTAAATATTCCTTCCAGCCAATGGTTAGGTCCTTCCAAACGGTGCCATGCTCGATGGAGTTATGCAAAATGAATAGATTGTGGCTGTCAGATCGGAATACTGAGGACGCGTATAGTCTCAATAGCTGTCCCATAGGTATCATAGTGCCACTTGTGTACCTGATGTGTTGCCTGATGAGGGAATTATTCAGGCCACAAAACCCTGGAAGGGTGGTTCTGGTTTTCACACTGCTATGAACATAGCCTTGGTATGAGGAGTTGCTAACGAAGCCAGTGAATCAGGCACAGCATGTTAATTTACTCGGTTCAAGGAACTTCCCGGTATTTATAAATGAACTCTGTACATTAGGCAACCGATGTTTAGATAAGAAAATCAGAAAACAGCACATGACGCAATATAGTACTTCCACAGATTGTAATACCAATCAGCTCTAGCAAAGCTAACATCATTTAAGTAATCAAAAGCAAGGACAATGAGTTACTCTTTCAAAATTCTTCTGCTAGAAATAAGAAACCGGGGCTAAAAACATTCAAGTAATAAAGGTGCGTTGCAAAACGAAGGCAAAGTATTAATTGGGTTGCTCGAATTATACAATCTACAATTGAGCCTTAACATATTTTGGATTGCTGGTATTATCATTGCCCCAGGAGAAGGTGAAGATTTTACCTTTGAAGGATCTGGTATTTAAGGCATGTTTGGGGAACATATAGCCTATCAAAATGTTATGAAAACACACGTTCTATTTATTTCTTTAGCTTCTGTTTATATTTGAAACATTTTATTCTTACTTTGCTTAAAAAATGATGTTAAGTATTAAGAAAATATCAGAAAGACAATACCATTACAGTAATCTTTAATCTAAAAATCCAATTTCCTTGCAGTTTTTAAAAATTATAATTGGCTTATTTATTTACTAGTAAAACTAATTTTATTTTGGCTTCAGACACAGAAATACGACATTGTAACTGATTTTTTCTTTTATCAGCTCCATTTTTCTATTGGTAGACCATAACACGTTTTATTATTTTAACAAGATTTTTTAAAAAGCGTTTTGCTGTTACATCTATGAACTTCACCATCGCACCAGCATCTGTCAGATTTAATCACCTCCAGAACTACCTTATAAAGATTACCTTATCAGAAAAAGTGTCATCTTGTGAGTTTAGGTGTGAGAATTGCAAAATAAAGCTGAGCTACTCTAACAACTGCTGTGCTAATTTATTGTAAATTATGTTTTTTTGTTTGCAGAGATAAGACATGAGAAGTGTTTCTATTTAAATTCATTTCCCATGATTTCAACATAAATACAAACCAGCTTGACACAAAAAGTGAGAACACAGAATATTCCTTAAATAGGTTCTAGTGACAGTGAAATTTATTTTCTAAGCTATCGGTTACCAGTTATTCAGATGGTTCTAGGTGCAGAAGCAGACAACACAATTAAGACAAAACATGGATGCTTAGAATGCTAGATGGAAGTTGCTGATAGTCATGTGAAGAGTGATGATTTATGGTATATGAACTGGAAATAATTGCGTAGCAAGCCAGTCTACAACAAAGCTTTAATTTACTAGGCTGACACTATAAACTCATAATCTGTTGATCTGGCACCAGCAATGATAGATTAAGTTTGTTCAGAACACATCAGCATGTCCCTTTTGTGAGTATTCTGGGAACCGTAGTTTAGACGACCTCAGTAAAAACAACGGCAATGATTTTAACCAAGCTGATCCTCTAAGAAACATAAAAATCACAATGAGTCATTATATTATTAAAATTCAGAACTGAGTGGCAATGAATCACATCAAATTATCACCTCTAAATCATCAAAGAGCATAAAGTGGGCCCTATAAAGCAGAGTCTCGATGCATTTTTAACAAGATGAACCTTCTATATAAACAATATTTCATTATTATATTTATAGTTAATATTATTAAAACTAGAGTGGAATTTAGTGCCCGTAAAAGTGAAGGGCTAATGGTGCTCACTTGAACCAAAAGGAATATAGACCCGCATCTGCAGACTCCGTTATGTAGCTCTGCCAATATATTTCCACCTACTCTTATTCTTGTGCAGCAATGCCAAACATGGGAATTTGTACGATCTTTAAAAAAGGCGTCAGTGGTGGGACATCTGATTAGAGGCCCTCTAAGCTATTTTGTTTTTTGACCAAAACTAGGATTTGAATGCTAGTCTAAGAGAACCAGTTGTAAGTCCGCTCACTGTTTCATCCCCTTTTAACACTTTGGGTCTTTCAAAGAAAGGCAATTGAAATGTCATTGGAGAAAAAAACTGAAAAACCATTTTACTGGATTTTCTATGACTCGCTGCTAGTAAGCTTTATGCTGTATACCAGCTCACTTGTTCAAAAGAAGAGTTTTGCCTCTAGTGTAAGGTTTAGGTTTCAGTTCTATTTAATTTATCTGGCACATTCCAAGTGCTAGACACATTCTTGCCCTCGCAGAGGTTACAGTCCGGAGGTGCAGTTAGACGGCAGGGGATAGGAATGTATGTACACTAAATTCTAACACTATGTAAAAATGGCTACAATTGGGCTAAGATAGTGGTCTATGGGGCTAAAAACAAAAAACAAAAACGCATTGCTGTGGAGTCAATTCCAACTCATAGCGACCCTATTAGGACAGAGTAGAACTACCCCATAGGGTTTCCAAGGAGCAGCCGGTGGATTCAAACTGCTGACCTTTTGGTTAGCAGCTGAGCTCTTAACCACTGAGCCACAAGGTCCCTTATTTAGCTGATATTTGAAAGAGACCAATTGGGGCTCAGTCAGACAAAGACAGGAACAAGCAGGGAAGGGCATGGTGGAGTATGTGGGTGTGGTACCATTGTCAGTTATTTGTCAGCTAGCTACTCTTCATAATAATTACCCAAAGCTAGAGGAAAAGCTCACTTAGAATATAAAAACATGTCAAAACAAACTTGGCTCTTGAAGAAGTCGAGCATAATTGTTAATTTCTGATAAATACTGCCTTGATTACAAAGAAAAGAAAAAAAGTTGCTCTACGGTTATTTTTACTTTAAATGTTTATAGTTGGAGGGATACAAATAGACTTCTGGTCATGGATTATGGGAAATACATTTGATAGCTAAATATAAAAAAAAAATCCAAATATTAATAACAACTGACATTTATATAGTCCTTTCCTCCCAAAGCTCTAGACAAACATTACTGACTATACACACACAGGAATAGCACTGAAATGCTGCTACCCTTGCAAAGGATTAGATATTAATCCACGAAAAAAGTAGCAAAAGGCTGATCTACTCAAAATATAGGTCTGCAGAAAGAAGTGTGAATTTGGAAATGCAAACTCATGCCACAGCCCCTCCCTCCCAGAATGGATGTCATATTTTACTTCGATTTTTTGAATTACTGGTCTTATTTGACTCCATCCTCTTACTGACTCACCCACGGTTTTTCTATTTTTTCTTAGATGGGGCCTGAACTAGTTTATGATTGCTGTGAGGCGGTGAGTGAGTTAACAGGATTGATGGCACCTCCTTTCTGAGGACAGCAGCTCTGGCTCTTTAGCGCCTCCTAGTGCAAGGAGGGCAGATATGCCAGAGCAACACAGGAGTGCCATCTACTGAAGGAGTAGTTCTGTTTCTCCATGAGTCAAGACTGTTCTTAGTTATCTGGGGAAAATCAGCTGGTTCAAACAAGTTTCAATTATGAAATACGAGATCAAATAACTTGCTGATGTTATGCTTAATGACACTGATGAAGAGGATGCTGTTTGTCATAGGTGCTTGAATTTTTTTAAAGGCTGGAAAGTATAAACTGTCTAATGTACACTTTTAGGCCCCTTACTGTAAAATATTATTTATTTTATTGCATTCTCGAAGTATGACTGGTAATGACAAAAAAATAAGGCTGTTTATATTTCTTATCATGATGTTATAATTTCAATTCAAGGCTTATCCCAAACCACTTGATTTAAATTGTAACATTCCTCATTCTTTCTTATAAATCCAACATATCTTCAAAAGTTCAGCTAAAATCTCAGCTCCTCCTTAAAGCTTTCTTATTTTTCCAGAACTCAATCAACTCTATGTTTTTAAAATTCTCACTCTGATGTATTCATTTTCATTGTACCTTCACTGAGCAGGTACTACAAGCCAAGCACTGTCCTAGGCCATGGGGATTCAGAGAAAAACAGTACACAGTCCTTAACTTTCAAGGAGGTCATGATCTAATGTGTAGGTGGGAGCTTGCTCAGCATGACATACAAGGTCATTGGCAGAGTGAGGTAATTATTAGAAGTATATCAAAAAAAAAAAAAAAAAAAAAGAAGTATATGCAGGGTGTTCTAGAAATCTAGAGGAAAGGGAACCAATCCATTCTGGTGGGAGAGGAAAGGGGAAGAGACGAAGGGAAAACTTAAAGAGGAGATGGTGCTTGAGTGGAATCTTATGGATAAATAGGAGTTAGCAAGCAGATGAGGTTGGATAGGGAGACAAAATCCCAGACAGGTAGACAGACAGACAGACGAAATGGCATGTACAATAGCGTACAGGAATGAGAAGAACATTCTAGGACAAAAGATGCATGTGATAGTGGTGAAGACTGGGGTCAAATAGGCCTGGGTTAAGCACCAGCTCTGGTATTTAATCACTATATGACTTTTGGGCAAGTCATTTAATTTCCATAAACCTTAGTTTTCCCACCTGTTAAATGGGGCTAGTAGCCTGCTGATTGGCAATCATCCAATTGGTAGAACCAACTTTGGGGGAGATTTTTTGGGAACACATATCAAAAAATTTTAAAATCAGAACAATGGAAATAAAAATACAGTCTAGCAACAACAAAATGAAATTTAGTTTGAGGACCATTTATGCTTTAAATATTTAAATGTAAATGTTTTAAATTTAAAATGTAATTTAGTTTTTTTAGAGTAAGTCATGTCTAGAAATAAGTGTATGTTTTTCTCTTCCCATAGTTACCTTGAAAAGATGGAGAAAAAAATAAAAAAGGAATCAGGGGATTTATTTTCCTTATGTCCAAATAATATTCAACAATTTTTAAAACAATTTTAGCCTAAGTTAGAACAATATATTTCCCTCATCATTTGCTGAGAGGAAGCCTGCTTGATTAATGTAATTAAAGGGTTGCTTGTAACTCAAGACTCAATTAAAAAAATAAATTTGGCCTTATTACTTTACCTCCAACTGGTGGTTTTCCTAGTGTGATTTTTGAGCTAAAATCTGCGGCTGCTTTGTTCATGACACATGAATTGTTTTAGCACATCCTTTCCCCTGCTGTGCATATGATTAAGAAAGCAGAGGTTAAATAGTGCAGTAAAGAATTGGGTAAATTCATTCTGTTTTTGCTCACAGCGCCTTTTAGTTCCCCCTCTCTCATTTTTAGGACTGGAAGAGTGCAGAAACCTATTATCTTCTCTTTGAGATGTGTTCTTATGCTGAAAATGTAACTTCTCTCTCTTAACATTTCTCACTACACTGATTTGGTGTTGTCTGTGCTATTGCTATTGTCTGCATGGACGAGACAGCCAAATACAAGTGCATTCTACCATTTACGGAGAGCTCATGTAGGGTGGGCATTTGTGATAAGCATTTTGCTTACACTGTTTCATTTTTTCTTTGTGATAACCCTATGAGGTAAGGATAATCAGTCTCATTTTCAGATGAGGGACAAGAGGCCCTGAGAGGTTACGTTGCTTTCGCAAGGCCACACAGTAGGGGACAGAACTAAGGTACTACCTCTGAACTCTTATTCATTTGCATTTTTTATAGCTACAGTTTGACTCAAAGGATTTGAATCCAGTGCTGGTAGACTACCTTGCACATAGTTAGTGCAACACATATTAAATTCAATTTAATGGAAATCTTGTGCTTATCAGGGCAATGATCAGTCAGTCCTTGTCCTCACTGAGTTTGGAATCTGATGTAGGTGTGAATATAATATAATAATATGATATAACCAAAACCAAAAGCAGACTGCCAGGCCTTTCTTCCCCAGAGTTGCTGGATGTGTTAGAACCATCAATCTTTAGGTTAGCTGCTGATTGCAAACCACTTGTGCCATTCAGGCTCTTATGATATGATATGATAAAATGTAATATAATATAAATATAATGTAAACCCATTGCCGTTGAGTTGATTCTGACAACAAACCTACAGGACAAAGTAGAACTGCCCAATAGGACTTCCAAGGAGCGGCTGGTGGATTCAAACTGCTGGCCTTTTTGTTAACACCGAGCTCTTAACCACTGCACCACCAGGGCTCCATAATATAATATAAATAATGTAATAATAAGCATTATTATAATATATACTATAATATGATAAACAGCACGGAAGGTAATGTAGTGTAGTGGAAAAGCATGACAAATTTAACATTCCAAAGCAGAACTCTTAATTTCTTCTCCTAAACCTGTTCGTTCCCCAGTCTTGCAGGTAATGTTGCTAACAGCCACCCAGCTGTTCAAACTAGAAACCTGGGAGGCATCCTCGATTCTTCCTTTCCCTTACCCTTTAAATCTAATTCTTCAGTAGGTCCTGTCAGTTCTGCTCTGAAATTCACCTCTCTCTATCTTCTCTGCCGCTGTCTAATTCCAAGTCACTCAGACCCCTTTATCACCTTCTACCCGGTCTGCCTGCTTCCCTTTGCCCTCCATCCCGGTAAGAACTATTATACAAACAGCAGCCAGAGCAGGTTTTGTGGAGCCTGAAGCTACACTGTATTACAAAATTAGGTATAAAAGTGAATCTACAGAATTTTCAAAAGCAAATATATACAGCATAATACAAGAAGTAACAACAAATTACAAATATTAAAAAGCTGTAAAATTTCACATATATCACAAAATTAAAAAATAGTTTAAAAAATTAACTGCTTTATTAATATCTATAACACATTTTCCCCTACCTTTTGGGCTTCATACTCTAGTAATCTCTTCAGATAACAATTTTATAAAATTGAAAGAATGGAAAGGGTATTTAGTCTTTCCTCTAGCTTGGTTAATAGAAATTCTAATAATTATTGATAGTTTCAGCCTCATAAGTCAATGTCATGTACACTTTAGAATTGATGTCAAAATTCTGAAAACCTTCAGCAAGTTTCCTTCATACATGAATTATATTTAGAAACTTTTTAGGTTCTCTTTTGTAGTGAACAGACTTCAATATCTATTCTTTGAATGAATGGCTCTCTAATCAATTTGTGCTGATGTCCTCATTGTAGACACATATTATACAACTTTAGGTTATCTTCATTGATATCAGTACTTTTTATAAAAAAATGGAAGAAATTTAAATCTTATTATAATGTGTTCATGTGATTTAATCATCATTAGTTGGATTATAAAAAAATGCAAATTCATTGCTTCTGCTGAAAATACATCTCTTCCTCTTACAGGATTACTACTTTTGTTATGATCTGATTGTTTTGGGGTTCCAATGCATTTCTTTCTTTCTTTTTTTGGATTATGGGTTTTGTTTTGTTTTTTTTAATTGTGCATTAGGTGAAAGTTTACAGAGCAAATCAGTTTCTCATTAGATAGTTTGTACAAAAAGTATTTCATGACCTGGTTTCATTCCCCACCACGTGTCAGCACTCTCCTCATATCCGCTCTGGGCCCCCTATTTCCTTTAGTCCTGATTTTCTACCTCTTCCTGCGTTCTCGTCTTTGCTTTTGGGCAGATACTGCTCTTTTGTTCTCCTATAATTAATTTTTCTAAGGAATAAGTTCCTCTCGGGTGTTGTTTATCTTATGGACTTGTCTATTGTTTGGCTGGAAGGTGATCTCTAGGAATGGCTTCAGTTCCAGGTCAGAAACTTAGGGCCATAGTCTCGGGGGTTCTTCCAATCTCCGTCAGACCAGTAAGTGTGGTCTTTTTTGTGAATTTAATTTTTTGTTCTGCAATTTTTCTCTTGCTCTGTCTAGCACCCTCTGCTGGGATCCCAGCCAGAGTGGTCAATAGTGGTAGCCAAGCACCATCTAGTTCTTCCGGTCTTGGAGTTGTGTAGGCTGTGGTTCATGAGGTATGTTAGCCCTTTGGACTAATTGCTCCCTTGGGTCTTTGGTTTTCTTAATTCTCCTTTGCTCTGGATGGTAACAGACCAATAGTTGTATCTTAGATGGCCACTCACAAGCTTTTAAGACCCCAGACACTACTCACCAAAGTACAGTGCAGAACATTGTCTTTATGAACTATGTTGTGCCAATTGACGTAGATGTCCCCCAAGTCTATGGTCCTTTGTTTTCTAGCCTAGGAACTTCATCACACAAGGTGTTTCGTTATATCTAAGAGGTTTTCTTGACGGTACCTCTTGTGTCCTCTATATGAGCTGCACCTACAGTCATGTATTAGAAATATCTACCCCCAAACCTGTATCTGCCAGTAGGTGTATTCCCTTACACCTTCTCATGCCTCTTGGCATATCTATCTACTGATTTATCCATTTGTAAATTATTATTTATTAATACTATTGTTGCAGGATTGTCTAAGCTATAGTAGTCATTGTAGTTGCCCTTTATTCTTGTGTCCCTCTCAGTGTCCTCTCTTGCCTTGGTCATGTTTTGCTGACTTTCCCCATAATATATATTGCCTCTCCCTTCACTGCTATTAACACCTATCTTATACCTAATTGGTAATTTTCCCTCCCATCCCTACATACCGATTGCAGTCAAGTTGATTCTGACTGATAGCAACCCTACAGGACAGAGTAGAACTGCGCCATAGGGTTTCCAAGGAGCAGCTGGTAGATTCGAACTGCTGACATTTTGGTTAGCAGCCAAGCTCTTAACTACTGCACCACCAGGGCTCCCTCCCATCCCTAGTAACCATCAAAGAATATTTTTTCTTTTTTTCTTGTGTGTAAACTTTTCGTTGTTACTTTATAATAGTGGTCGCATACAGTATTTGTCCTTTTGTGATTGACTTATTTTACTCAGCATAATGTCCTCCAAATTCATCCATGTTGTGAGATGTTTTGCAGATTCATCATTATTCTTTATCATTGTATAGTATTCCATTGTGTGTATGTACCACAATTCATGGGCACTTGGGTTGTTTCCATCTTTTTCTATTATGAATAATGCTGCAATGAACACGGGTATCCATATGTCCATTCGTATCACAGCTCTTATTTCTTTAGGGCATATACCTGGAAGTGGGACTCCTGGATCATACACTATTTCTATTTCTACAATGCATTTCTTGGTGTCAGAATAATTTTTATTGATTTCATTGCTCATCTCTAGTGCTTGTTTTATATATTACTATTTTTAAAATTAAAACATAACCAAAAAACAAACCCACTGCTGTTGAGTCGATTTCGACTCATAGCAACCCTATAGGACACAGTAGAACTGTCCCATAGGGTTTCTAAGGCTGTAAATCCTTACGGAAGCAAACTGTTACATCTTTCTCCCACGGAGAGGCTGGTGAATCCAAAACGCCAACCTTTTGGTTAGCAGCCAGTCACTGCTAACTGAAAAGTTAGTAGTTCAAACCCACCAGCTGCTCCACAGGAGAAATATGGGGCAATTTGCTTCCGTAAAGATTACAGCCTTGGAAACCCTATGTGGCAATTCTGCTCTGTCCTATAGGGTTGCTATGTGTCGGAACGGACTCCACAGCAATGAGTGTGGTTTTTATTTTTAAATTTTTTCTAAAGTCCGTAGTAGATAAATTTGAAGATGTCAAAAGAAGGTACCCTGCATATAATTCCAAATCATAAGCTGTAATTTCTCACTTACTGAACTAGAACATCCCAAAGGTCTTCCCAAATTAAAATGGCATATTCAAAATTTATTGAAATAAAATGCTTGCATCTCATTTGTACGTGGGTTTCTATTCTGTGTCTTCAAAAATATACTTTTGAGTTCTTAAAATGTCATTTAACTCACATTGCAAGACTTGAACAGCTTTTTATCCCTTTGATGATTAGAAGACTTTTCCATAGACTAGCTTCTAGCCCCATACATTTCAAACTTGGTTTCTCATCCACTACTCACACATGTCCAGTGCCGAGCCCCAAAGGACATGCTCACATGCAATAGGATCTTGAACCCCAAATCTTTGTATCATGATGTCACACTGGGTAGTAGGAGAAGCCATACCTACACAGAGATGGCTAGATATCCATTATTAGAAAAGGGTTTCTTCCCCTAGTTCAAGCAATGACCTCCTAATATACTTCCCCAGCCCCAAATTTCCAATTGTCTTCAGTAAGTTTATATTTTGTCATCCCAATATCACATTAAATTTAATGTATTTAAGACTAAACTCGACATTACAATTCTTACTATCATTAAGAAAAATTGGCCTTTCTAATTAGGTCAATGACACATTTTACTCTTTTAGATCCTTCTACTCAAATCTGTGCAAGTTTTAATTCATGCTAGCCTCTTAGTCTTCCATATCCAAATGGTCACCAACTCCTATGTTTAATATGCTGTATAATATTCCCTACATATATCCATTCCTTTCCACTTCACTAGCACATCGTAGTACTGGGTTTTGTAATTTCTCGATTTATTAGGGACCTCCTAATTAGTTTCTCTGTCCCTAATCACTTTTCATTTCAAAATGTTGTGCATAACATTGCCACGTTACTTTGCTCAAAATACTGTTTTTATCACATCAGTCTCATGCTTAAAAATTGCAATCTGGAATTGCTGTTTGCAGCACTTAGATGAAGGCTCTTATCAAAGATGGTATTTAAAAAAAAAAACTTCAAATTTCTGAAGAATTAAAAAGTTAACTTCTGTATCTATTAAATATTATTCATTTGGATGAATTGAGTGGAAAACCAGTCTGAATTTGAGAGCGGTTTAAATTATGGAATATTTTCTAAAGAGAACTTTATTTTCAAGTGTAAGTTTGCAACCTCTCAAGCAGGATACCCAGAGCATTAAGCCCTCATGCCCCGAGGGATTGTTTGTACCGAATTAACTTCTCTCCTATGCATCCAGAGTGTTACTAGCTATGTACCATCTTTGAGAGAATTAAGAAAATAGTCACTGAAATCATTTTCTGTAGGACTTAATTCTCTTGCAGAACCTCTATTAAGAAAGGCTGGTATAGTGGCTGAAATAAACTGCTAACAAAATGTTACAAATAGAAATTCTGGATCTATCTTAATGACTTAAAAAATAAAACCAACACACCATATATAATTAGCCATGTCCATTTGCATATAAACAGTGAATATTGCTAAATTCAAACCCTGCCCTACTTAAGAGAGCAAGTGGCTGTCTATAAACAGCCTCCATGTAATATTGTCTATATTGTAAGTATAGTCTCTGTTCTTTTATAGAGCAAAGTTTACTATTAAAACTAGTGCAGACCGGGTCAATATGTCTGAAATTGAAAGTTATTTGAGTTTGAATTAATGAGGTTTTTACTGCATATAATTTGTAAGAAGATTCAAAGCATTACAGCATATATTGCCCAAGATAATTGCTAATGTAACATAACTTAAACTACAATAATTTTTTTATGTTAGAATTACATGATAATGGCATGTTTTTGAGATGAGAAAATATAATATTATTTTGATTCTGGAGCTATCATTAAAAATGTTTTCTAATTTAAATATTTTAAAATTAAAAGTGGGTAATATTTCTTTGTTAACAATATAAAGTACTTACACTGGTATATTTGGATAGAAAATGTAGTGACAGAAAATCTAAAATTACAGCCACTTTACAAGATAGTATTTTATCTTGCCTTTACATAAAAGTTCAGAAACGAGCAGTACAAAGCTGTTGTTGTGGCTCTGCTTTTCACAAAATGTCTTGGGACCTAGGCTCTTTCCATCTTCCTGCTCCTCTACGCTGGCCTCCATTCCTAAGATTACCTCTTGGTCCAACTAGTTCTCCAGCTGAAGCCATCACTTTGTATTCCAGCCAGCAAAAAGGAGCAAGGCAAAAAGAAGTGTATGCTCCTTTCCTTTAAGGATAATTATATTCTATCGGACAAAACTTACTAACATGGCCACACCTTACTCCAAAGGAGATTGGAAAATGAAGTCTTTATTCTAGTCACTATTTGCCCAGCTAAAATTTTATTTCAAAAAGCACTCCAGGTGATTCAAGTACATGGTCAGGTTTTTCACAGAAGCACTGGAATCCCTTGGTGGGCCTTCTGAACCATATTATTTCAGAACTGGTAAGAGAAGAAACCAGAAGAAAGATTTACTCAGAATCGTTAACACGTCTTCAAATTGCCCCCTTTCCTCCCCTCATTTAGCTGACTTAGCTATCCATTCTTTCTTCTCCAACTCTCATTAAGCCTTCTGCGCAGTTTTGCCACAGCTTACATGATAGAAGAAGACAGGAGAAAAGTAATTTAAGATTTAAAAAAAAAAAGTTTCCTGCAAGGAACTAAGCTGAAAAATAACAGATCACAGTCACAGCTATAAAGTGAGCTCCAAGGCCTTGGGCTTTTTCAAGAGGACCTCTAGGGCCTACAGCATGGTAGAAGCTTGAGAAATTTCGGTGTTGGAATAAACAAGCTGTATTATTTCCAGACTGCAAGCTCCAGGGCTCTTTGTGGGACCACCTAGGACTCAAGATTTTAAGGATAACCTTTACCTAGTCTTAGATGCTTTCATCTTGATGACTTTATGTGATTTTATTGATAGAAAACTGCTCTTAGATCTTCCTGTAATCTAGGAAGATAGCAATTCAAGTTCCTGCTGATGTTGAATTAGGTTTCTGAGGAGGCCATGTTCTGAGCCCCACAAGTTCCCTTTTGACCATGGACCATGTGATACTCACTTTGTAGATGGCTTTTTAGGGGTTCATCCTGGATCCCTTTGAGGGAAGAGGCTATTTTCAAGCTGGGCCTCAACAATTTTATTCCACTGATTTTAGACTGTTCTACAAAGATAGGTATCACCTTTGCTCTTCAATGAAACTTCTGTATTCCTGGCCTTGGAAAACTCTATTCTTGTCCTGATTCTCTTTAGAACACAGAAAAACTAGAATGTTTAGTATTAAACATACTTTATCTAAAAATTTAAGGTTATTTTTAGGTTAGGTCGAGTTCCTTAACTATGTTTCTAATCTAACCCGGTTTCACTAAATAAGCATTTTAAGGGGTTGGTTGCCATTTCTTACTAAGAGAAACTAACATATCATCCTCCACTCTGTTCCACATTATCTCATTCTATTTTTGTTTTTCTTTTAAGATTTTGTCCAGCACTTCTAGTTTGGATGAGCTTACTATTAATCTCTTTGATCATGGCTATTGCTTCAGAAAGAGCTCCACTTACTTCCCTAGTTATGAACGTTGCCAGTTACCTAATAGTCTGTAATTACAGACATTTAAACTTTGAAAAACCAGTGTTTTTCCCTTCCCATTTGCAAGCGACAGATTTAAAGAGATTTACGAGAAGAGACAAAAATCCACTGTATTTGTTGTTGACATAAAATGCTGCAGATAGCTTTCTGGTTTTTCTCTCAGCTTTTCCCTCTTTTAGTGTTTTCTTCCCCCCACCTCTTTTTTTTCTTACTACTTCTGGAAGAAAGTCTTAATTAAGTTTCAGTGATCCTTAACACCTGTTTAATTTCCCATTTAAGGAGGAAGGTGGGCTTTAGGTTTTGAGTAGTTAGCAGGCATTAGCAATTAGCAAATTGGAAGAGGTGGGGTATTAAGGCAGTGGACTAGTGGAGGAAAAGACAAAATACAGTAAGAAATATTAGACACTTAAATCTATCAATCTGAGAATTTCATATACATTGAAATTTAATTAACAAATGTGCACCAAGAGTTAAAAGGTATCGGGATATATGCGTGCAAACATTCATGAATGTGTGTGTGCATGTGTATGCATTTATGCACACACACGAGCCACATATGGTAATTAAGTTTACATTTTCCAGACCCCTGGAACTAAGTGTAAAAGGAAGTTCAGGACTGAAGGGGAAAACAAAACAAACAAGACAAAAATTATTTGAGATAAATACCTAGTAAGTAACATTATTTTCAGAAAAAAAAATGTTAAATCTTGAGCTGGGGAAAAAATTAACATTTGAAAAAAGTCAAGTTTTGCATTTTTGTTTTTGAAAAATACAAATGAGGGTATATACCAAACTAAAATTTTATTGTCTTTTTTTGGTAATTTAAAAATATTATAGTCTTTATGCTTCTAACAATAAAGCTATTTTCATTACATAAACTGGAAAATGTCTTGGTTGATGAATTTGTCTTTCTAGTTAAGGATTTGATTATGCTCTTTCTTCTGTATCATTTAATTATTTAAGAAAAAATCAAGGAAAAAAATCCATTTTAATAAGATAATTAAGAAATGTAGATAAAAGCCAACATGCTTCAATTTGTTATTTTGAACTGCAAATCTTCTGAACTGTGAATGCTTTTATATTTTAAAAGTAATTTAATGTCTAGTTACCAAGGAAAAAATGATCGAACTATATTGAACTTCAGTAGTTCTGGATGTGAGGACTCTCACTTTGAAAATCATTCTCATGAGCAGAAAAATGAACTTTTAACCAAATCTCCACAGGAGGGCACTACAGTGTGATTCTGGTGTAAATTGTAACTAGAGCAACCCGTCCTGTTAGTTGTAAGTCCCTTGCCTTATTATTTTGAGGACTAGCAGAATACCACACAACTCCAAGAAAGCTATATTGAATAGACAGTTTCATTAAATTTGAAAAGTAACAGAAGCAGTGGTTTAGATATATAGTTCTAATAACTATCCGAACCGACTTGACAGCAACTGGTTCATTTTTTAAAAAATAACTGTTCACACAACAAATCTATTTTCATTAGGGAATCTATTCATTTCATTAGAGTTTTCCCAAAAAAAATTTCACTTAGGTAAATTCTAGTAATGGAGGGAAAATCTGGTGGAAAGTTACAGTGGCAACAACGTCCTTATTAACAGGGTTTTGTCTTTGGGTGGTACGTATTGTTTTTACAGTCGAATATTGATAGCTTTAATGATCTGGGAATTTACAGTTGAAACAAAAATAGTAAAGCCTTCTTCTGAAGTAGAAAATTCTAGTTTTCAAAACTCAAGATAGATAGGTTTCAGATGTGGTAAATATTTTCTTTAGTAAAAAATGATTATAGGTAATTTAATCTTTCTCTTGAGACATATATTCAGCATAAAATCTTATCTCCAAATATAGCAAAACTGGTAGATGGCATGGTCTGAATGAAGCAAAATCTCAACAGGTAGAAATTATATAATATTTTCAAAAAATAACAGGAATGTCTTAGAACTATCAGGTTAAGCAATCAAAACAAAAATTACAACATATAAATGCATTTATTATAAACGGCATGCATTTATAAATACTTACAAATGGCATGTAACTATAAATAGTATTACCTACAAATCATATCTATTACTTATAATGTATGTCTAGCTAACTAGACAGTATGTAGGTAAGTCAATTTTAGTGAGTATAGAAATAAAATAAAAACATAAATACAAAGCATTTCCAAACTGGTTCACCTTATCCAAATAAAGGCTCTAAAAACAGTCACAAAATGGAGATTTGGCCCATATTAAGATTTAACCTCCCTACCCTTGTCCTAATTTTCAGTTTCTCTAGTACATTTTCAAGTTGCTCTTTAGAAGATAAAATATTTTAATATTTTACTTGCGTTAAATCAATACAAAAGTCATTGTAATCTTGGCAGTTGCCATGTATCTTTGTGAGCCTTGCCTTATTATTTTGAGGACTAGCAGAATACCACACAACTCCAAGAAAGCTATATTGAATAGACAGTTTCATTAAATTTGAAAAGTAACAGAAGCAGTGGTTTAGATATATAGTTCTAATAACTATCAGAACCGACTTGACAGCAACTGGTTCATTTTTTAAAAAATAACTGTTCACACAACAAATCTATTTTCATTAGGGAATCTATTCATTTCATTAGAGTTTTCCCAAAAAAAATTTCACTTAGGTAAATTCTAGTAATGGAGGGAAAATCTGGTGGAAAGTTACAGTGGCAACAACGTCCTTATTAACAGGGTTTTGTCTTTGGGTGGTACGTATTGTTTTTACAGTCGAATATTGATAGCTTTAATGATCTGGGAATTTACAGTTGAAACAAAATAATGTAACCACAGTATAAACCTGAAAGTTTTCTAAATCCGCATGCTGTATTGGAAATTGATGGCAAAATTTTTTCATACCAATGCCAAGTACTTGCTTAAAGCAGAGGAGTTGTCTAAATTGTTGATGGTTCACACCTGGGTTGAATAATTTGTTCGTGATTAAAATACTAGTTCATCACTCCCTTGAGGAATCAAGACAGACTGTTTTAAATATCTTTTCTTTTAGCTCATACTTACAGATCTTTATGCAATAAAGAACTCAAAAAGTAGATTTAAAAATGAATTTAAAAATAAGAAAATAAGACTTGGAAAATCTGCTTGCATATAATAAAAATTACTTTTCAACATTACTGTTACATAAAATTGGCAAATCATACAGGTATTTAAATAATAGAATCATATATAATCTAGGTTTTCCTTTGCTTTTTAAACTGGAATCTAGCTAACCATAGCACTTAAATAACTAGATTCTTTGTTGTTTACAACTTTTAGAAGACATAAGTTGTAATCAAATGGCTTGATATCAGTAATTCAAAATAATGCAAGTTTTGGGATATGTATTAGGGTTAGGGCATGTTTCCACTGAATTTTATATCCCGCTGGGATACTAAAATATCTCCCTCAATGCCCCACCTCCAAGCTTTAGTCAGTAAATATTCTTCCTCTATCCCTCCCTCCCTTCTTTCCTTCCTTCCATTTTCTCTCTCTCACTTTCTTGTTTTTATTTTTACTAAAGTCAGGAATGGGTACCGATAGATTTTTTTCACAGAATCTCACGTGTCAAAATAAAATCAAATTTTGCTTAACCAAAGCGTTCCATTCCTTAAGCACTAATCAAAATTTGCAGCCAATATTTATTTAATATCCAACTTTGACTTCACTAAAAAGAATCAATATTTTGAGGGACAACTGTTGTTTCTATCTTAAAACAAGAAAAAGTAGAAGATGAAATATGAGGTTACGTGAGTACTAGAAACCTCCACAATACAACAGGGATAAAGAAGAAGAAAATAGGAAGTTTATAAGCTTGGATTTTATATGTGCTTCATCTGCAGAAGAGGAAATGATACAACTGTGCCTTCTAAGGTAGTATTATGTGATAGAAAAAGGAGCCAGTATGCGTGGAAGCATCTTCTCCTAATAGCCAACATGAATATTCCAGTGTTTCCACTGATGTAGATGTTGAGATTTTTAAATATTACATGGAATTTTGGTCAAAATTTTTTTTTTTAAATTTGTTTTACTTTTTTCTTTTGAAATAATTTAAAATTTACCTTTAAGTTATAGAAATAATACACAGAGCGCTTGTATAACTATTGGGAATAAATTTCAGACTGATACTGCATTCCTTGTAATACTTCAGTGTGCATTTCTTAAATGTGGTGTTATTTTCCTATATAACTGTAGAAGAGCTATTAAAATGAACTTTGATCCAATATTATCCTATGACCTCCAGACTCCAATAAAATTTTGCCAATATCCTAATAATGTCATTTGTAGGTCCAGCACCCAATCCAGGAGCATATGTTTCATTTAGTTGTCATGTTTCCTTAGTTTCCTTTAATTTAGAAGCATTCCTTAGTCTATTTGTTGTGATTTTTTTTTTTTTTTTTAATGTTGAAAATTTTAAGAGTATAGAACAGTTACTTTTTAGAATAGTCCCCATTTCGGATTTGTCTGATGTTTCCTCATGATTTATGCATCTTTGACAGGAATACCACAGAAGTGATGTGCTCTTCTCAGTGCATAGTATCAGGAGGCAACAATGTTAATTTACATCATTACTAGTATATTAATGTTTATTACTTGGTTAAGATGGTATCTGCCAAGTTTCTCTGCTGTGAAGTTAATTATTCAGTATGTTTTGTATTTATTAATTAATAAGCAATTAATAAAATTGTATGAGAAGATACATTGAGAGTATGCAAATATTCTTATCCTTATCTGACACCTACCAGTTTTAGCATTCTTTGATCATTCATGCCTAAATAAATTATTATTGTGATGGTTACCAAGCAGTAATATTTTAATTCCATTATCCCTTTTGAATTTGTTAGTTGTCATTTTACTGATGTGTTCTCTTCTCTTCCAAATGTCTTTTTTTTTTCATTCACTTACTTGTAACAATAGGGTTTCATGGATTTGTATTTTACCCAAAGAGCTACAATCCATTAATATAATTTATTTTGATGTTCAAATTGGCCAGTATGAGTCCTTTCAAGCTGGATCCTGTGTCCTTTGGACAAGAACCCATTATTCTTTGAGTACTTCTTTACATTCTGGCACAAAAACATATTCCAGACCCATCTAGTTTTTTCTCTTCCTAAACCCAATGCCAGCCATTTCTTTAAGGAGACCTAGTTTCTTTTACTGGGTATTTAGAAATCAAGAGCTGGGTACTAAGTGTGTTCATTGCTATTGAGGTATAATTGTTTTGGACACTCAGCAGAAAAAGCTTACATTTGTTGTTGTTAGGTGCTGCTGAGTTGGTTCCAGCTCATACTGACCCCATGTAGAACAGAATGAAACACTGTCCAGTCCTGTACCATCTTCATAATTGTTGTTATGCTTGAGCCCATTGTTATAGTTACTGTGTAAATCCATCTCACTGAGGGTCTTCCTCTTTTTTGCTGACCTTCTACTTTAGCTGGGACCTTCTCCAGGGACTGGATGTCCTTCTCCGGGGACTGGTCGCTTCTGATAATATGTCTAAAGTATGAGAGACGAAGTCTCGCCATCCTTGCTTCTAATGAGCAGTTTGGCTGTACTTCTTCCAAGACAGATTTGTTCATTCTTCTGGCAGTCCATGGTATATTCAATATTCTTCACCAACACCACAGTTCAAAGGCATCAATTTTTCTTCAGTCTTCCTTACCCATTGTCCAGTTTTCACATGCACATGAGAGGAACGAAAACACCATGGCTTGGGTCGGGCGCATGTTAGTCCTTAAAGTGACATCTTTGCTTTTTAACACTTCAAAAAGAACTTTTGCAGCAGACCTGCCCAATGCAATGTGTCGTTTGATTTCGTGATTGCTGCTTCCATGGGCACTGATTGTGGATCCAAATGAAATCCTTGACAACTTCAATCTTTTCTCTGTTTATCATGATGTTGCTTATTGGTCCAGTTGTGAGGACTGTTGTTTTCTTTATGTTGAGGTGTAATCCATACTGATCTTTGATCTTCATCAGTAAGTACTTCAAGTCCTCTTCACTTTCAGCAAGGAAGGTTGTGTCATCTCCATATTGCAGGTTGTTAATGAGTCTTCCTCCAATTCTGATGCAGTGTTCTTCTTCATATAGTCCAGCTTCTTGGATTATTTGCTCAGCATACAAATTGAGTAAGTATGGTGAAAGGATACAGCCCTGACGTATACCTTTCCAGATTTTAAACCATGCAATATCTGCTTGTTCATATATATATACAAAATCTACCCATCTTAAATTCCATTAGTTCACACTGTTTCCTCCAATTCCAATGCAACACCACATGATTTATTCTAGTCTTCCCCCTTTTCACATATATATATAATATATATATATCTACTCCTAGCCCTGGTGGCGTAGCGGTTAAAAGCTCTGCTGCTAACCAAATGGTTGGTAGTTTGAATCCACCAGTCACTCCTTGGAAACCCTATGGGGCAGTTCTCCTCTGTTCTATACGGTCGTTATGCGTTGGAATTGACTCGACAGCAATGGGTTATAGTGACAAAGGCTATTCATTGTTCTTGACATATTTACTTATCTGTTCAGTTCCCCCATATTTAGCTAAATTTCAAAGCTGTGCCAGTCAAAAGCTTGACCTTAGACACATGCTGCCCTCTTCCTCTCCCCTACGGCTCCTGGCCAGGCTCCAAGAAAGGGAAAGGGAAGGTGATGAAGAAACAGGGAAGACAGAAGGGTTAGAGAGCTTGTCTTTGGTCACATCAACTCCTATACTGCTGCCAGGTGTGTTGACTGAAAGTTCGACCTCAGGATGGATATACTGTTCCCCAGCCCTCTGCTGAATGCGCTGGCAGAATCTCAGTCTGGTCAAAAATTTTGAAGCTCTAAATTCTGAAGCAACTTTTGGGATCCATTCAATATTAATTGAAACAATCAAGTTAACCATGTAAGCATATAAAAGAAACTAATATTGTTAGTTTCCCTTGTAATCCCTTTTTTGTAATCTTAAATGTTCAATATATTTACTACCTTTGAAGGAAGACATAAAATGCATAGAGATAACACAGGTTACTTTGTCTTTTAAATGGACAAAGGGAGCATCTAATGCGTTTATGTATTAGGAGCCCTCCTTATGGGTACATTTTTGCCCAAAGGTCTGCCCTCCCCTGCTGACTTTTAGTGCTGCTGTGCAAAAACTGGCGGACCAATGGCAGTACTGACGGATCTGTCTCCTATTTCCATATTCCAAGAAATATATTTTTATTGCTCAAAATCCGAGAATTGATATGCCAAGTGTTAAAAGCTTTGCACATTAACATAGGTCAGAATTAACTTTGTATATTTAAAAGGAAACCAAAATAACAATAAAAGATAGAAAGCAAAGCTAAGCAACACACAAGAAGACTTAGGTAAAAGAAACCTTAAGAAGTCAGAAAGATAAAAAAAAAAAGAAAAAAGAAATACAATACTTTGATCTTAGATGCATTCAAAAGCATGTTGATACAAAGGAAAGATTCAAAGAGGGTTTTAGTCTTTCTGACATTATGGTCTACAAACAATGATGTCTGTGACCCACAGATTTTAAGGCTTTGGAAATAAAATTTAAAATCAATTCTGTAACAGATGCTAATGTAAATGGTGCTTACAGGCATTGATAAAACACTCTTCCTTCCTTCTACTAACATATTCCATAATTATACTGTGATTTAAATAGTTTATATATAGACAGATAAATGTGGAACAGGAGAAAAGTATTCATACATTAGCATTCAGAGTAAGTAATTCAAACAGCTAATTGTTCCAGCTCAAGGAATATTTAAAAATATTACCAGTTAGGTGTTCAAAATTACTTTGATTTATTTTTTATTGAGTCAGGCTGATGATTTGCAAAATTAGAAAATATTCTTGATCAACATAGATGCACATTACAGAAACTACAGAAAAGAAGCAGAAAGACAGACAATGATCAAGAAAACATCTCTGCCTTTCTCTTATCCTCAACACATGCAACAACCATTTTTTTAAAAGCTAAGCTTCTGCTATTTGAAGAAAGCTATGGATGAAAACAGACATTTCGAGTTAATTTTTTGTTTTCACTGGAGAGGAATGCTGTGTGTAAGGGTTTTTATTGTACATTCTTTGAACCCTAGAGCTCTTTTAGATGCATTTTATTTAACTTGAAACAATTCAAATTTCTTTCTTCAATATTCTGATAACACTAGTGAAAATCTTACTATTATACACATTATTCCTGAGACTTATGCAATGGGTAATTTATGAATCCCTTTGTAACTAGAATGATTTGACAATTTAAAATCTCTGAAAATTCTAGTTTTATTGGTATAGGTATATAGATTATGATTTTTTTTTTTTTTTTGGTTGCAGACGTGCAATTGAATCAACTCAATAAATATTTACTGAGTTCCTTCCCTAGGTTAAGATATGTAGGAGGGTCAAATAAGAAATAGTCCAACCTTCAAGAAGTGTATAATCTGATAGACAGTGACAACTCAAAAATTATACTCTGTATTACAATTTATACAAATGCCATAAATGAAGTGCTTTGAGAGTAAAAAGGAGACATCCAGTTCTGGAAAATCATATATGATTCCACAAATAATAGTATTTTATAGCTATTATGAATGAGAAAACTATCCCCTATTATAATATTTTCTCCACAAATGAAAAGGGCTTTATTGCTTTTTTGATAATAAAAATGAGTGGAACCATTATAAAATATTTCAAGCAATTCAAAATAGTAAAAATATAAAAGGAGAAACTAAAAGTCAGTCTAAATCTGACAAATCACTGTTAACACTTAGATAAGCATTTTCCAGATATTTTGCTATGCAATTAAATATGCACATAAATATAATTTCATGTATTTTCTATTGCTACGTTTAACATTATACTTGTGGAGTATTTATTTATCTTAAGAAATGAGATCATATGATATATGTAATCTTTCCATGGCAATCTCACATGGAAAGGCATGAACTCATCGTTTTTAGTGGGTTGTTGTTGTGTGCTGTCGAGTCAATTCAGATTCATATTGACCCTATATGACAAAGTAGAACTGCCCCACAGAATTTCCTAGGCTGTGATCTTTCCAGGAACAGATCACCAGGTCTTTTCTTCTGTGGAGCAGCTGGTAGGTTAGAACCACTGACCTTTTGGTTAGCAGCAGAGAGATTAACCATTGTACCACCAGGTATGTAGTCTTAAATTGGATGGATGTTCCAACAAGTGTTTAATCAGTTTCTCATTGACAAATAGTATTTTCCAAATTTTCATGACTGTAAATAACAACACTAGGACAAAAATTCTCATAAACATAACTTCGCACATGTTAAATTATCTTTTGGAGAAAAACCTTAAAATTAGAATTGCTAAGTCAAAGGATATGCGTTTCCAAATTTTAACAAACTGTACTCCAGCAGTGTATTAATTTTAAATTTCCACACATTGTGCAGGAGAATTTATCATATGTACGCTAACACTGATGATTAATAATCTGAAGGAAGAGGTTGAAGCTACACTGAAGGCACTGGTAAAAAACAAGCCTTCAGGAATTGATGGAATACCAACTGACATGTTTGAACAAGTGGATGCAGCACTGGAAGTGTTCACTTGTCTATGCTAAGAAATTTGGAAGACAGCTACCTGACCAACTGATTGGAAGAGATCCATATTTATGCCTATTCTCAAGAAAGGTGATCCAACTGAATGAGGAAATTATTGAACAATATTGTTAATATCACATGCAAGTAAAATTTTGCGGAAGACCATTCAAAAGTGCCTGCAGCAGTACATGGACAGGGAACTGCCAGAAATTCAAGTCGGACTCAGAAGAGAACGTGGAACGAGGGATATCATTGCTGACGTCAGATAGATTCTGGCTGAAAGCAGAGAATACCAGAAAGATGTTTACCTGTGTTTTATTGACTGTGAAAGGGCATTTAACAAATTGTGGATAACATTGCAAAGAATGCGAGTTCCAGAACACCTAATTGTGCTCATGAGGAACCTGTACATAGATTAAGAGGCAGTCCTTTGAACAGAGCAAGGGGACACTGCGTGGATTAAAGTCAGGAAACATGGGCGTCAGGGTTGTGTCCTTTCACCATACTTATTCAATCCGTATGCTGAGAAAATAATACAAGAAGCTGGACTATGTGAAGAAGAACGGGGCATCAGGATTGGAGGAAGACTCATTAACAGCCTGCAATATGCAGATTACACAACCTTGCTTGCTGGAAGCGAAGGGAAGTTGAAACACTTACTGATGAAGATCAAAGACCAAAGTCTTCAGTACGAATTACACCTCAACATAAAGAAAACAAAAATCCTCAAAACAGGACCCATAAATAACACCATGATAAATGGAGAAAAGATTGAAGTTGTCAAGGATTTCATTTTACTTGGATCCACAATCAATGCCCATGGAAGCAGCAGTCGAGAAATCAAACAATGCATTGCATTGGTCAAATCTGCTGCAAAAGACCTCTTTAAAGTATTTAAAAACAAAGATGTCACTTCGAAGACTAAGGTGCACCTGACCCAACCCATGGTGTTTTCAATCGCCTCATATGCATGTGAAAGCTGGAAAATGAATAAGGAAGACTGAAGAAAAATTGATGCCTTTGAATTATGGCGTTGAGAAAGAATACTGAATATACTATGGACTGCCAGAAGAATGAACAAATCTGTCTTGGAGGAAGTACAGCCAGAATGCTCCTTAGAAGTGAGCATGATGAGACTTCATCTCACATACTTTGGATATGTTCCCAGGAGAAACCAGTCCCTGAAGAAGGACATCATACTTTGTAAAGTAGCAGGTCAGTGAAAAAGAGGAATACCCTAAATGAGGTGGATTGACACAGTGACTGCAACAATGATGGCACTGGACCCGGCAGTGTTCCGTTCTGTTGTACATAGGGTCCCTATCAGTTGGAACCAACTGGATGGCACCTAACAACAACAACAATCTTTTTTTTTTATTACACTTTAGAGGAAGGTTTACAGAGCAAACTAGTTTCTCATTAAACAATTAATACACATATTGTTTTGTGACATTGGTTGCCAACCCCATGACATGTCAACACTTTCTGTTCTCAACTTTGGGTTCCCTATTACCAGCTTTCCTGTCCCCTCCTGCCTTCTAGTCCTTGCCCTTGGGCTGGTGTGCCCATTTAGTCTCATTTTGTTTTATGGGCCTGTCTAATCTTTAGCTGAAGAGTTAACCTCAAGAGTGACTTCATTACTAAGCTGTAAGGGTGCCTGGGGTCATACTCTTGGGGTTTTTCCAGTCTCTGTCAGACCAGTAATTCTGGTCTTCTTGTTTCTGTGAGTTAGAATTTTGCTCTAACTTTTTCTCCAGCTCTGTCTAGGACCCTCTATTGTGATCCCTGTTGAAACAGTCATTGGTAGTAGCCAGGCACCAGCTATTTATGCTGGACTCTCTCTGGTGGAGGCTGTGGTAGTTGTGGTCCGTTAGTCCTTTGGACCAATCTTTTCCTTGGGTCTTTGGTTTTCTTCATTCTCCCTTGCTCTAGATGGAGTGAGACCAGTGGAGTATCTTAGATGGCTGTTCACAAGCTTTTAAGACCTCAGATGGTACTGACCAAAGTAGAATGTAGAATATTTTCTTTATAAACTATGTTATGCCAGTTGAGCTAGATGTCCCCCAAGACCATGGTCCCCAGCCCTAAGCCCAGTAATTCGGTCCCTCAGGGAGTTTGGATGTGTCTATGGAGCTTCCATGGCCTCGCCTTGAACAAGTTGCACTGTCTTACCCTTCACCAAAGTTACCACTTATCTATTGTCTATTTAGTGTTTTTCCCTCTCCACCCTTCCCCTCCCTCGTAACCATCAAAGATTGTTTCTTGTTGTGTGTAAATGTTTTCATGAGTTTTTACAGTAGTGGTATCATACAATATTTGTCATTTTGTGATTGACCTATTCCACTCAGCATAATGCCCTCCAGATTCATCCATGTGAGATGCTTCGCAGATTATCATTGTTTTTTATTGTTGCTTAGTATTCCATTGTGTGTATGTCCCATAGTTTGTTTAACCATTCATCTGCTGATAGGCACTTAGGTTGTTTCCATCTTTTTGCTATCATGAACAATGCTGCAATGAACATGGGTGTGCATATGTCTATCTGTGTGACAGCCCTTATTTCTCTACAACATATTGCTAGGAGTGGGATTGCTGGATCGTAAGGTATTTCTACTTTTACTTTTTAAGGAATCACCATATCATTTTCCAAAATGGTTGTAACATTTTGCATTCCCACCAGCAGTGCATAAGAGCTCCAATCTCCCCACAGACTCTCCAACATTTGTTATTTTCTGTTTTTTTTGATTCGTCCCTGTCCCATAAAGTTGGAATGAGATGGTATCTCATTGTGGTTTTTATTTACATTTCTTTAATGACTAGTCATGGTGACCATTTCCTCATGTGTCTGTTAGCCACTTGAATGTCTTCTTTGGTGAAGTGTCTGTTCATATCATTTGCCCATTTTTAATTGGATTATTTGTCTTTTTGTTGTAAAAGTGTTGGATTTTCCTGTAGATTTTAGAGATTAGACCTTTGCTGGATTTGTCCTAACCAACCATTTTTCCCAATCCGTAGGTTATCTCTTTACTCTTTTAGTGAAGTCTTTTGATGAGCATAAGTGTTTAATTTTTAGAAGATACCAGTTATCTAGCTTATCTTCTAGTGTTTGTGTATTGTTAGTTACACTTTGTATCCTGTTAATGCTGTATATTAGGGTCTCTGGCATTGACCCTGTTTTTTTTTCTTTCTATGATCTCTATAGTTTTGGGTTTTATATTTAGGTCTTTGATCCATTTTGAATTAGTTTTTGTGTATGTTGTGAAGTATAGGTCCTGTTTCATTTTTCTGCAGATGGCCATCCAGTACTGCCAGCACCATTTGTTAAAAAGACTGTCTTTTCCCCATTTGATGGACTTTGGGCTTTTGTTGAAGATCAGGTGACCATAGATGGATGGATTTACATCTGGGTTCTCAATTCTGTTCAATTGGTCAATGTATCTGTCGTTTTACCAGTACCAGGCTGTTTTGACTACCGTAGCTGTGTAGTAGGTTCTGAAGTCAGGTAGTGCAAGTCCTCCTACTTTATTCTTTGTCTTCAATAGTGCTTTACTTATTTGGGGCCTCTTCTCTTTCCAGCTAACCAAAAGGTCAGCAGTTCGAATCAATCAGGTGCTCCTTGGAAACCCTATGCGGCACTTCTACTCTGTCCTATTGTGCACTATGAGTCGGAATAGACTCGATGACAATGGGTTTGTTTTTTTTTTCCCTTTGCATATAAAGTTAATGATTAGTTTTACCATCTCTTCAAAGAATGCTGTTGGTATTTGGATTGGGATTGCACTGTATTTGTAGATTGCTTTGGGTAGAATTGTCATTTTCACAATGTTAAGTCTACCTATCCATGAGCATCCTACGTTTTTCCATTTATGTAGGTCTCTTTTGGTTTCTTGCAGCACTGTTTTGAAGTTTTCTTTCCATAGGTCTTTATATCTCTAGTTAGATTTATTTCTAAGTATTCTATTTTTTTAGGGGCTATCATAAATGGAATCTCTTTCTTGATTTCCTTTTCGTTGTTCTCTTTTTTGGTGTATAGGAATACAACTGATTTTTATGTTTATCTTGTATCCTGCTACTCTGCTGAATCTTTCTTTTAGTTCCAGTAGTTTTCTCATGAAGTCTTTTGAGTTTTCTCTGTATAGTATATCATCCATGTATAGGGACAGTTTTACTTCTTCCTTACCAATTTGGATGCCCTTTATTCCTTTTTGTTGCCTTATTGCTCTAGCTAGGACTTCTAGAACAATGTTAAATAGAAGTGGTAATAAAAGTCATCCTTGTCTTGTTCCTGTTCTCAAGGGGAATGTTTTCAGCCTCTCTCCATTAAGAATGATGTTGGTTTTGTATAGATGTCCTTTATCATGTTGAGGAATTTTCCTTCTATACCTATTTTTGAGACTTTTTATCAGGAATGGGTATTGGACTTTGTTGAATGCCTTTTCTGTGTCGACTGAGATGCTCATGTGATTCTTTCATTAATGTGGTGGATTACATTGATTGATTTTATAATGTTGGACCGTCCTTATATAACTGGTATGAATCTCACTTGATCGTGGTGTATTATTTTTTTGATATGATGCTGAATTCTATTGGCTGGAATCTTGTTGAGAATTTTTGCATCTATATTCATGAGAGATATTGGTCTGTAATTTTATTTTTTTGTGGTGTCTTTGCCTGGTGTTGGTATCAGGGTTATGCTGGCTTCATAGAATGAATTGGAAGTATTCCTTTCTTCTCTATGTTCTGAAATAGTTTGAGTAGTACTGGTGTAAGCTGTTCCCTGAATGTTTGGTAGAATTCTCCATTGAAGCCATCTGGGCCAGGCTTTTTTTTTGTTGTTGTTGGGAGTTTTTTTTATTACTGCTTCAATCTCTTCTCTTATTATGGGATTGTTCATATTTTCAACTTCAGTTTGTGTTAGTTTGGGTAGGTAATGTGTTTCTAGAAATTTGTCCATTTCCTCTAGGTTTTCAAATATGTTGGAGTATAGTTTTTCATAGTATTCTGTTATGATCCTTTTTACTTCAGTTGGGTCTGTTGTAATGTCCCCTATTTCATTTCTTATTTGGGTTATTTGCGTCCTCTCCTGTTTTTCTTTTGTCAGTTTGGCCAACGGTTTGTCGATTTTGTTGATTCTTTCAAAGAACCAACTTTTAGTTTTGTTAATTCTTTCTGTTGTTTTTCTATTCTCTATTTCATTTATTTCTGCTCTGATCTTTATTATTTCCTTTCTTCTGGAGACTGTGGGCTTCTTTTGCTGTTCTCTTTCTATTTGTTTGAGTTGTGTGGCTAATATTTTTATTCTGTCCCTTTCTTTTTTTTGACGTGTGCATCTATTGCTATAAATTGACCTCTGAGCACTGCCTTTGCTGTGTCCCAAAGGTTTTCTTATGATGTGTTGTCATTCTCATTTGATTCTAGGAATTTTTTTATTCCATCTTTGATTTCTTCTGTTACACAGTGGTTTTTAAGCAGGGTGTTATGCAGTTTCCATGTATTTGATTTTTTTTTTTTACTTGCTCTTCATGTTATTAATTCCTACTTTGATGGCATTATGATCAGAGAAGATACTTTGTATTATCTCAATGTTTTGGATTTTGTTGATGGTTGCTTTGTGGCCTAAGATGTGGTCTATTCTGGAAAATGTTCCATGTGCATTAGAAAAAAAGTGTACTTTGCTGCTGTTGGGTGAAGCATTCTAGATATGCGTGTGAGGGCAAGTTTGTTGTTTGTGGCTTTTAGATTTTCTATATCTTTGTTGAGTTTCTTTCTAGATGTTCTTTAAAGATGTCCTTTACCGAGAGTGGTTTGTTGAGGTCTCTTACTATTATTGTGGAACTATCAATTTCTCTTTTCAGCGCTGTGAGAGTTTATGTTTTTGGAGTCCTGTCACTGGGTGCAGAGATATTTATTACGGTTATGTCTTCATGGTGGATTGTCCCTTTAATCATCACATAATGCCCTTCTTTGTCTTCCATTGTGGATTTTGTTTTAAAGTCTATTTTATCTGAGATTAGTATTGCCACTCCTGCTCTTTTTGGTAGCTGTTTGCTTGATACTTTTTTTTTCCATCCTTTGATTTTTAATAAATTTATGTCTTTGTTTCTAAGGTGTGTCTCTTTTAGACAGCATAATGATGGGTCCTGTTTTTTAATCCATTGTTTCAACTCTCTGTCTCTTTATGGGTGCATTCAAGCCATTTATATTCAGTGTGATTATTGATAGGTGTGAGTTTATTGCTGTCATTTTGTAGTGCTTTTTTTGTGGTGTGGATGTTTTCTTTGTTCCTCTTACTCTTATGTGCTGAATTCCTTTTGTTTGTGGATTTTATTTTCCATTTCTCTCATTTTTGTAGATTTTGTGTTTACTGAGACTTTATGCTTTTTTTTTTCTTTATTTTGATGAGTAGGTTTGTTAACTTTCTTTGTGGCTACCCTGAAATTTACCCCTATTTTCCAAAGTTTAAACCAGTCTTTTATTACTTGGTAATGCCTTGACTTCCTTTCCATTTGAAAGTTCTATACCTACACCGTTTATTCCTTCTTTTATTGTTCTGATGTTGTCATTTACAGATTGACCCCTCTGGTTCCCTGTTGTAAATTTTTTAGTTTTATTTTATCCTTGAGTTTATTATCTAGGTTGGTATCTGGCTGATGATGTCTTATGTGCTAGATTCAGTTTGTTGTCTGATGCTGTTGGTTCTCTAACCAAAGGGCTCCCTTTAGTACTTTTGTAAGTTTGGTTTGGCTTTTTACATATTCCCTTAATTTCTGTTTATCTCGAAATGTCCTAATTTCGCTATCATATTATTCTTGGCTGGCAGGTTTGTTCTTTCAAGTTTTTATATATGTCATCCCATTGCCTTCTTGCCTGCATGGTTGCTGCCAAGTAATCAGAGCTTAGTCTTATTGTTTCCCCTTTGTATGTGACTTTTTGTTTTTCACAAGCAGCTCTCAGGATTCTTTCTTTGTCTCTGGTTTTAGTGAGTGTGATTATATGTCTTTTTCTTTTGGAGTTTATTCTATACAGAGTTCGTTGAGCTTCTTGAATGGTCAGTTTTTCGTCTTTCATGATATTTGGGAAGTTTTTTGTCAGCAATTCTCCAGTGACACTCTCTGTGTTTTCTGTTTTCTCCCCCTGTTCTAGAACTCTGATCACTCGAAAATTTTTGCTTTTGATTGTATCTCACATTATTCTCAGGGTTTCTTCATTTTTCTTTGTTCTTTTCTCTAATTTTTCTCAAAGTGATATCCAAGGATTTGCTTTAATTTCGCTGATCCTGTCTTCCATCGTTTCAAATTTGCTCCTAAAACTTTCTATTACACTGTCCATTTCCGAAATCTTGTTTATCTTTTGGATTTTTAATTACTGCTTTTGTATGATTTCTAGTTGTTTATTTATTTTGACACTTTGTTCCGGTATTATTTTCCTGAATTCTTTCATTGTTTTGGCTGTCTTTTCCATGATTTTGTCTGTCTTTTCCATGACTTTGTCTATTTTTTCCTGATTTTTGTCTGAATTTTCCTTCATCTGTTGGAGAACCCTGAATATTAGAATTTTGAATCCCCTATCAGGTAGTTCCAGTGGTTTTTATTCTACTGAAAAGTCAACAAAAAAAGAGAAGCAACAAAAAAGCCTATATATATATATAGATATATAAACAAACAAGAAAATGGCACTGAAGGGGCCAGCTAGTGGTGGTGGGGTGGACCCCAGCAGCAGTGAGCTAGTATCTCTCCAGCTGAGCAATTGTGGCCCATTGGAAAGCAGCAGAGGCCACGCAGAGGAAGAAGGATGGGGGGTGAGAAAGCATGTATCCCTGGTTATTGGGTAGTCTGTCTCCTGCTAGGAGCTCCATGGAGTTGCCTTCCTATACTGTCTGTCTGCATTCTTTGGTGGCTGTAGTCCAAGATGTCAAATCTGACCACATTAGCTGGTAGGGGACCTCCACTCCGTAGTTCTCCTAGTTCTCTGTTCTCTGTCAGTTTCTTATTCCATTCAGTGCTTGATCGAGTTCTTTATTCCTTCATTTGGTACTTAGGGTTCCAGGACTGACATTTGTATCTGTTTTACTTAGTTTTTCAGGTCTTTGCTGCAGACGGATGTCAAGGTGCTTCTGTCTATAGCACCATGTTGTCTCCACCTCCCAACAACAATCTTTAAGGAAGCAGACTACCACATTTTTTTCCTGTGGATTAGCTGGTGGTTTGTAACCAACAACCTTTTTGTTATCAGCCCAGCGTTTAGCCAGTGTGCCACCAGGGGTCCTTTCATGTTGTTCTAATATGGTTTATTTATTAAAAATTATATATATTATTTATCTGGAATTATTTCTGATGTAAAGAGTGAGCTGATGGCATTTTTTTCTATTTTCCATATTTTAATCATGGATTTGAGTGCTGTCTTTATCATATATTGTTGTTTGTGCCATCAAACTGGTTCTGACTCATAGTGACCCTGTGTACAATAGAATGAAACACTATCCAGTCCTGCACCATCCTCACAATCGTTGTTATGCTTGATGCCATTGTCGAAGCCACTGTGTCAATCCATCCCTTTGAGGGTCTTCCCCTTTTTCCCTGACCCTCTATTTTACCAAGCATGATGTCCTTCTCCAGCAACTGGTCCCTCCTTATAACACGTCCAATGTATGAGAGATGAAGTCTCACCATCCTTGCTTCAAAGGAGCATTCTGGCTGTATTTTTTCCAAGACAGATTTGTTCTTTCTTCTGGCAGTCCATAGTATATTTAATATTCTTTGCCAACACTGTCATTCGAAGGCATCAATTTTTCTTCAGTCTTCCTTATTCACTGTCCAGCTTTCATATGCATATGAGGTGATTAAAAACACCATGGCTTGGGTCAGGTGCACCTTCGTCCTCAAAGTGATGTCTTTGCCTTTAAACACTTTAAAGAGAGCTTTTGCAGAAGATTTTCCCAGTGCAATGTGTCGTTTGATTTCTCAACTACTGCTTCTGTGGGCATTGATCATGGATCCATGTAAAATGAAATCCTTGACAATTTCAATATTTTCTCCATTTATCATGATGTTGCTTATTGGTCCAGTTGTGAGGAGTTTTGTTTTCTTTATGTTGAGGTGTAATCCATACTGAAGGCTGTGGTCTTTGATCTTCATTAGTAAGTGCTTTGAATCCTCTTCACATTCAGCAAACAGGTAGTCATCTGCATATCACAGGTGGTTAATGAGTCTTCCTCCAATCCTGATGCTGTGTTCTTCTTCATACAGTCCAACTTCTCACATTATTTGCTCATTATATAGATTGAATAAATATGGTGAAAGGATACAACCCTGATGCACACCTTTCTTGACTCTTCTGAATCTGGCTTGAATTTTTGGCAGTCCCCTGTTGAACTGCTACAACCACTTTTGAATGATCTTCAGCAAAATATTACTTACATGTGCTATTAATGATATTGTTTGATAATTTCTGCATTCTGTCGGATCATCTTTCTTTGAAATGGGTACAAATATGGATCTCTTCCAGTCAGTTGGCCAGGTAGCTGTCTTCCAAATTTCTTTGTATAGATGAGTGAGCGCTTCCAGCACTGCATCAGTTTGTTGAAACATCTCAGTTCCTGGATGTTTCTGCCAATTCCTGGTGCCTTGTTTTTCACCAGTGCCTTCATTGCAGCTTGGACTTCTTCCTTCAGTACCATCAGTTCTTGATTACATGCTACCTCCTGAAATGGTTTAATGTCTACCAATTCTTTTTGGTACATTGACTCTGTGTATTCCTTCCATCTTCTTTTGATGCTTCCTTAGTCATTTAGTATTTTCCCTGTAGAATCTCTCAATATTGTAACTCAAGGCTTGAACTTTTTTCTTCAGTTGTTTTAGCTTGAGAAATGCTGAGTGTGTTCTTACCTTTTGGTTTTCTACCTCCAGATCTTTGTACATGTCATTAGGATACTTTACTTTGTCTTCTGGAACTGCTCTTTGAAACTTTCTGATCAGCTCTTTTACTTCATCATTTCTTCCATTAGCTTTAGCAACCCGACATTCAAGGGTAAGTTTCAGAGTCTCTTTTGACATTGGTCTTTTCTTTCTTTCCTATCTTTTTGATGAACTCTTGCTTTCTTCATGTATGATGTCCTTGATGTCACTCCACAACTCATCTGGTCTTCTCTCATTAGTGTTCAGTGGGTTAAATCTATTCTTAAGATGGTCTCTAAATTCAGGTGGGATATACTCAAGGTAGTATTTTGGCTTATTCCCCCTGCAACCATCAAACCCCGTCTTCCTAGTAGGTATATGGATGGTATCCTATCACTGACAGAGTTGTACTTCATAATAGATCTTGAAATCTTCTTTTTGATGATGAATGTGATGCCATTCCTCTTCAATTTGCCATTCCCAGAATAGTAGACCGTATGATTGCCTGTTTCAAAATGGCCAATACCAGTCCATTTCAGCTCACTAATGCCTAGGATATCGATCTTTACGTGTTCCACTTCATTTTTGACGACTTCCAGTTTTCCTAAATTCATACTTCATACATTCCGTGTCCTGATTATTAATGGATGTTTGCAGCTGTTTGTTTTCATTTTGAGTAGTTCCACCTCAGCAAATAAAGGTCTCAAAAGCTTTACTCCATCCACGTCATTAGGGTCAATTCTACTTTGAGGAGGCAGCTCTTCCCCGGTCGTATTTTGAGTGCCTTTCAACCTAAAGGGCTCATCTTCCAGCACTATACCAGACAATGTTCTGCTACTATTCATAAGGTCTTCACTTGCCAAGTTTTTCAGAAGTAGACCACCAGTTCCTTCTTCTTAGTCTGTCTTAGTCTGGAAGCTCCAATGAAGCCTGTCCACCATAGGTGAACCTGTTAGTACTAGAAATACCAGTGGCATAGCTTCCAGCATCGCAGCAACACACAAGCCACCACAGTAAGACAAAATGACAGACGAGTGGGATCTCATATATTAAGATCCTATATATGCATACAGCTATTTCTAAACTCTTTATTGTGCTATGTTGATCTGTTGGTCTTTTCCAGATCCTGTGCCACTGTATCTGGTAGGATAAGTTTCTCTTCATTACATCATACTTTTATTCTTCCAAATAGAAAATTATTTTTGTTATATTCTCTCCTCTTAGCCCACATACTCTATAATAGGGTCACCTCAGCTACAAATTTTATTAGGATTTTGATTGGCATTGCATTGACTTTATACTTTAATTAAGAAAGAACTTAAATTTTTAAAATATTGAATATTTCTCGCAACAAAGAAAGTATGCTTCTTCTTCTTCTTTTTTTTTTTGCCCAATCCTTCCTTTATGTTCATAGATAAGAGTTTTCAGTTTTATTCATTTGGGTGCAACATTCACTGTTGGCTTATTTAGAGCTATCTAGAAATCTTCTTGCTTTTGTGAATGGAATTTTTATTCTATTTTCTAGGTATATTGTTTAAGCATAAAGATGTTGACTTTTGTATTTTAATTTTTAATAGCCACCATACTGAAGGCTACGTTTTCAATTCAATAATTTGAAGCTGATCATAATTTTGCCTTCCCCTTTCCAATATAAATACTTTTTATTTCATTCTCTTATTACATTGGTTACCAAGTCACAAAAAATACTATACATAGCAGGAGACCTTACATAATCACTATTTTTAATGAGAATGCTTCTAATATTTCATAATTTAGCATCATGTTAGCTTTTGGTTTGGGAAACACATACTTTTAAAATGTTAAGTATCCTTCAATTCCTATGTCTATATGTGGTAACTTATGCCAATGAACCACCCTCACATTCCTGCCATAACTCCACTTGATCATAGTGTGCCATTCTTCTAAAGTACCTCTGAATTATATTTGCTAAATATAACTAACTAGGTCATTTGCACCATTATTTAGGATTGAAATTTCTTTGTAGTTTTCTATTTTTATACTATCTTTGACAGGATTTGGAATCATTATTTGGCTTCATAAAAAACATGAGTAGGTTTTCTCATTTCTCTAGTCCTGGGGGAGTTTAAATATATTTTAAGGTTGAAAAAAATCACCTCTGCAGTTTGCTGTCAGCTTTCTCCCTATAATTATTGGTTGGCTTAGGCTTTCAATTTCATCTCAAGCCCACATTGATCATTTTTTTTCTTCCCTCCCAGCAGGTTTATTGGCAGTGTTCTATAGCCATTTCTGCTTTCTCAGTCATAATTTTTTTAAAAAATTGGTGCCCTTTCTTTTCTTTAAATTTAGGTTACATAGCATTTTACATGAGTGGTGAAAACAGTTAATGTGCTCAACTTCTTATCAGAAGGTTGATGGTTCGATTCCACCCAGAGGCACCTAAGAAGAAAGGCCTGGCAGTCTACTTCCAAAAATCAGTCATTGAAAACCCTACAGTGCACAGCTCTACTTTGACATATGTGGGGTTGTGATAAGTCGGAACTGACTTGATGGCAACTGGTTAGTTGGTAGTATTTTACCTAGTATATTTTCTTTTTGAAGAAATTCTTAAATTTAATTCTACTGCTTTTCTTTTAAAAGAAATCAAATAATTGATGTACTGTATTAACTGTAATGATGAACACATGACATTATACATTTTTCGAAACCCGCAGGACTATACATTGCAAAGTGTGAATCTTAATGTAAACTATAGATTTTAGTTAATACTGGATCAATATTGGTTTATCAATTGTAACAGATACACCACACAAATGCAGGATGTTAATAATAGGAGAAACAGCAGGCTGGAGGGAGAGGATAGTATATGTGATCTTTCTGCACAATTTGTCTATAAACAAAAAAATGCTCTAAAATAGTATATTAAAATTAATTTCTGCTTTTATCTAGATGAATGACTTTCTTCTGATTTCTTTACTTAGTGTTGCTGTTGTTCCCAAACTTAGGAGTAGAATGCTTTATTATATTTATTACTTAGTATTAAAACAATATTAAAGTTCTTAGAATAGCTTTGGTGTGTCTCATAAGTTTTGACAATCAGTTGCTTTGATTGCTATTTTTCTAGAAATTTTTGGTTAAACTTTTTCTTTAGCCAGAGTTGTTTCAGAGAATTAAAAAATTTTTAAGAGGCTACTGTTTCTTCATTCATTCCTAATATTAATGCATCATTGTCAGACAGCATATCATGGACTATTTATAATGTAAGAATTTATTGAGTTTTTCTTTGTAGATTAAAATATTGAGTTTAAAAAAAAATTAGGTGGCTGCTATAAAGAAAGCTGTCTTCTCTATAGACAATAAATGAAATATAAATACAGGTGTCCAGAGCCTTGGTGGCGCAGTAGTTAGAAGCTCGGCAGCTCGCCAAAAGGTCAGCAGTTTGAATCTACCAGTTGCTCCTCGGAAACCCAATGGGGCAGTTCTACTCTGTCCTATAAGGTCGCTATGAGTCGGAATTGACTCGAACAGCAATGGGTGTATTAGACCAACCTTATTAACTATGTTTAGAGCCTCAAAATGCTTATTATTTTCTATTTGATCTGACAAAGATGGAAAGGTGTTTTAATGCCTCCTATTATTACTATGTTTGGTCCATTATGTCTTGTATTACTTGCAAGTTTTTTGCTTTATATGTTTTGTTACTTGTCACATAAAGGTTCATGTATGTTATAGTTTTATGATACAATCATAGAAATCAAATCAGCTGCCATCAAGCCAGTTCTGACTCATGGCAACTCTATGTGTGTCAGAGTTGAACTGTGCTCCACAGGGTTTCGATGGTTGATTTTAGGGAAATAGGTTGCCAAGCCTTTCTTTTGAGGTGTCTTTGGGTGAACTCAAACCTCCAACATTTCTTTTAGCAGTGAAACCCATTAATTGTCTATACAACTTAGGGATTCTTTTATTATATAGTATATTCTTTATCATTCATAAATTGCCCTATTTAACATTTTAATGTCTTTGCCTTGAATTCAAAATTGACTGATGTATTTAGGTCCCTAGTGTTTGTCCATCATTTTATTTTCAGGTTTTCTGAGTCATTTGTTTCTAGAATATAGTTTTGTTTTGCTCTGTGGCCCATTCTGAGAATCCTTGTCTTTTAAAAGGTGAGTCTACCTCATATTCATTGTGATGATAGATATTTTTAGTTTTTTTTTATTATCATTTTCTATTCTGTTTCTGCTTTTACTGTCTTCTTGCTATTTTCTGTTTTCTGTCTTATGCTGTATTGTATGTGTTGAATTGACCCCCAAATTTTTTTTGTAATTTTAAATAGTTTAAGAATACATGGTTATCTTTATAACTTTAAATATCATACTGCACAGATCATATGGTGCACATTTTTCACTTATTAACACGCAGCAGTTGTGAAACCGTAGCCAGTAGTGAATAGAAGACTATCAAAAGCACCACCACGTCACAAGGGCTTGGAAGGAAATCACAGAGACAAAGACTGAGCATTCTTAATCTATGAGAAATAAAGGATTGTGGGGAGGGAGTAGAGGAGAGCGATAAGACTTGTCTGGAAACATCTTTTAAGTGGTAGTCAAAACTACTGTAGTATCTATAATTGTAAAGGTGGCTTAAGAGCTCAGTTCAATGGCTTTTCGTTCTTTCTTGGGTTCTTTTAAGAAATGCTGCATCCAGTACTCTTTATAGCACAGAAGTTTATTTGGGTGGAAGTACATGGACATCAATGATTCTTAGTTGAAAAGTGATTCAGAACAGTTGGATTCTAAATCTGAAGAAATTTTAGGAATGCTTCAACTATTTATTCTGCTTCTTTTCTCCTTTCTATGCTTACACTGATATATGATTTAAAAAAAATCCATCACTGGTAAGTCTAATGGAGCTCTTTTAATAACTACACAATAAAAATTATTAGTGACAAGAGAGCCCATGTCTTAGTTGAATTGTCACTGTTTTTCATTTTTCCTTCTTAGGCACACAAAATAATGCTGTGTCTTACAATCAATACCATCTTAGGTTGGACGAAATATTCAATTTGTCAACTTCAGCATGGAAATAATATATTTTGGTTCCCTCCTATAAAAGATAAGGATATAAGTTTATTATACCTCCTTCCACATCTGTCATCTAGCCTCTGGTGGCTATGCTGGTTTTTCTCTGTTTTCCCCCTTAAATCCACTCTCTGCCTTTTTCTACTCTGTTCTGTGCTTCAAAGGCTGACAGTGGCAGTCATGAGGAAGGACCTCATAGATCCGCGTTAAAGAATAGACTTATTGCCCAGCTGCAGGGAGAGTACTCATCTGACAGACATCATTTGTCAGCTCCTTTAGGTCTGCCTCAGTTGCAGTAAGATGTCTCACCCAAGGGTACACCTTTCCTGAAGTAGTCCACATCCAGTGACCGACCAAGGCACAAGTATAAAAGGCTAGACATTTAGCACAACATGGGACATTCTGATGGGCAATACTCACTTCAAAGCTTCCCTCTAAATTGGTGTGGGCTTTGCTGCACTTGACTTCTTATGCCCATACTTGCTTCTTCCCTGCGACCTTCACAGGTGGTAATACCTAATAAAGACCTGCAACCCAAACTCCATCCTCAGTGTCTGGTTCCGGAGAACTCAACTTGTGACAACTGGTTCCAGAAGTGGTCTGAGAAAGCAGGTGGTAAGATGAGGTTTTAAAGTCGAACACATACGCTGTCCCTGGTGGAAGTAGAGCACAGAAAGCTCCAGATACAGGGTGATGTTCCCCATCATATTTCTGTTAATTCACCAGTCTGTCCCCTGCAGAAACTGGATGGAACCTTGAGGATGAGCATACACTACTGCAATCTCAAGCAAGTAATAACTCCAATTGCAGCTGCTGTGCCAGATGTGTAGACTTCGCTGGAGTATATTAATATGGCCTCAGGTAAATGATAGACTGCCATTGACTGGGAGAATTCAGAAAGAGTTCTCATTCACATTCATGTGGATGTTCAAACATGTACATTTCCAGGTTTGTCTTAGGGCTCTGTTAACTCTTCCTTCCTCTCTCATATTATATTACGAAGAATCCTGCAATATCTGGACATCTTGTAGAACATTACATTGATACACTACATAAATGACAGATTGATCAGACTGGATGAGTAAGATGTGGTCAACACTCTGGAGGGCTTGGTAAGACACATTTACTCCAGAGGTAGAAGATAACCCTCTGAATAATGGGTCTACATCAATACAATTTTTAGTGGTCTAGTGGTTGGAAGACCCTCAATGAGATGGATTGACCCAGTGCGTGCAACAATGGGTTAAAGCACAGGAACGATTGTGAGGATGGCAAAGGACCAGGCAATGTTTCCTTCTGTTGTACACAGAGTCACTATGAGTCGGAATCAACTCGATGGCACCTAACGACAATAACAACAACAACAGTGGTTGGAGGCATACAAGGACTTCCAAAGTAAAAGACAAGTTATTGCAGTTTGAACTTTCTACCATGAACAAGGAAGCTCAATGCCTGGTGGGTATCTAGAACAGAGGTCAGCAAACATTTTCTATAAAGGGTCAAACAGTAAATATTTTAGACTTTGTGGGCTATATTATCTCTGTGATTGTAGCAAGAAAGAAGCCACAGAAAATACATTTAAAAATGGGTGCGGCTGTGTTCCAACAAAACTAAAACATAGGTAGCAGGCAGGATTTGGCCCATGGGCTGTAGCCTAAGACTATGAAGGCCTGTGAAAGCAGTGTACTCCTTATTCAGTGATACTGCTTTGGCCCAATAATTGGGTGACATGAAAGTTTGCCAGCTTTCATTGGAGCCTACAACAGAATAGGTCCCTGCAGCAGGTACGTCATGGTATGCAGTCAGTTCTGACACTTGGGGGCCAGTAGACCTTAAGGTGGAAAATATGCCTTGTGGAGTTTGTGGTAAGTACCAGTGGCAGAATCACAGTGCAAATCCTTGGGGTTCCAAGCAAGCCCATGCCATCTGCAGTGGAGATTAATCACCTTTTGAAATGAATTACTGGTGTTCTACTGGGCCCTGGTAGAGACAAGGTACCTGATCATGTATCACCAAGGACCATACGAGAAGAACTGATCATCATGAGCTGGATCCTGACAGACTCAAAGAGTCATAAGGTTAGGTGGGCCCAGCAGCAGTCTATTGTAAGATGGAAGTAATACACCCAGAATTGACCATGAACAAGACTAAAAGGCACAAATAAGCTTCATGACCAGGTATCCCAGAACTTCATGGCTCCCAACACTGTTGCATCAGGAGCCCTCCTTCAGATTACATCTATGGCTGTGTGGGGGAATGCTGTAGGGGCAGCTAAAGGAGGAAGAAAACTTTTTGACTTGGCTAATGGATGGGCCACCCTGGTGTAAAAAATGGATGGCAGCTGCATCACAGCCTCACTCAGGAGTGTCCTTGAAAGACAGTGGTATGGGTACACTCCATCCCCACCTATGGGAACAGCTTCAAGTGATGAACCTGGATGTCTTCTTTATGTGGAAAGAGAAGTGATCCAAGGTTAAAACATACAGAATCAGGAGAAGCAAATGGCTTGACTGGCTGGTCTGAGGCATGGAAAATATTAGAAGACTGGGAACAGGCAGTTTTGGGTAGTGGCATATGGACGGAATAAGGAGTGGGCATGGAGTGTGAAGATCTTTGTTCTGCATGTTAATGCTCACCAGAGACCATCCATCATGGAAGAAGCACTAACAAACCAAGTAGACAATATCACCCAGCCACTTGATATCTGCTAACTTTTGCCATCAGCCTTCCCAGTGCTGGCATGATGGGCACATGGCTCTGATGGATTACTCTTGCTCCAGACCTCCCTGCTCTGTTGGCTGCAGTTTTGTAGTCATTTGCTGCATTATAGTTCAACTTCTTTCTCTGTCCAGTCTTGCATCTTCCTCCTTCTCTTTACAGGTGCTGATCCTCAATAAAGATTTTGCACCCCACACTCCATCTCAGCATCTGATTATGGAAAATATAACTTGTGACACTGAATTCTTTGGAAGCCCTTAGTCCTCTGCTTCCAGTTGGAGTTTGCTAAAGGGTGCCATCAGCAGGATGTAAGCGGAGGGCAGGAGGAAAAAGAAGTCAGGGCATTAATTCCCCCATTCTCTACTGCCTCATTACGGTTCTGGCAGACCTGGTGCTCCTCTTTGACTTCAGCTCCTGTTTTGTGAGTCTTCTTCCATGATTCCCTGTCTTACAAGACTGTGTATCACCTTGCTTTCTCTTTGACACTTCAGGCTTAGGAGGAATTTACTGGTGAGAGAAGCCTATGTTTGCTGCTGTAAAAAAATTACTTCCAAATCTTAGTGACTTACAACCTCAAAGGCTATCTATTATTCATGCTATGTGTCCAGCATGGACTGGCTGTGGGCTCTGCTTCTTGTCCACTCTAGGGCCCAAGCTGATGAGAAGCACAAACTGACTTATAAAGCTTCTTCTCATCTCTTTCATGACACTTTAGCTCACATTTTATTGGCCCAACAGGTAACCACAATGAGACAGGAAAATATAAACCTCCTCAGAAAGGAGAAATGGGTGAACAGTAATATAATCTACAAAGATATTAATGCCTTCTTACTGTTGTTTGTAAATGACTTCCTCGGGAGCCCAAGGAGGTTCCTGGCCCTATGTAAACAGACCTTTCTTTAAGTTTGTTTCTTTTCTTTTTTTTTTTTTTGAGGGTGCGGTATGTTTCATGGCCAGAATCTCTGAATCTTTTATCATACTCTATCCTCCCCTACCTGCATCATCTTGTTTTTCTTTCAGAAATTATAATAATTACATTGTTTTATACTCTGATAATTAGTTATTTGCCTGTATTTTTATTTTCAACTGAATTCAGTACTTACCAACTATCTCTAATCCTGTAACTTCTTCATTCCCATAGTTTTTATTTGGATTAATCTCTGTATTGGTTGGATTGTGTTTCCAGGTAGATTTTTCCAAAAATTTGCCTGGATACCTGGGAGATATGCTTCTTGAAACTTTGTGTATTTAAGATGATTTTCTGTTGCTTGGACATTTGAATACCAATTTGACTAAGTATACAATTATAGACTCAAATCTTTTTTCTAATACAACTCTGTCGACATTGTTCCACAATTTTCTTGCATCTAAAGTTGCTAAGGATAAGTCTTAAGTCAGGGATTTTACTTTTTCTTTTGTTAATGACTCGTTTTTATTACTTGGATGCTTATTGTATTCTTTCTTTAACCCTAAAGATCGGTAACTTCACTAGGATATGTCTCAGAGTTTGTCATTATTTACCTTTTCCTTCTAGAGAAGTCATTCCTTTTATTCTTAAGATCCTGTCTTCCATCATTTCAGAAAGTTTAATTATATCTTCGGATTATTTTATTTATTCCATTCATTCTGTTCTGCTCTTCAGATGTAGCAGTTCTATGTATGCTGGCTCTCCATTGGCTCTCTTGTAATCCTTGTTTCCATGGATTCCCTCACATTTATTGTGTGGTTTTCTAAAGCTTGTCCTTCATGTCACTCACTGGTTAGTTTTTCTGCAGTGTCATTTTTGCTCTTTACTATTTCTAAAAATTTTAAATTATTCAATGTTATAATTTTTCTCTCTTTAGAATTTCAGTTCTCTTGTTTAAAATTCTGTTTTGAATTTTTATATGTCATAAGTATTTCCTTTAATTTCTTTAAGAATACAAGTATTTGTAATTTAAAATGTTTTCTCCAAAGTAAATCTTTTTCCCCAATCTTTAGTGGACCTATTTGATTTTCTTCCCTCTTCCTCCCTCCCTCCTTCCCTCCTTTTTTCCCTTTTCTCTTTCCTCTTCTTTTTTTGCTAAATAGGGCCAGTGTGTGTGCATGTTTTGCCGCTGACTTATTTTTATTTGAGGGAATCTCTTTTTGGTGTCCGTTAATACAACCTCAGATTCAGTAGGTGGAAACTAAAGAGCACACACCACACAACAGGACAAATTCCTAACACAGAGAAGCAGCCTCCAGTTAGGAGTTTCAAAAAATTTAGAGACACACGCAGAAAGAAAGCTCTCATTCCCTGCAGCTTAAAGTTTGCCCCAAGACTGCACCACTCCTGATGAAAAGGACAGGTCAGAGATAACATGGTGCTGCTTGGTGCAGCCATTCCTCATCTACTTTCCAATCTTGCTCATCGGCAGTGGAAGAGCAGACCCAAGGGTGACTATTTTCTGTCTTTTTCAAAGCTAACAACAACAGTGGAGATGTTTATGTTTTCTATCATGTACCACTTGCAATTCTGTATAGTGTTCATAAACCTGAGAGTTATATGTTGTCTCTCAGTATCCTCTCCAAATATGGTCCAAATAGTTTTGGATCTAATAGATGTTCCTTAGTCGAAGATGGATATCAATGAAAGGAGTTTTGTAAACATGTCCTATATACTACCTTTCCAAGAAGTCCTTTATAACTTTCATAATTTATTTTACTAAGACTTAATGGTTGGTTTAAGGTACAGGAAATCAGGGCCTTATTAGTATTCCTTGAAACTCTGAGGCATTTAGAAGTAAATTATATATTGGAATTATTTTACTCCATTAGTAAGTGTACCCAAAAGGTGATTTATTTAACTAATAGCTTTCTGAAAAATTAACAAAATGTTTTGAAAGCATATTTATGAAATGAAAAGAGTAATTGATGAAAGTTTTACATTTAACAATTTTGCTGGGCTTTTTATTATGAATTGGAAATCAATTTCTAAGTACGTAGAAGATCATAGGGCATTGGGTAGAAATTAACATGTTTTTGTGACAAATATGCCCTATAGAATTAGTCAAATTTATTTCTGTAATAGAGTAACAAGTTGTTAGATCTGATAAAAAAAAATACATATACTAATACCCTTCTTAGATAAACTTGTGGTGGCTTTTCACAATGAATAGGTAGATATTTTATTTGAAACTTAATTGTTTGAGTTTTACAGTGAACTATTCTGTGGTTTCAAATGATCAACTTGACTGGTTTGCTTGACATGATGTAGTCCTAATCTGCCTCCTGACTCCCACTTTGGAAATTAACACATGCGCGCACACACGCACACACAGACATACACACCCAAACTCTGAACTTTTGCTTCACGTTTAAACAATAATGTCTTTATGGGAAAACAAGCTTATTTTTATACCTTTCTTTAAACAAACGGTGGTTACTTTTCACAAATAATTTGTAACTATTTTAATTTAAATTGAGTTGATTGAGCTTTTTCCAGGAGATTGACTACTTCTTGGAGTGAAATGAACAGCTTGATTGACTGTCATGGCACTGCATAGCCCTAACCTGTCTCCTGACCCCATCTTTGGAAATGAAAACACCTGCACACATCAGCATGTTCATGGACACAAATACACACCTAAACTCTGACCTTTGCTTCATGTCAAAAATAATAATCTCTTTATGGAAAACCATGCTGATTTTATGGCAAACAATTAGGAAGATTTCATTCCAACTGCATTTCAGGAAGAACTTTCCTATATTAAAACTTAGTGAGGTTCCCTTTAGTTCGTTAAATACTCTCAGTCAAGTATGAAAACGACTTCAGATGTTTATTGTACAAAGTCGGAACCATACTGACTACCATACATTTAAGGCTTGTCATAATCTAGCCTATTTTATCTACTAAATTATATTTTTCAATACTGTCTGATACACAGCCCCGCTCAAAACCAGTAGTTTTTTCCTCAATTTTCCAGTTAAGATGTAGTAATACTCATGCCTCTGTGCCTTTGCTTGTGTGGTTACTAATTTCCACCTTCTCAAATCTGAGATGTTCTTTGCTAATCTTTACAAATGCTGTCTATTTTTGAAGGTTCACCTCAATTCCTAACCCCTCTATCAAAATTTTATCTTGCTGATATATTTCACAATGATTCCTCCATTTCCTGACCTCTTACCTCATTTTTAAACTAATTTCTCTGTTAATTCTCCTAAGTAATTACAACTTTTAGTCTTGTCTTTTCAAATAGACTGCATATTTGATGGAAGGTGCCATATTACACTCCATTTTTATTTTTTATCAGTCATAAAGCATAGTATTGGACACATAATACTTTTTGGTTGTTAAATAAAAATTTCAGAATATTGTTTAATTCTTTCTAATTATAATAAGTAGACTATTACCTCTAAGTACAGCAGAATTTGTTACAACTAAGTTACTGTACACTATACACAAAAACTAATTCAAAATGGATCAATTAATACAAAACCAAAAACTATAAAGATCATAGAAGAACAAATAGGGTCAATGCTAGAGGCCCTAATACCCTAATACACAGCATAAACAGGATACAAACCATAACTAACAATACACGAAGACCAGAAGATAAGCTAGATAACTGGAAGCTTCAAAAATTAAACACTTATGTGCACCAAAAGAGCAAAAAGAGAACCTACAAACTGGGAAAAAAAATTTGGCTATGACAAATCCAACAAAGGTCTAATCTCTAAAATGTATAGGAAAATCCAACATCTCTACAACAAAAAGACAAATAATCTAATTAAAAAATGGGCAAAGAATATGAACAGACACTTCACCAAAGAAGACATTCAGGCAGCTAACACACACATGAGGAAAAGCTTGCCATCACTAGCCATTAGAGCAATGCAAATCAAAACTACAATGAGATACTATCTCACTTCAACATTACTGGCACGAATCAAAAAAAACAGAAAATAACAAATGTTGGAGAGGCTGCGGGGAGATTAGAACTCTTATGCACTGCTGGTGGGAATGTAAAATGGAACAACCATTTTGGAAAATGATATGGTACTTCCTTAAAAAGCTAGAAATAGAAATACCATATGATCCAGCAATCCCTCTCCTAAGAATATAGCCTAGAGAAATAAGAGCTGTCACACGAATAGACATATGCACACCCATGTTCACTGCAGCATTGTTCACAACAGCAAAAGATGGAAACAAACTAAGTGCCCATCAAAAGATGAATGGATAAACAAACTATGGGATAAACACACAATGGAATACTACATAACAATAAAGAACAATGATCATTCTATGCTGAATGAAATAAGTCAATTACAAAAGTACTAATATTGTATGAGACCACTATTAGAAAAACTCATGAAAAGGTTTACACACAGAAAGAAACAATCTTTGATGGTTACCAGGGAGGGGAAAGGTAGGGAGGGAAAAACACTAACTAGATAATAGATAATTGGTAACTTTGGTTAAGGGTAAGATGGTACACCATACTGAGGAAGTCGGCACAATTTAACCAAGGCAAGGTCATGGAAGCTTCATAGACACATCCAAACTCCCTGAGAGACCGAATTACTGGGCTGAGAACTGAGGACCATGGTCTCAGGGGACATCTGGCTCAATTGGCATAACATAGTTTATACAAAAAATGTTCTACATTCTACTTTGGTGAGTAGTGTCTGAGATGTTAAAACCTTGTGAGTGGCCATCTAAGATACTTCTCTGGTCCCACTCCATCTGGAGAAAGGGAGAATGAATAGAAAACCAAAGATACAAGGAAAAGATTAGTCCAAAGGACTAACAGACCACAACTACCATAGCCTCCACCAGACTGAATCCAGCACAACTAGATGGTACCTGGCTATCATTACCAACTGTTCTCACAGGGATCACAATAGAGGTTCCCAGACAAAGCTGGGGGGAAATGTAGAACAAAATTCTAACTCACAAAAAAAGATCAGACTTATCAGCCTGACAGAGACTGGAGAAACCCCAGGAGTATGGCCCCCAGACACCATTATAGCTCAGTAATGAAGGTACTCCTGAGGTTCACCCTTCAGCCAAATATTAGACAGCCCCATAAAACAAAACGAGACTAAATGGGCACACCAGCCCATGGGCAAGGACAAGAAGGCAAGAGGGGACAGGAAAGCTGGTAATGGAGAACCTAGCATAGACAAGGGGAGAGAGTTGACATGTGGTTGGGTAGGCAACCAATGTCACAAAACAATATGTGTATTAATTGTTTAATGAGAAACTAATTTCCTCTGTAAAACTTCAAAGTAAAACTAAAAAAAAAACAAACCACTAAGCTATTGTTAGGCTTCACTTTTTCTACATAGGTGGTTAAATGCTGTAACATTATATTAAAAAGTTAAACTAAGGTAAGTTGAAGCCCTTAAACTTCCAATAGGCAAAAGCTAGTATTTTTGTTTTTCAAAATAAGGATGAATGAGATAAATAATACTCCAGATAAATATGGAAACTGTAGATTCGAATTCAGGAAAGATGCCCCCCCCCCCTTTTTGTTTCAAAGACATTTCCTAAATATGTTCTTAGGATTTGGCTTCCCTCACTACGCAGCCAACTGACATCAGAATTTCAGAAGTCTTGAAGCTGCTCAGGGTCCTACAGGATATATTTTTCTGGCTCTTTTGTTTTCTTTGTTTTCCTTGTTTGGTTATTTTTTTCCTTAAGAACCTTGTAGGGCTGTTAGGAGGATAAAGTGCTCAGAGTTGTGCTGACACACAGTTAAGAGCTCAGTAAGTGTTAGTCACCGTGTTATTTTCTCTTGTTTCTTTTTCTTACGAATTTAAAAAAAATATAAAACCTGTAAAATATATACAAACACCATTTAGTATCATTTTGCCTTTCTGTATCTAGGAAAAATATGACTCAGTATAAGGAAAAAAATAGCAAGGCAAACGCCCTTAGAACTAGCTAGTATTGGCTTAACAAAAAGTATGAATTTTTTTCAAACTATTCCCTAAATAAATGTTTATTGAGCATCTCAATGTGCAAAGAAAGGTCGGGAGGCACACATTATTCAGAAATGGATTCTGCTAATTTTTTACAATATAAATTTATAATTTTGGCAACCAGAAATAAGTGTTAATTAAAATGTAAAATTATATAAATAATTCAAGGTTGAAAGTTAGAAGTGCCCCAAGAAAGGTACAGATAAAAGAAGAGCTCACAGGGGGAAATGGAGGCGCTATTTTCAGTTTAGGGGGTTAATAATTCATAAAAGAAAGAGGATTTGAAATGAACTTTGGTGATAGAGCCGGTTTTGGACAAGCATAAGTTTGAGGGAGGTGGGAAGATGTGATGGATTATGGATACCTACAAATATTCTCTGTCACTCCCCACATTACGAGGTGAAGTTTATTAACCCTCCCCTTCAATCCTGTCTGGTTCTGTGACTCCATTAACCAGTACAACAGGGCAGAAGTGACACTGTGCCAGTTCCGGGCCTAACCTCTAAGAGGACTGGTTGGTAGCTTCCACTTCCTCCCTCTTGCAACCCTCACTTTTGGGACCCAGCCACCATGTACTGAAGCCCATGGAGAAGCTATGTGAAGGGACCTTATAGAAAGAGGTTCTGACCATCCTTGTCAAAGTGCCAAACATGTTAGAGAAGTCATCTTGGATGTGCCTGCCCCTGCTGCCATCTAAAGGAAGCCACGTGAGAGACTCCAAGCAAAACCAAGAGATTTCCACACAACTCACAGAGCTGTGAGAGAAAATTAAGCCACTAAATTTTGAGGTAGCAGCTCCACAGGAGAAAAGACCTGGTAATCTGTTCCCATAACAGCCTAAGAAACTCTATGGGGCAGTTCTGCTCTGTCACCTAGTGTTGCTATAAGTCGGAATTGATTCCATGGCACACAATAGTTTATGTTGTAAAAGATAACCACGCTGACAATAACAACAAAAGATAACCAAAACAAAGAGCAAGGACCCCTGGTGGTGCAACAGTTAAGAAATCAGCTGCTAACTGAAAGGCTGGTAGTTCAAACCCACGCAGTGGCTCCACTGTAGAAAAACTTGGTGATCTGCTCTCATAGAGATTACAGCCTAGAAAACCCTATGGGGCAGTTCTACTTTGTCACATGGAGTCCCTATGAGTTGAAATAGACTCAATGGCACCTAATAACAACAACAAAGAAAGGGCAAAAAAACATAAAGATGTAAAAAATTTCAGGATCTTAGATAATTGTGGGGCTTGCATGAAGAATACTGTATAATTAACAAACACATAATAGTGCACAATAGATATCTATGGAAAATGGATGACTAGGAGTATAAGGTGCCTGAAGAGGAGTGACCAGTTGGAAAGCTGGGCAGTAAACCCTATTTTTTATTTTTATTGTACTTTAGATGAAAGTTTACAGAGCAAATCATTTTGTTGTTAAACAATTAATACACCTATTGTTTTGTGACACTGGTTGCCAACCCCACAACATGTCAACACTTTCCCCTTCTTGACCTGGAGTTCCCCATTACCAGCTTTCCAGTCCCCTCCTGCCTTCTCGTCCTTGTCCCCGGGCTGGTGTGCCCCTTTAGTCTCGTTTTGTTTTACCGGCCTGTCTAACCTTTGGCTGAATGGTGAACCTCAGGAGTGACTTCATTCCTGAGCTATAAGGGTGTCCAGGGGCCATACTCCCAGGGTTTCTCCAGTCTCTGTCAGAGCGAACCCTATTTTTAAAACTTAAATCACCTTCTTTATTAAACTAATTGCGCTAAGGCCCTAATTTTCTCTAAGAGCACACCACATGTTCACCTGAACTGATGTTTGATTGTTGAAGCTCCTCAAGGGCGAGCAGGCCATCTAGCACAATGCTTCACATGCAGAGATAACTAAGAAATATTTGTTGTGTTGACCTAAATGCTGAACTTGATTATTAATGACAAATGGATTCAGAAAGTTTATAAAAAAAAACTTCTCTCGAAGCACAATATATAGAAAAGTACACAAATCATAAATATACGGGTCAATGAATTTTTACAAAAGAAACATGTGCAGCCACTGCTAAGATCAGGAAACAAAACATTGTCAGCAATCAGAGGCTGCCCCTTGATCAACTCCCAGACATTATCCCTCCCATTCTCCCATATCCCAAAAGCAATTCATTCCAGCGTATCAATTATTGATATAAGGAGAATATTACAGTATCTGCTCTTTTTTGTTTGGATCCTTTATGTTTGTGTACCAGTAGCTCATTCATTTTTATTGCTATAGAGATTTCCGCTCTATCAATATACTGCAGCCTGTTTACCCTCTCACTGCTGGTGGAGATTGTAGCTGTTTCCAATGCGAGGCTGTTAACATCTTATACATGCATTTGATGCATATATGTAGGCTTTTTTTTTTTTTTTCCAGTACATACCTAGGAGTGGATTTGCTGAGTCACAGGGTAAGTGTATGGTTAGTTTTGATTGTCATTGTTAGATGCCATGGTGTCAATTCTGACTCACAGTGACTCTACGTACAACAGAACGAAACACTGCCCAGTCCTGTGCCATCCTCACAATGGTCGTTATGTTTGAACACATTGTTGTAGCCACTATGTCAATCCACCTCATTGAGAGTCTTCCTCTTTTTGGCTGATCCTCTGCTTTACCTAGCAAGATGTCCTTCTCCAGGAATTGGTCCCTCCTGATAACAAGCCCAAAGTAAGTGAGACAAGTGTTGCCATCTTTGCTTCTTAGGAGCATTCTGGCTGTACTTCTTCCAAGAGAGATTCGTTTGTTCTTCTGGCAGTCCAAGGTCTATTCAATATTCTTCGCCAACATTATCAAATAGTTTTCCATGGTGCTGGTACCAATTTACACTCCTATCAGCAGAGTATATCAATTGTTCCACGTCTTTACCAGTATTATTTTAATTTAGCCATTCTGATTTTTATTTTCCTGATGACTAGTAAAACTGGACACATACTCTTACTTGGCTGTCTTCTTTTGTGAAGTATCTACAGTCGGCCTTCCATATTCGCAGGCTACAAACAGATGGAATATATGGGTGGGGGGGGTAGGGTGGAGCTCAAAGGCCTAGAGGCAATGCGGAGGGCTGCACAAGGCACGGCAGGGTTCCGCAGGAGAGGAGTGGTATGTGGCTATGAAGAAAGAAGCTCCCAGAGGGACGGAGGCAGCCGCATCCGACACAATTTCGATAAGAGAGGACACTAGGAATGGGGTCGTGAACTTACGCTCAGGTGCTTCTTGGCCTGACCGAGGATCTGACGGAGGATGTTTGTAGCAGAGGTTTGGAAGGAGAGAACGAAGTTGGCAGGCCCGGGACCTAGCACTCTCTGCACCGTGTAAGTCACCCAGGACCTCTTCCTTGAAGGACCCCTGGCTCAAACGGCAGCCTGTGGCGTGAGGGTCCGAATGCAGCTGTCCTGAAAGTGCTTGCTTTGATCCAGTGCCTCAGACATCCGCCCTAACCTGGCCCGCCATGGCCCGACCATCACTATTCCACTTCAAATTGAAACACTGTTTATTCTTGTGCTGTGTATGTCTGTATGTATAAACAAGAAAAACAAAACAAAACAAAAAAAACTGCACCATTTTATATAAGAGACGAACATCCCTGGATTTTGGTATCCGAAATCCATGGGGGTTCTGGAACTAATCCCCCCAAGAGGGAGGACGATATTCAAGTTTTTGCCCATTTTTTTCAATATTGGTTTGTCGGTCTTTTGTAGTTCTTTATGCATCATAGATATGTCTTTTGTCACACACTAGGAAAATATCATCTCCCAATCTACTTGAAATTTTGCTTTCTTAATGGAGTCTTTTGTTGAAAAGAAATCCTTAATATTGTAGCAGAGTTTATCATTATTTCCTTGATGATTAGAATTTTTTGTGAGCTGTTAATGGTTGTGATATTTTCTATGTTTTTATAAGCGTAATTGTTTTACCTTCAGGTTTAGATCGATAATTCATCTGGAATTGATCTTTGTTTGTGTTGTAATTTAAGCGTCCAGATTCATTATTTTTCCTTATGGAATATACACTTAATTAGCATCATTTATTGAAAAGACCATCCTTTCCCTTCTGCACTACATTGTCACCTTATCATAAACTAAGTGACTGTTTAAGTGTGAGTATATTTCTGGAGTATGAAAATTCAGATATGTTGTTTATACTATCCTCATTATCTTTTCAATGTCTGTATGATCTTTAGAGATACCCCTTTTTATTTCTGACATTGCATTTTGTGCCTTCTCTCTTTATTTTGATTAATCTTGCTAGGAGATTATCAATTTAATTAGTATTTCCAGAGAATCAACTTGTAGCTTTTTTAAGCTCTATACTATGTTTTCTTTGCAGTATTATCCATAATCTGTTACGATCCACACAGCCAAATGCCTTTGCATAGTCAATAAAACAGATACACATCTTTCTGCTATTCTCTGCATTCAGCCAGGATCCATCTGATATCAGCAATGATATCCCTGGTGCCATGTCCTCTTCTGAATCCAGCCTGAATTTCTGGCACTTCCCCGATGATATACTGCTGCAGCAACTTTTGAATGATCTCCCGCAAAATTTTACGTGTTAGATTAATGATATTGTTAGATAATTTCCGAATTCGGTTGGATCACCTTTCTTGGGAATAGGCATAAATATGGATCTCTTCCAGTTGGTTGGCCAGGTAGCTGTCTTCCAAATTTCTTGGCATAGATGAGTGAGCACTTTCAGTACTGCATCCATTTGTTGAAACATCTCAGTTGATATTCTGTTAATTCCTGGAGCCTTGTTTTTCGCCAATGCCTTCAGTGCAGCTTGCGCTTCTTCCTTCAGTACCATCGGTTCCCCATCATATGCCACCTCTTGAAATGGTTGAACATCGATCAATTCTTTTTGGTATAGTGACTCTGTGTATTCCTTCCATCTTCTTTTGATGCTTCCTGCGAAGTTTAATATTTTCCCCAAAGAATCCTGCACTATTGCAACTCAAAGCTTGAATTTTTTCTTCAGTTCTTTCAGGTTGAGAAATGCTGAGCAGGTTCTTCCCTTCTGGTTTTCTATCTCCAGCTCTTTGCACATGTCATTACAATACTTTACTTTGTGTTCTCGAGCCGCCCTTTGAAATCTTCTGTTCAGTTCTTTTACTTCATCATTTTTTCCTTTTGCTTTAGCTACTCAACATTCAAGAGCAAGTTTCAGAGTCTCTTCTGACATCCATTTTGGTCTTTTCTTTCTTTCCTGTTTTTTTAATGACCTCTTGCTTTCTTCATGCATGATGTTCTTGATGTCATTCCAAACTCATCTGGTGTTTGGTCATTAGTGTTCAACGTGTCAAATCTATTCTTGAGATGGGCTCTAAATTCAGGTGGGATATACTCAAGGTCGTACTTTGGCTCTCATGGACTTGTTTTAATTTTCTTCAGTTTCAACTTGAACTTGCATATGAGCAACTGATGGCCTTGTTGTGACTGATGATACTGAGCTTTTCAGTGATCTCTTTCACAGATGTAGACAATTTGATTCCTGTGTATTCCATCTGGCGAGATCCATGTATATAGTTGCTGTTTATGTTGGTGAAAGAAGGTATTTGCAATGATGAAGTCGTTGGTCTTGCAAAATTCTGTCATGCAATCTCCAGTATTGTTTCTGTCACCAAGGCCATATTTTCCAACTACCGATCCTTCTTATTTGTTTCCAACTTTCACATTCCAATCACCAGTGATTATCAACGCATCCTGATTGCATGTTCGATCAACTGTAGACTGCAGAAGTTGGTAAAAATGTTCAATTTCTTCATCTTTGGCCTTAGTGGTTGGTGTGTAAATTTGAATAACAGTTGTATTAACTGGTCTTCCTTGTAGGCGTATGGATATTATCCTATCACTGTCAATGTTGTACTTCAGGATAGACCTTGAAATGTTCTTTCTGACGATGAATTCAATGCATTCCTCTTCAAGTTTTCATTCCTGGCATAGTAGACCATACGGTTGTCTGATTCAAAATGGCCAGTACCAGTCCATTTCAGCTCACTAATGCCTAGAATACCAATGTTTATGCATTCCATTTCATTTTTGATGATTTTCAATTTTCCTAGATTCATACTTCATACTTTCCATGTTCCTATTATTAATGGATGTTTGCAGCTGTTTCTTCTCATTTTGAGTCATGCCACATCAGCAAATGAAGGTCCTGAAAGCTTGACTCCATCATTAAAGTTGACTCTACTTTGAGGAGGCAGCTCTTCCCCAGTCTTCTTTTGAGTGCCTACCAACTGTTCCTGAGCAACCTGTACATAGATCAAGAGGCAGTTGTTCCAACAGAACAAGGGGATACCTCGTGGTGTAAAGTTAGGAAAGGTGTGTATCAGGGTTGTATCCTTTCACCATACCTAGTCAATCTGTATGCTGAGCAAATAATCTGAGAAGCTGGACTATATGAAGAAGAACGGCGCACCAGGATTGAAGGAAGACTCATTAACAACCTGCGATATGCAGATGACACAACCTTGCTTGCTGAAAGTGAAGAGGACTTGAAACACTTACTGATGAAGATCAAAGACCACAGCCTTCAGTATGGATTACACCTCAACATAAAGAAAACAAAAACCTTCACTATTGGACCAATAAGCAACATCATGATAAACAGAGAAAATACTGACGTTGTCAAGGATTTCATTTTACTTGGATCCACAATCAATACCCATGGAAGCAGTAGTCAGGAAATCAAAAGACACATTGCATTGGGCAAGTCTGACCTCTTTAAAGTGTTGAAAAGTAGAGATGTCACCTTGAGGACTAAGGTGCACCTGACCCAAGCCATGGTATTTTCAAATGCATCATATGCATGCGAAAGCTGGACGATGAATAAGGAAGACCGAAGAAGAATTGACACCTTTGAATTGTGGTGTTGGCAAAGAATATTGAATATACCATGGACTGCCAAAAGAACAAACAGTATCCTGGAAGAAGTACAACCAGAATGCTCCTTAGAAGCAAGGATGGCGAGACTACATCTTACATACTTTGGACATGTTGTCAGGAGGGATCTGTCCCTGGAGAAGTACACCATGCTTGGTAAAGTACAGGGTCAGTGAAAAAGAGGAAGACCCTTAATGAGATGGACTGACACAGTGGTTGCAACAATGGGCTCCAACATAACAATTGTGAGGATGGTGCAGGACCGGGCAATGTTTCATTCTGTTGTACATAGGTCGCTGTGAGTCGGAACCGACTGGACTGGACCTAACAACATGACTACATGCTATGTTTGTTTTGCATTTTGTTAATTTCTGATATTACCTTTTTTATTTCCTTACTTCTTTCTTTGGATTTAATTTGATTTTTTTAATGTTTTTTTTTTTTTCTGTAACTTTGGAGATGAATATTTAGTTCATGTTTTTCAGCTTTATTTTCTTACATATAAAAAGACTTTAAATATTCCTTTAAGCTCAACTTTAGTTACTTCTCATCAATGTTCATGAGGGATACTGGTCTGCAGTTTTCCTTTTTTTAAATTAGGGTAATGCTGGACTCATAAAATAAGTTCAGAAATATTCCCTCAGCATCCATTTTCTGAACAGTTTGTGTAGAACGATATCATTTCTTTAAATATTTTGTAAAATGCAATAGAGAAGCCGTCTATGTCTGAAGTGTTTTGTTGTGGCTGGAAGGTTTGTAAATCATATTTTAAACTTTCTATTTTGAAATACTCATATATTCACAGGAAGTTGCAAAGATAGTACAGAGAGGTGTTGGAAAGTTTTTAACTACAAACTGAATTACTTTAATAGATGTAAATCTCTTCAGATTATTCATTTCTTTTGGGTAAGCTTTGGTGGTTTATGCATTCAAGCACTTTGTTGAATTTATTAGCATAATAATGGCCATAATTGTTAGGAGAAACCTGCTCTTGTGGGCAGAGGCACTGACTGACATTATTCCAGACTTTCTTTTCAACAATAGTTATATAGTGCACAGTCTTGTAAGATAGAGATAGTGTCTCCTTCCTTAGCAAAGGACAAGCATGCTTATTGCCTATGACAGAAGATTTGGGTTCCCTAAACTCAGGGTTCCTTCCCTGTAACACAACCCACTTCAAGTGTAGGCATCCATTTGGACCCATCCACTTTGTTTCTGTGAGACTTGGGGGCAAAGGGAACTAATGCAAATATGCTCACATGTGAAAAATATAGGGGTATTGAAATTTCCACTGTAGTTGTTGATTTGTCTATTTCTCCTTGCAGTTCTATTTTTGTTTTATGTATTTTGAATCTGTGATTAGGTACATAAAAGTACATAAACATCTAAGACTGTGATGTTCTCTTGATGAATTGACCTATTTATTGTTATGAAATGATACTCTTTCTCATTGGTCATATTCTTTACTCTGATATCTATTTTGCTTGATATTTATAAAGCCACTCCTGCTTTCTTTTGATTATTATTAGCATGGTATGTATTTTTCCATCTTTTCAATTTTAATGTTTTTTGTGCTTTTTATTAAAAGTGTGTTCTTTGTAGGCATCAGATGATTGGGTCATACAGTTGGCAATCTGATCATCTTTTCTTTTTAACTGGTTTGCAACATTTAATGTGATAATCGATATGCTAGATTTCCATTTCCATTTAATGTGACAATATAGGATTTAAATTTGTTATTGTTGGCCACTGTCAAGTCAGCTCCAACTCATTGCGACCTTATATATAATAGAATAAAATGTTGTCCAGTCCTGTGCCATGTTCGTGATTGTTTTCCTCTGGCATCCACAGTATATTCAATATTCTTCATCAACAACACACTTCAAATGTATCAGTTCATCTTATGTCTTCTCTTCGTTGCCCAGTTTTCATATACATATAAAACAATTGAAAAAAACATGGCTTGGGTTCCAAAAAAAACCAAACCTGTTGCCATCGAGTCAATTTTGACTCATAGCAACCCTATAGGACATGGTAGAACTGCCCCATAGAGTTTCCAAGGAGCACCTGGTGGATTCGAACTGCTGACCCTTTGGTTAGCAGCTATAGCACTTAACCACTATGCCACCAGTGTTTCCCCTTGGCTTGGGTTAGGCCCACATTAATCATCAAAGTGACATCTTTGCTTTTGAAAACTTTAAAGAGGTCTTTTGCAGCATATTTGCCCAATGAATACATTGTTTGATTTACTGATTGCTGCTTTCCTGAACATTAATTATTGATCCCCACAACCTAAAAAAAAAACCCATTCCTGTAGAGTCCTCTCTGACTCACAGCCACCCTATAGGACAGAGTAGAACTGCCCCACAAGAGTCTCCAAGGAGTGGCTGGTGGATTTGAACTGCCCATCTTTGGGTTACCAGCTGAGCTCTTAACCATTGTGCCACTGGGGCTCCTATTAGAATGAAATCATTGGCAACTTTTAAATCTATGATCTTGTTATTTGTCTCATATGTCCTTTGTGCTCTTTTTTTTTTTCTTTTTCTGCCTTCCTTTGAGTTAATTGAGTATATTTTTATTTCATCTCCTCTGCTTGCTTATTAGCTGTAACTCCTTGGTTTGTATTATAGTGAAGAAGAACGTGGCATCAGGATTGGACAAAGCCTCATTAACAACCTGCGATATGCTGATGACACAACCTTGCTTGTTGAAAGTGAAGAGGACTTGAAGCACTTACTGATGAAGACCAAAGACTACAGCTTTCAGTATAGATTGCATCTCAACATAAAGAAGAATCCTCACAACTGGACCAATAAGCAACATCATGATAAACAGAGAAATATTGAATTCTCAAGGATTTCATTTTACTTGGATCCACAGTCAACGCCCATGGAAGCAGCAGTCAAGAAATTAAATGACGTAGTGCACTCGGCAAATCTGCTGCAAAAGATCTCTTTCGTGTTAAAGAGTGAAGATATCACTTTGAGGACTAAGGTGCACCTGGCCCAAGCCATGGTATTTTCAATCACCTCATATGCATGTGAAAGCTGGACAATGAATAAGGAAGACAGAAGAAGAATTGATGCCTTTGAATTATAGTGTTGGCAGAGAATATTGAATATACTATGGACTGCCAGAAGAACGGACAAATCTGTCTTGGAAGAAGTACAGCCAGAATGCTCCTTAGAAACGTGGATGGCAAGATTTTGTCTCATGTACTTTGGACATGTTATCAGGATGGACAAGTCCCTGGAGAAGGACATCATGCTTGGCAAAGTAGAGGATCAGTGAAAAAGAAGAAGACCCTCAAAGGGATGGATTGACACAGTGGCTGCAACAATAGGCTCAGACACAGCAACGATTGTGAGGATGGTGCAGGACCAGGCAGTGTTTCATTCTGTTGTACATAGGGTCGCTATGAATCAGAACCAACTCTATGGCACCTAAAAACAACAACAAATATTAAGGATATAGTTTTTTTTTCCTGGTCTGACAATCTTTGTCTTATAATTAGTTAAATTAATTTATACTTCATGAAAGTACTTTATATATTTGTACTCTACCATATTTTTGTTTTCTATTTGTACCACCACTATATATTTCATTATCTTTCTTTTCTGTCCTACCTTTGTATTTATCAAACATTATTTTACTATTCAGCTTTTCCTCTTTATTAGCTTATTAGTTTATACATATTTCAGTATTCTTTTAGAGATTATCCTAGAGTTTATAATATGCATTCTTGATTTAAGAAATCCCAATACAAATTAGTAATTTTACTACTTCTTGGTCAATACCAGAACCTTAGAACATTTTAATTTCATTCTGTATCACCACCTTTTTTTGTTGTCATGCATTTTAATTCTATATATATTTTAAATATCTTTACTTTAGAATATGTTGTTATTATTGTCTTTTACAAGTACATACGTATTCTAAACATTATTATTATAATTGTATCTGATGTATTTCTTTGTACAGTTATATTTATTTTAATTTAATCATACACTTTCTACTTTTTCTTGCTCTTTAAGCATTTCCGTGTTTCTACTTGGGATCATTTTGTTGTTGCCTGAAGAACTCCTTTGATGTTACTTTTAATGTGAGTATGCTGGTGACTTTTTTTTTTCTAATTTATGTTTGCTCTGGAATTGTCTTAATTCTGCCTTCACTTTTGAAAGATATTTTTCTAGATATAAAATTCTAGATTGACAGTTACTTTCTTTTAGCTGTTTGGAAGATACCATTCAATTGTCTTCCAGCTGCCTATGTGAATTCAGCTCTCAGTCCTATTATTGCTCTTCTGAAGATAATTCATCCTCCCCACTCCATGCCCCTTTGCTTTTGAGATTTTTCTCTTTGACTCGGTTCTAAGCTAAGTAGATTTATTACTAATGTTCCCGGGTGTGGTTATTTTTGTATTTATCCTGCCTGGAGTTTGCTGAGCAATGTAAATATCTTGCTTGATATTTTTCATTGGTGTTGGAAAATTCTTGATGATAATCTCTTCAAATATTTCTTCCGTCCTATTCTCACTCTCCTCCCTCTCTGAGATTCAAACTCCATATATTTTAGATCTTTCACTATTTTCCACGTGTCTCTTTCATTGCTTTCCATATTTGTATCCTTTTTTTTCTTTTTTTTACCTCTCCGTGTCTTCAGTTTCAATATTTACTACTAAGTCGTCTTTCAGTTCACAGTCTTCATCTGTGTTAATATACTATTAAGTCCATTTATTGAATTATTGATTTTACTGATGGCGTCTTTCATTTCTGGCACTTCTATTTCATTCTTTTTTACAGAGTCAAGTTTTCTCATAAAATTATCCAGCTAGTCATTAATTTTCTGAATTGTATTAATCACAGCTATTTTGAATTCCATGCTTTATAATTCCAATATTAGGATTATCTGAGGACCTATTTCTAGTCTCTGTTTTTATCTTTTGGTCCTATTTCTTGGTATAGCTGATATATTTTGATTGACTATCATATTTTCTGTATGAAAAATTGAAGACTCTATCTTCCTCCAGACAGAGTTGGAGTAGAAGTGGATCACGTCAATCCAACATGAGCTGACTTGGGGATGGTTTACAAACATTTTAAGACTAGGTATGCCTTCAATTCACCCCTACTCTTAGGGCATCGCACTCCAGGGGTCCCAACTGACCAGGATCCTCTTCCCTCTTGGTTTCTAAATTTTAATTCTTTATGCTCCTAGCGCTATAAGAGTGCTGAAAGCTTTGTTCTGCTATACAGATGCTTTCTGCATAGCCTTTGAGTCATCTGCCTGCCACAGCTTAAGAACAAGCAAATGTCTAGAGTGGAAAGCTGGCACAGAGTGCCAGGCTCACTTCTGTGCACCTACCTTCTTTTTGCCATTTTGGCCTTCTAATTCCTGGCTGCCTCGGCATGTCATCCTCTAATTTTTTTGCTTCCTTAGCCTTATGAAGATGCCAAAAGTTCTGTTGTTTTTTCTGCCTCTTAGAGGCTGCCTTCTGCCTGCTTCTCAACTTCTTGCCTGTGTTTCTTAAGACTCACCAAATGGCCCAATGGGAAAAGCAGCACACAAATATTGGGCTCACTTCAAAAATCTTCACATCTCTCTGAGATCAGATCATGGCCTCTTACATTCTCACTGCCTTGTAAGGTCTTCCAAAGCCTTTCAATGGATTTCTAAAAAAATACCTACTTTTCTATTTGTTCTTGATTAGCGCATGGTTTGTTACAGGCCATTCCATCAGAGCTGGAAACAGATGTGCCAGAATGATTATTTTTTGAATGAAGTTTTTTTCATATTGGAAAGATATGAAATTATTTGCAAATTTTATGCTTGATGGTTTAATGCCAAAAAGGAACATATTTCCACTGTTTGATAAGTGAGAATATTTTTGTGTTTACTATATGTTCAGGGAATATCAATAGCATCACAGTTGCTTTTAGAATCCAAACTGTGCACAACACTGTCTTAGGGTCTCTCTAGTTAACTCTAAGGGCCCCTTGAAGAGGCTTTTAAAAGGAAATCTCTCCCTTTCTATTTATATCTCTCTCCAGTTCAGTCTCGATCTCTATCTCTAGCTCTATCTTTATCTCTACATATATATGTAGTTGGAATTAATCCAGCATCACAAGCCTCCAATCACAATGCTGTATCAGGAAATGGGAATTTATGACATAGCACAAAAAATTTCCACTGACTATATACACAAAAAAAGCTCACTGTAAAATTCATTTATAATGGTAATTAGGTAAATTTCTTCTTGCTTTTGGCAAAATAACTTCATACAAAAATACCCTCAATATCCATCATAAAGCATTATGTTCTTAAATTACTGTCTTCATTTCAAAGTAACAAAAATTTAAAGGTACAAATTGTATAAAATGTTTGTTATGAAGTCACTCATGCTTTAGTTCATGTCCTTCCCCCTTTAATTCACTTTATAATATTGAAATGGCAAATGGAGCTTGTGTTACCACAAACATTTTCTTTAATCTGAAAAAATGTGTGTGTTTTGAAAAGCCACTCAACACAAATGAGGCTACAAATAAAGCTCTTTTTCTAAAGCAGTTTAAATTAGTTACATTTTAGATATTGACGCAGTGCCAGCGTCTGAAGAAAAAATAGAGAGATGAGGGGAAACGCTATTGAGCTGTTGTAGATATTTTTCTTTTTTGTCTATTTGAAGGAAGAAGAGAAGCCAGCCACTAGTGATTTAAGGACTTTTTTTTTTTTTTAATTATCTTTTCTCTTTTTTATTTTGTTTTTAGCGGTTTAGTGGTTACTGAAGTCCCGTTTTGTATATAAAGTGATTTTGTGATACTAGGGCTACACATTTACTGTGAAAATATAATGAATTTTTATGGTTGTGACATAAAGTTAATACAATAACTCAAATATTGTAGCCATGTTTTAATCAAAGGTGACTATCTTAAGCTGACTTAAATCCAAAAGTCTGGCCTTATTTTACTTTAATGGCTCTGTGTTTAAGCAATAATCTAATTTTAAACCTTTTGTTTATTCCAAGTAAAGTCAAACAATATGTGCATTTGTTAGGAATAATCTTTGGGCAACACTTGAGTTGATGTATCCTGCTAGAAATTACTCTGGGAGCCTCTTTTGGATAACCTATCCCAACATTCTTAGAGTTTGTAGAAATAAAAGGGATAAAAATAACCACATAACCCTCCTATACAAAATTAACTGTTGAGTGTTAAACATTTTCCACATCTATCCATTTTGGATTTATTGAAATAAGTTTCAGAAGTGGAGCCTCTTCCAAATTCTGAGAGCATTTTACCCATAAAAGGCATAAAAATATTTTGTGAGGCCATGGGCAGTAATCTGATATTTATGAGTTTTAAAAAAAGGAATGAATGGAATATAAGTTTCAAAATTAGAACTTCATGCATGATTCATAATAGACATTTATTTCAGTGCTTATAATGTGCCAGGTGCTTAAGACACAAAGGGGACAAGGGAAAGGGAATTAAAATTTATGGCGTACTCCCTATTTTCCAGTTATTTTATCTGTTATCTAATTTATTTCCCAAAACACTTCTATGAGGATAGGAGTTGTTATCCCAGTTTTAAAGATGAGGAACCTTAGGCCAAGTGAGGTTAAGGAACTTGTCCATCATTACAAAAACTGCAGGTGGAGACGTGGAGTTGAAACACAGGTAGAGGAAAGAAAGGAGGGTAATTGGTAAACTGACCCACTTCTGTTGCACCCTCGCAATGACACATTCACTCATTCATTCAGTCACGTGCACAGTTAGCATCTGGTATGCACACTGTAACTGGGTAATTCAGAAGGGCTTAATATGTACTTAGGTCCCTGGGTGGCGCAAGTGGTTTGCGATCAGCTGCTAATTTAAAGGTTGGTGCTGTGAGAGAAAGCCCTGGCAATCTGCCCCCTTAAAGATTACAGCCAAGAAAACCCTATGGAGTAGTTGTACTCTGTAACACATGGGGTTGCTGTGAGTCAGAACCGACTCAAAGGCAACCATTTTTTTGTTTATTTGTTTGTTTTAATATTTATTTAAAGTGCAAGCATAATATGGTGCCGACAGGGCTTGGGAGAAAATAACAAGGCATGATGCAGCACCCCTATCTGTTCCCATCACTGGAACTACTGGGGCAAGGGGAAGGAGCAATTTCCAGAATCCAGAGACAGGTGTTGTATAGATAGGACAGAAACATCCAACCTGCATCGACCCAGTAGAGAGGGAGCTGGAGAAAAAACCACGCTGGCTTCATTCTCCTTCTACCCATATCTCCCACCAGCCCAGCTGGAAGCCAGACGATAAAGGAGCCTATTGACGATTTCTGTAAATGTTGGTCTTCTGAGACACAGAATAGGGTAGAAAAGGGTAGAAAGTGGATCTAGAGGGGTAAACAGAAGATACCCAAGCAACAGGCCAAATATTTAATGTAGGATTATTTATGTTATTTAAAATGTACTTGGGAAACACTTATGTTCAATTATAATTGTTTTTATCTATATAACTAATTTATGGAGTCCCTGGTGGTGCAAATGGTTAAGCGCTGCTCTACTAACCCAAAGGTTGGTGGTTCAAACCTACCCAGAGGTGCCTTGGTAGTAAGGCCTGGAGATCTGCTTCCAAAAGGTCCCAGCTTTGAAAACCCTATGGAGCAGTTCTACTCTGCACAGGTAGGGTTGTTGTGAATCAGACTTGACTCCATGGCAACTAACAGCAACAACAGATAACAAATTATGTTGAATAGGTGACTGCATTCCTTTTGAGAAAATGTGACAATTAAATATTCAAAACTTTATCTGAAGAGTTTATCTTAAGTAATATTTCAAGTTTAAAAAAATTTACATTTGCATCAGAGTTATGCTCATTTCCGTTTAATGATCACAGTATTTCAAAACATTCATTATCTAACAAAAAATAATAAACTACTTCCCCTCCTCTTTTCCCATTTTTGGCTTTAATTTAATATACAGTATAGTGTTTGTTTTCATAAACTGTATATAAACTGAAACACATTATTTGGTTAGTAGTACTTATTATATACAAAAGAACATCATGAGATTTCTGTAGAAGCATAAAGAAATTGAAAGGACCGTAAAAGTGATAAATAAATTAAAAATAAATTTGCTTTAATATTATTTATATTATCCATTTTGGGAGTGTAGGCTTGGAAGGTAATAAAGTTAAACTATGTGCTTTTCATTTTTGTTTTAATTGTTGAACTTCTCTGGGGAGTTAATATTATCATATGCTGCTTAACTTAAAAGTGATCCCAGCAGTCTCTTTCATTCAAGCTTGCTGGTGCCTCTGAGGATTAAATCAAAGCCTTTGCAGAGGGAGTTTTGTACAGTGGTTAACCATGTGGACATTAGTTCTCAGGTTTCATATCTTTAAAATGTGGTTAAAATGGTGCCTACTTCCACAACTGTTGTGAAGATTAAATGAGTTAATACTTACAAGTATATAACCAAAAAAAAAGAACTAAACTCATTGCTGTCCAACCGATTTCAGTGAATCTAGAACTGCCCCATAGGGTTTCCAAGGAATGACTGGTGGATTCAAACTGCTGACCTTTTGGTTAGGAGCCAAGCTCTTAATCAATGCACCTGCACGTCTCCTACAGTATCTAGTATACAGTGAATGCTCAGCTAACTTAACTTTCCTTCCCCCTACACTTTTGCCTAGTTAACTCCTATTATCCTTGAGATCTTCACACAAAGGAATCTGGTTCAGAAGAACCTTCCTTGATCCACACTCATCCCCACATAAGAGAAAGTGCTTGAATACATCTCTTTACAGTAATGAGTATACTTCATTCACAGTACTTGGTTTGTAATTATATGACTGTGGATTCGTTAAATTAATGTCCATTTCTCCCACTAGGCTGTTGGCTTTATAATTAACTGTGGGTTTTGTTTTTGCTCACTGCAGTCATATAATAGTAGTATATGTAATATTTGTAAACAAGCTTATTGACTGACTAGTAATAAGTCCTTAGAGTACTTAGAATGCTGCTAGGCATACTGAACTTGTTTAATAAATATCTAGATTATCAGGTGACAACAAACACCTAACTGGAGATTACAGGCACCCCCTAAAATTGGAAATGCCTTTAAGAGAAAGTGATCTTGACCCTGGAATTGTTCCTTTGGGCAAAATCCCTGTTGAGCTTTTACTGCAGTGCAGTTTTGCCCAGGTAGAACTGAAATGCATGCCTGTTATTGTTCCAGAAGCCAAAGACTGCATTGAGCCCACTATCTGCCTGGCTCAGGCACCAGGTGGAGTTTTATAGTTATTAGTTGCAAGCCATGCTTATAAAAGGCTTAGCTTCAAACACTTAAGCACTTCTCTCTATAATCTAGTCTGAGTTGGTAAGAAAATATTGTTTTCAAAATGAAGTCTCATGAATAATTCTTGTTTGCACAAGCCGAGAGAAATTGAAATGTGGTTGTACTATGAATGGATATTTATTAAGCACCTATTATGCACAATCTAGTTTGGGAGATGAGTCATATGAATATGGTGTAAAATGTTCTTTCTTACCAGAATTCTGAGGAGCTTCTCTGGGACAGAGAAGAACAGTCAGAGCAGGCCAGAGTGTAATTTCTAGGGCTGCAGATAGCAGATGCACAAAACAAAAAAACCAAACCCATCACTGTTGAGTTGATTCTGACTCATGGCAACCCCATGTGTTACAGAGTACAACTGAGCTCCATAGTGTTTTCTTGCTGTAATCTTTATGAAATCAGATCATCAGGCCTTTCTTCTGCAGTGCAGCTGGGTAGATTCAAACCACCAATCCTTCAGTTAGTGTTAGTGCAAACCATTTGTGCCTCCCAGGGATTTCTAGCAGAGACTCAGGGAAGCAGAAAACAAAGTAAGCATTTTGAGGGTGACTGTCATATGGGGCAAAAGTGAGAGATTTTCAGCTGATATTGTGAATGGAAAATGTATCAGTTATCTGTTGCTGTGTAACAAAGTACTCAAAATTCTGTGGCTTAAAACAAACATTTAGAATATCACAATTCTGTGAGTCAAGAATCTGGGAGCAATTTAGCTGTTGGTTCTGGCTCAGGGTCCCTCATGAGGCTGCAGCCAAGCCATCAGGGCTCCACCGGGGGAGGATTCACTTGCAGCTCCTCACACGGCTGCTGGCAGGCCTCAGGCCCCTGCCATGTGGGCCTCACCAGAGGCTGCTGACTGTCCTCATGACATTGCAGCTGGATTCCCCAACAGCAAATGATTGGAGAGAGAGAGATAGCAAGGGTGTGCCCAAGACAACTGAAGCCACACTTTTTTTGTAGCCTAATCTCAGAAACAACATCCTGTCACTTCCGCCATATTCTATTCACTAGAGGTGAGTCACTAACTCCAGCCCACACTCAGGGAGCATTAAGCTCCACCTCTTGAGGAGAGGAGTATTAAAGAATTTGTGTTCATATTTAAAAACCAACGTAGGAAACTTGGAGGGAAAGGGGGACATCCAGAACTAGGTGATGCATGACATGTAATCTCTGGGCTGATCTTTTAAAGAAAGCTAAAGATACACAGGAAAGAGCCACCCTTTTCCTCAAGGCTCCTAGGAGTCAACTGTGTGCATGCGTGTGCGTGCATGTGTGTGTCTGAGTGTGAGTGTGAGCATGTGTATCGGAAGGCAGAGGCGGGCCTCAAGGCAATCCAACTGTCATTAGATTACATGTAAACTAACATTATAAGGCACAATATTTCAAGTGTCAAATCAGAACAGTAGTCTATAGGAGGGAGAACTCAGCACGGTCCATGGAAGTCAGGAAAGGCTCACAGAAGAAACAAGAAGTTCAAGACCATGAACATTAATATGTGATATTTGTTTAATATATTTTGCTTTTTATTGAGGAAAAGATAATTCAAGTCAGATTTTCACTTCTTAAATGGCGCAAAATATCTGCATTCATTTGTTACTTGCATGTATCTTTTTTCCCATCTAAAATGTTGATCTTGTTAGCTGGAAGTCCCTCGTTCTTTAAGTTACTGTATATCAAATAAGGGCAGAAAAAATTTCTTGAATAATGGATAGTCTATTCTTTTAGTTCTTCCCCTGTTTAAAGTTGTGTATGTGGGTGTCCCCATAAGCACTGGCACGTTTATATAGTACTGTTTGTACAGGCATGTGAATCCTGCAATAAAGGAAAGTAGGCTGCTGCACCCATCTAAATCCTTATTAGTCCAAGAGCCATGCTCTGGGAACTATGAAGACTCCATATTCATCAGTTAAACTTGCCACTTCTGCTATGGTCATTAGTGCTACAGGCAAACAGAAGAAATAAGCAAAAACCAACACTCTACTTCATCTACCCTTATATTATTTCCTTGATCAAGCACAGAACTTTGCCACAGAGCACTTTGTTGTTTTTTTCTCTTCATCCCCATAGTGTCAATGGTGCTGATGCAGCTGCATAATTTGCATAGAAAGTTGCCCAATTCTGTAGTCAGAATACCAATAAGGTGGCCTCTTTCTAAGCATGTTTATTCGCTCTTGATTGACTCTTTACTTGCATGCTTTTCTGCACAATGCATACTTACTTGCATATTCTCAGCCATCTGTCTAACACTCTCCAAGTCTTAAGGGTGGCCCACCAATCACACTTGAACACTTAGGAAACTTTGATGGATGACCCAACATTATAGAACCGTAACCACAAAAAAATTTTCTTAAAGAAAGTAATCAATAAAAATATATCACCCTAGAGTCTAAAATGACATATTTGATTACACTTATTAATATGTAAGTGTGGATCACCAAGATAGACCTAGCTATAAATTTATGTATGGTAAATGATCTCCTACCTATAAACAACTGTAGTTCTCTATCCATACCAGCTGTAGCAGTCCAACATGATTTCCAGCCCATAGAAAGGAATACACTTTATCATTTTATTAGTTTTGGTACCCAGAGTTAGATTGGCTCATCATAAATTTGGGACTCTACTAATGAGAAGACTATTTGGGAGTATACTCATGAGAAGAATAGGACTAGTTTAAATTGGAATTGTCCTGGAAAAAATCTGGGATGGATGCTCACTCTTATGGATTAAATTGTGTCCCTCAAAAAAATATGTTGAAGCCCTATCACCTGAACATGTACGTGTGACCTTGTTTGGAAATAGGGTTTTTCTTTTTTATGTTAATGAGGTCATCCTGGAGTAGCGTGGGTCCTAAACCTACCCCTTCTGAATAGTGTCCTATAAAAAGAGAAAATAGACAAGGGGAAGAGACCACATGAGGATCTGTCTATAAGCCAAACAATGCCAAGATATGCCCTGGGATGCCAGAAGCTGAAAGAGACAAGAAAGGAACTTCTCCTAGAGCCAATATCCTGTTTTGGACTTCTAGTCTCCAGAACTGTAAGACAATAAATGTCTATCTGTTAAAGCCACCCACTTGTGGTATATTTGTTATGGCAGCACTAGTAAACTAAGACAGTCACATACTTATAGATCATCTAGTCCAATCTCCCATCTTAAACAACTTCACAAAATATGATTCAACAAAAATCATACAGCTAAACTTGGGGAGACTTCATCTCAAGTACTTGGACATGTTATCAGAAGGGACCAGTCCCTGGATAAGGACATCATGCTTGGTAAATTAGAGGGCCAGCAAAAAACAGGAAGACCCTCAACAAGATGTATAGACACAATGGCTGCAGCAATGGACTCAAACATAGCAATGATTGTGAGGATGGCACAGGGCCGGGCAGTGTTTTGTTCTGTGGTATGGAGGGTGAGTATGACTCGGAACTGACTCGACGACACCTGTTATGGATTGAATTGTGTCCCCCCAAAATGTGTGCCAAGTTGGCTAGGCCATGATTCCCAGTATTGTGTGGTTGTCCTCCATTTTATGATATGATATAATTATCCTATGTGTTGTAAATCCTAACCTCAATGATGTCAATGAGGTAAGATTAGAGGCAGTTATGTTAATGAGGCAGGACACAAACTACAGGATTAGGTTGTATCTTAAGTCAATCTCTTTTGAGATATAAAAGAGAGAAGTGAGCAGAGAGGAGAGGAACCTCCTACTACCAAGAAAGAAGAGCTAGGAGTGGAGCACATCCTTTAGACCCAGACTCCCTGCGCTAAGAAACTCCTAGACCCAGGGGAATACTGATGACGAGGACCTACCCCTAGTGCCAACAAGAAAGAAAGCCTTCCCCTGGATCTGGCACCCTGAATTCAAACTTCTAGCCTCCTAAACTGTGATAGAATAAATGTCTGTTTGTTTGTTAAAGCCATCCACTTGCGGTATTTCTGTTGTAGCAGCACTAGATAACTAAGAGAGCACCTAACAACAACAAACTTGGAATATGTTCAATGAAGATATGACTTACTATCTCCCATTAATTTAGTAAAATTAATTAAGTGCCTTCTGTTTCCCAGACTCTGTGCTAACGGTTGGCAATAGAAAAACGAGGAAGGCATGAAATTCTGCCCTTGCAAATCTTATCCCTTCCATTTCTGGACATTTCTATTAGTTAAAAAGTGATTGCATACATTTAATCAAAATTTTCCTTCATAATAGCCATCTACTGGCCTTCAGTCTGCCATCTGGGAGTTTATGCAGTTAAAATAAATCTCTTTGTTTTATCTTGCAAGTCCTTTAGCTATCTGAAAACTGTTATTATATTCTTATAGAATCTTTTTTTCTTCAGAGGCCTCTGGCTTCTGACAATCCAGGTTATTCTTCTCTGAACAAATTTTGATTTGAAAGCATCCCTTTTCAAATGTGGGTTGCTGAACCTGATATAGTCTGTTTTAGACATGTCTGGAAATCCTTGAGAATAATGAAAATATCACTTTTTCTTTACACCCAGAAGCTCGGATTACTACTGTATTTTATGCAAATAACACATCTTCTGTGTTTGTTTGCTGGACTGTGTCCCCCCGCCCAGGTATTGTCATAAGCATGCTATGCTAATTTTTTTACAGTAGCATGTGAAAGAGGACTGGCATGGTGGTTCTTGTGAGGGTGTTTCACGAGTGGACAGTGGGGCTGGCAAACAAACACAGAAGGCATGCATTATTTGTGTAAAAATTGGTAATGAATTTTGCTGGGTATGTAATCATTGAATGGGGCATGTTGATTTTTGTTAGACTACTTCATCACCCCATTTCTTGCCAACTATCAGCTAGGTAATATCTTAAATATTATAGTAAATCCCTGTAGCTAAAGTTCTTGTTTTCTAGGTCTTACTGTGATCACCCTGGACATTTTCGTGATTTATATAGCTCGTGAATAATAAGATGTTCATCCTTGAGTAACAATTAAATCTTCATTTGCAATAGAATCTTTTGCTTTAGGGGAAAAAGAACATTGCCTAATCACCTAAATATGAAACGCACCTCTTCAAAATAAAACAGATGTTTTCATAAGGATGCACAAACTTTTAAAGTTAAACAAGCAAGAAAAAATAAAGAATGCTGAATAAGGAAAAGAAGGGGAATGGAGTAAAACTTTGTTTAAGCCTTGACTCTTAAAAAACAGCTACATGCTATAATAATGCTGATTACAAAAAATAATTTCAAGACATATAAACAAGTGTAAGAAAAGCAAAGATCATCTGGTATACCATCAACATCAACTAACCGTTGTTGTGTTGTTACAGGCCCTTGAGTCGGTTCCAACTCATCACGACCCTATGAAAAACAGAACAAAACATTGCCTAGTCCTGCACCATCCTCACAATCATTGCTGTGTTTGAGCCCATTGCTGCAGCCACTGTGTCAATCCATCTCATTGAGGGTCTTCCTCTTTTTCAGACTCTCCATCTTACCAAGCATGATGTCCTTCTCTAGGGACTGCTCCCTCTTGATAACATGTCCAAAGTATGTGAGATGGAGTCTCCCCATCCTTGCTTCCAAGAACACTCTGGCTGTACTTCTTCCAAAACAGACTTGTTCGTGCTTCTGGCAGTCCATGGTATATTCAATATTCTTCACCAACACCATAATTCAAAGGCATCAGTTCTTCTTTGGTCTTTCTTATTCATAGCCCAGCTTTCGCACGTATATGAGGCAATTGAAAATACCATGTTTTGGGTTAGGAGCGCCTTAGTTCTCAAAGTGACATCTTTGCTTTTCAACACTTTAAAGAGGTCTTTTGCAGCAGGTTTGCCCAATGTACTGTGTCATTTGATTTCTTTCTTTTTTTTTGTGCTTTAGGTGACAGTTTAAAGAGCAAATTAGTTTCTCACTGAACAATTAATACACAAATTGTTTTTTGACATTGGTTGCCAACCCCGTGATGTGTCAACACTCTCCCCTTCTCGACCTCAGTTTCCCCATTTCCATTCATCCAGTTTTCCTGTCCCTTCCTGCCTTCTCATCTTTGCTTTTGGGCTGGTGTGCCCATTTAGTCTCATATACATGGCTGAACCACTTGGATTATTGTTTGTTTTATGGGCCTGTCTAATCCTTGCCTGAAGGGTGAACTTCAGGAGTGACTTTAGTACTGAGTTAAAAGAGTATCCCAGGGAGCATACTCTTGGGATTTCTCCAGTCTCTGTCAGACCAGTAATACTGGTCTTTTTTCGTAAGTTTGAATTTTGTTCTACATTTTTCTCCCACTCTGTTCAGGACCCTCTATTGTGATCCCTGTCAGAGCAATCAGTGGTGGTAGCCCGGCACTATCTAGTTGTTCTGGACTCAGTCTGGTGGAGGCTGTGGTAGTTGTGGTCTACTAGTCCTTTGGACTAATATTTCCCTTGTGTCTTTGGTTTTCTTCATTCTCCTTTGCTCCAGATGGGGTGGGACCAGTAGTTGTATCTTAGATGGCTGCTCACAAGCTTTTAAGACCTGATGTTACTCACCAAAGTAGGATGTAGAACATTTTCTTTATAAACTATGTTATGCAATTGAGCTAGATGTCCCCCGAGTCCATTGTTCCCCTTTAGCCCCAGTAACTCAGTTCCTCAGGTGTTTGAATGTGTTTATGAAGCATCTATGATCTTGCCTTGGTCAAGTTGTGCTGACTTCCCCAGTATTATGTACTGTCTTACCCTTCACCAAAGTTACCACTTGTCTGTTGTCTAGTTAGTGTTTTTCCCTCCCCCACTCCCTTCCCTTGTAACCATCGAAGATTTTTTCTTTCTGTGCGTAACTTTTTCATGAGTTTTTATAATGGTGGTCTCATACAGTATTTGTCCTTTTGTGATTGATTTATTTCACTCAGCATAATGCCCTCCAGATCCATCCATGTTGTGAGATGTTTCGCAGATTCATCATTGTTCTTTATTGTTGCACAGTATTCCATTATGTGTATGTACCATAGTTTGTTTATGCATTCATCTGTTGATGGGCACTTAGGTTGTTTCCATCTTTTTGTTATTGTGAATAATGCTGCAATAAACATGGGTGTGCATATGTCTATTTGTGTGATGGCTCTTATTTCTCTAGGATATATTCTTGGAGTAGGATTGCTGTATGGTATGGTATTTCTATTTCATGTCGTTTGATTTCTTGACTGCTGTTTCCATGGGCACTGATTGTGGATCCAAGTAAAATGAAATCCTTGACAACTTCAATCTTTTCTCCATTTATCATGATGCTGCTTATTGGTCCAGTTGTGAGGATTTTTGTTCTCTTTATTTTGAGGTGTAATCCGTACTGAAGTCTGTAGTTTTTGATCTTCATCAGTAAGTGCTTCCAGTCCTCTTTGCTTTCAGCAAGCAAGGTTGTGTCATCTGCATATTGCAGGTTGTTAATGAGTCTTCCACCAGTCGTGATGCCACATTCTTCTTCATATACTCCAGCTTCTCAATTTGATGCATGTTCTTCAGGATGTATTCTCTATGTATATATACATAGATATGGATTCAAAAGTAACCCATAAAATTGCAATCACAATATATACATTTAGTATCCTATTTTTTCCACATAACTAATATATTGTTAATAACTTTCCATCATAAGTACAACACTATGTAAGTACTCTGAATGATGACAGAAATACATTACATAGAGCCACTATGGATTTTTTAAATTTTTTCCTAGTGATAGACATTTACGTAGTTCATAGTTTTGTTTTGTTTTCTATTATAAGCCAATATATACACCCACATTTCTGCCCATTATCTGATTATCTCCTTGGGATAAATTCATAGAATACAAGTGTTGGTTTAAAAGCTAAGCACATTTAAAATCTTGATATATCTCGCCAAACTGCTCTTTGGAAAGTTTACCAATTTATATTGCTATCAACAGTATATGTATGAGAGTATGCAGTTTATTATACTCTCACAAGACAATGTCTTATCATTTTAATTTTTGGAAATCTGATGATTTTAATTTAATTTGCATTGAACTAAACTTTACATAAGTTTACTGGCTGTTTATATAGCTTCTCTTGTAAATATGCTTTGGTGTTTTTTCTATTAGAATGGTCACCATTTTCGTATTGATTTGTTAGAAATTATTATATGAAATATTAAGACTGTTATACCTTTTCTATAATTTATACTGTAAATTTTATTTTTAGAGTTTGATTTTTAAATTTCTTTATGGAGTTCCTTTCCCCTAAAATAGCAGTTTTAAATTTTGATGCAGTAAAAAATATCAGTCATCTCTGTTGTCATCTTTAGAGTCTCAACTTAATATGGGCTACAATTAGACATTCCCTAGATGGTCCATATAAAGCAGGTGCTCCATATTAAAAAATGACTAATGTAAACGTAATTTCTTTTAATAACACCTTTTAATGGTATTGGACTTTATGTCATTGGGCTTAATGATTGCTATTTTAAAAGACTGATTTAGGTATTTCCAGGTACACACCAAAGAATACTCCCCAAATATAATGTTTTGAAAGGTTGATTTAGGTATTTCTGGGTACACACCAAAGAATACTCCCCAGATATAATGTTTTGGAACTAGTTAATGAAATACAACTTTTATTTTTTTACACTGATTGATTTAGTAAACAACTTTGAGCACTATGTCAATGTATATAGTTCCTATACTAAGAAAAACAAGAGAAACAATAATGTCAGTTACCTTGATCTAATGAAAGTATATCATTAATTCCATGAGATTTTGCTATCTAATTAGATGTAAATTTATATGAAAAAGAATGATGACAGTGCTCCCTCACAGAGTATTTAATGCTGAGGAAATAAAAGTAAAATGTGATTTTTAGAGAAGATAGTTCTTTTTTATTTCCCCGTTTCTCCTTCTCTCCCTTTCTTCCTTCCATTCCTTAAGAGAAGTGTCTCTCAAATTGAGCTGTGAGGGAAATAGGTTTGGGGTGGCAATAAAAAAGGTTAGAGAACATTTCATTCAGTAGGAAGAGCTTCATACTTCAAGGCAGAAATAAGTAGGAAACGTGTAATTATGAAAAGACCAACCTAGCTCAATCAGAGATCTGGTCACAGAGGAGCTGACATTGATGCTAGTGGGCCAACCGATAGGAAGACTTGAGTGATAGGCTCAAGAGTTTAGATGCCATGTAGTCTGTGATAGAAACCATCTTTAAATTATGCTCCTGCCATTTATCAATTATTTTACTGGAGACAGATTCCCTGAATTTCTGTTAAAAGATTTATATTTAGGGAGGGATGATTATTTTTCTGTGCTTTGGAGGAAGAGGACTAGAGTGAAATTTGATAAATTGTATACTCAAGAGTCAACCATTTTCTTTAAATGATAGATTCTAAAGTCAGTCGGTCACATATGCCAGGTAGAGCAGATGGAGTTATTTTAACACAACAATTTCTGACTGATTTTCTTCAGCAACTCCCAATGTGAGTAGGTCAAACTACAAATTATGCCCTGTATGATTTTCCCTTATAGCAGTTTGCTAATAGGATCATCCAACAAGAAAAAAGAGCCCTTTTCAAGATTAAAAACATCTTCTGGGTAAGTTTAGATTATTTTGATAGGTACATCTCAAGGGTAAACTGAAGAGAAAAAAGATATCTTTACAGCTACGCTTCAATTGCCTTCTTCCTTTCCAAAATATGATCAGACATGCAATGTTGTTTTTACTGCTTTTTTTTTCCTTAAAAGGGTTAGTGTTGACATAACTCTCATATTTTGTTTATGCAAGACACTATAACTTTAAAAAAAGAAAATAAAATTTATGTCTCTATCTGGTTATTCTCCCCAAAAAAGCTAACAATTTTTAAGTACAGTGTCATTAACACCCATAATCTGTATGGGTTTTGAAATAAGGAAGGAAAAAAACATGTTTTCTTTATTTTGGCTGTAGGAATAAGTTCTCTGAACATTAAATTATATACAGTTGAAATTCACTGATTTTAGAGAGTTCTGAATTTTCTATATTTGCTAACCTTAAGAGGTATTATTTTGGGTTATGAAAGGCTGCCAAAATATGACTCTAGACAAGGTAACAACTTAGGTATATTTATAATTCTCTTTAAATATCTTTCTAAGTATATCACATTTATAATAATGAGATCTCCACAAATGGCTGCACAGGCTGTGCAATGCACAATTCCATTAATCACATAGACTACGATGTGAATGGTGCCCCCTGGAGTTGTGTAGTGGGAGCCTGTGTGAAAATGTTCATGTTAGGAATTAAAATTCTGAAGTATATTCAGTGTGCTGGCTTAAACAGGTAGAGATAAAACTATACCTACTATCACATTCTTTCAATTAGGATAATTATTAAAGCAGGCTTAATCTTAGGAGATTTTTAACATCCAACTGCAATTATGTACATGTGTGTGTTTAAATATGGATATATAATACAATCTTTGAAAGTACAAATGATTCAAGATTTGATGTGTTGTTACTTTGGTGAGATTAAACTGCTTATATGCATAATTTTTATGTGCATTATATGCGTAATTCATGATATCAATTTTATTTTCTTGGGGAAAATTTGGGATGTTACGGCAGAACCCCAAATTTTTACCCTATAAGAGACTTTTCAGCTAAACTTAGCTTATACACAAAATTTAAATATGATAGCAACACTTGTATTTAATTTTATAGATTGATATTTTATCTATTTTGCCTTTCATCTTGTAAAAACCCAGATGATGTTCTTCTGTATATCTGTCAATATGTTAGACTATAAGCATATATGCCTGCGCTTATATAAATGGGCCTCATATTAAATAGGCCTCATATTAAATATATTAAATAGGCCTCAATACTTCTTTGGAATGAACTAGGGAAAAATTGTATTATTACACAAGTAATAAATAAAAACATTCACATTGCAAAATATCACCATAAATATGAAATATATGGAATAAAATGTCTTTCTTTACATCCTAACTCCTACTCCCACTCCACTGCCCAAAGGTAAACCACATTAATCATTACTGTAGATCTTTCTAAGGAGCCACAATGGCACAATGGTTAAGCACTGGGCTGCTAACTGAAAGGATGGTGGTTCGAACCCATTCAACGGCTCCATGGGAGAAAGATATGGCAATCTGCTCCTGTAAAGATTACAGCCTAGAAAACCCCATGGGGCATTTCTACTCTATCACATGGGGTCGCTAGGAGTCAAAATCGACTCAACAGCACCCAACAACAGCAACAACAATAAATCTTTTTAGTTCTCTTATTACTCACTTAAATACATATACATGTCTATATATTTTCCTATTTATCTGCATTTAAAAATAGATAAATGTGGACACTATTCACATTGTTCTACACTTCTCTTTTTTCATTAAGAATATGTTTTACAGATCTTAACCATACACATGGATCTACTGCATTCCTTCAAAAGACTGAATAGTTTTTAACAATGGCCCTTCTAGTTGATCTTCTGCAATTTTAGCTATTATAAACCATGCTTTGATAAATATATATCTACAAATAGCTTTATAAAATAAGAGTATTTCCACAGGGAAGATTCTTAAGATTAAAATTTGGGGGACAAAAGATACTCACTTGAAAAAATGTTATAGATTTTGCCAACCTGCTCTCCAAACTGGCTTCACAAATTGTATATAGATACAATTGGCTTCACCAATTGTATATAAAGTCATGTTTTCTTGAATCCTCATTAATATCCAATATTAAGCAGCTTTTTTACTATTAGCCAATCTTATAGCTGAAAAAATCTTTTTTTTTCAGTTTCTTGATGACTATTGAAGTTGAAAATCTTTATATCTATTTACCTGTAATGTATATTGCCTGTTCATACTCTTTACCCATGTTTATGCTCTTTTTTTCCTTTTATTTGTAGGAACTATTTGTAGACACAATTTTTTTGACCTTTATATGTTAATTTAAGGAGCCCTGGTGGCACAAATGGTTAAGCAATCAGCTGCTAACCAAAAGACTGGCGGTTCAAACCCACCCAGCTACTCCAGAGGAGAAAGACCTAGTGATCTGCTTCCATAAGGATTTCAGCCAAATAAACCTTATGGGGCAATTCTACTGTCACATGGGGTCGCTATGAGTCAGAATCTACTCAATGACACCCAACAACAACAATAACATATGTTAATTTGCAAATGTTTTCTCCATGTTTTTCTGTGGCATCTTTCCTTAAACTTTTGTTTTAATTCTTAGGTGGCCAATCCCACAACTAAATGTAATCTAACAATTAACAATATTTACCTCTGTATTTTTCTCATGCTTTTACTGTTTTGTATTTTAGATTTAGCACTTTAAATCATCTGATTTTATTATTCCCTTTTTCTCCTCTATTAGCTTAGCACTTATTTATTTAATGGTTATTCTAAAGATTACTAAATGCATCCTTGACTTATTAAATGTTTATAAATCAGTAATTTTACTTTCCTCAGCCAGTGCCAGAACCTTAGAACACTTTAACTCATTTAGCTCATTCTCAACTTATATGCCATTGTCATTATGTCTTTTAATTCTCTGTGGTTTTAAGCCTCACATTATTGCTATGTATTCAATATCTATCATCTATGTATCTATGTATCTCTCTCTCTCTCTATCAATCAATCATCTGTCTAAACCATTTTAGTTACTCTTCATTCCATCCTATTTCTCTGACTTTTCATTTGGAATAATTTTCCTTATGGTTGGAACACACCCAAGTTTCTGTTTGTAATGCATTCTCTTACTATTTGTTTGTCTTAATATACCTCTATTAAAATTTTCATTCTTAAAGGATATTTTTGCTTGATGTAGAATTCTAGATTGGCAGTTATTATTTTTTTTAGAACAATTTGCAATTATTTAGTTGTCTTCTAGTTCTCATGGTTTCTGTTGAGAAGTCAGTTGTCAGTATTATTGTTATGTCTTTGAAGGAAATATGTCTTTTTCCTATAGCTAATTTTAAGATTTTCTTCATCTTTGATTTTTATAAATGGTATATCCAGGTATAAGGTTCCTGGGTGGTGCAAATGGTTTGTGCTTGACTAATAACTTAAATCTTTCAGAAAAAAAAGAAACAAAAACCAAACCCGTTGCTGTTGAGTCAATTCCGACTCATAGTGACCCTATAGGATGGAGTAGAACTGCCCCATAGGGTTTCCAGGGAGCATTTGGTGGATTTGAACTGTAAACCTTTTGTTTAGCAGCTGAGCTTTTAACCACTACAGGAGCCCTGGTGGTGAAGTGGTTAAGAACTCGGCTGTTAACCAAAAGGTTGGCAGTTGGAATCCATAGCTGCTCCTTGGAAACCCTATGGGGCAGCTCTACTCTGTCCTATAGGGTCGCTATGCATCGCTATGCCTCAGAATTGACTCAGTGGTGATGGGTTAAATCTTTCAGACGAGGAACATTATTCTCTTTACCAGTCACTTTTGATGGACACTAAGGAACCAACTCATTATTTTGAAACGCGTTAAATGAAGAAGAACTATCCTGTCTTTTTAGAATGAACTGTACCTCAGTTTAATTAAATAATGGAAGAGTGAAAATTTCTATTCATAGAAGTGTACAGCTCATAAATGAATGATAAAATAGAATATCACCATTTTTTTTACCTTAATGAAACAATAGATCTAGGCAATGATGATCAGTGGCTGCTAACATTTCAGAAAGAGAGACAACCAGACATTATGTGCCTCCTAATAAAATTATACAAAACCGTCTATGAATTGTTCTTGCTAAACATTTGAACTAAAATCTGGCCAGTCTTCAAACACTAACTCCTTTACTCAAAATATTGAAGACAGAGGTAAATATTAAAAGACAGCACAGATATGCAATTAACAAACCAGACTGTGGGAAACTCTATAGATTAAAAGACCTGGTTTCTTCAACAAATAAACTGCAAAGAAATTTTAAAAAATACAAAGGGCAAGCCTATAGATTAAAAAAGACTTAAGAGGCTAACTGCAATGTAGCTATGTTATTTGAACCCTACTTCATATAAACAAATAGGTATACATATAAACATATAAACAAACACAAAGCATTTATGAGATAATTGGGAATTTGAACATTGGCTGAATATTTGATGATATTAAGGAATTATTTAAAATTCTTAATCTTTTAGAGTTATATACTAAAATACTACTGCAATAATATGATGTCTAGGAATGTGCTTCAAAATAAAGCAGAGAAAGGAGGAAGTGGGTCGGTGGGGGATATAGATGAAATATAAGATTGACCATGGGTTTATAACTGTTCAAGCTAGGTTATGGACATATGAGGGTTAATACTATTCTTTCTAATTTTGTATACAACGGAAATGTTCCACAATAAAAAATTCAAAAAAAAATTTTTAATTACTTGGTGAAGGCCCACAATAATCACGGCATAGTTTTGATTGGAATTTCATTGAATTTACAGGGTAATTTAGAATGACATGATATCTTCACAAAATCCAGTCTTCTCGAAAGGGAAGAATACATTCGGCATTTCTTAAGCTGAAAGAACTGAAGAAAAAATTCGAGCCTCAAGTTGCAATAGTGAATGATTCTACAGGGAAAATATTAATGGCTCAAGCATAGCAACGATTATGAGGATGATGCAGGAACAGGCAGTGTTTAGTTCTGTTGTACATGGGGTCGCTATAAGTTGTAACCGATTTGACGGCACCTAACTACAACAATAACTGGGAATATGTTTGTCTCTCCATTTAATCAGAAATTTTTTTAAAATTATCTTTACTAAAATTTCTTAATTATTTTTCATATCATTAGACTCATACCTAAATATTTTATGGTTTTAATTGTTACTATCAATGTGGTCCTTTTCTAACGGATTATTACTAAAAACATAGGAAAGTATTATTTTTTTCAGTGTTGGTTTTGTATCATACCATGTGCAAACAACGGCAGTTTTGTATCTTATTTTTTAATAACACTCTATTTTCTTCTACTTTTAACTTCTTTTTTGTTTGCTTTATTCCATTGGAAGAATGCTGGGTAAAAATTATTATCCTTGTCTTGTTCCTTTATGGTTATCCTAATGTTTAATCATTAAGATATTTCTAATTAATTTCTTGGGTCTGTATATTTTATGAGTTAAAGATGTAATTCTATGTTCCTGAAGAAATAGATTCTTTTTAAAGTCAGAAATGGATGTTGAATTTTATCAAATGTTTTGGTGTATCTACTGAGATAATCACAAGATATTTCCCCCTTAATTTGATTATGTACTGAAATACATTAATAGGTGTCCCAGTGTTAAATCATCCTTCCATATCTGGAATAAACCCTATTTAAACATCCAATCCACTGCTATATTTATTTCACTCTCTAATATTTTACTTAAAATTATTTAATCTGTTCTCATAACTAATATTAGCCTATAACTTTGTGTTATTCTTTTCCAGTTTTGGTTATAATTTATTATCAATCCTTAGAATGAGTTAAAAGCTTTCTCAGGGCTATAATAACTTCAAAGAATAAGTTGAACACTTTTCATCTTTCTACCCTTTGTAATATTTTATATAAAAGGGAATTATTATCTACTTCTAGAAATTTTGGTAAAACTGACCTGTAAAAACCTTCTAGTCCTGGTCTCATTTTTAAGTGTGGATTTTTCAATATCTTAAATTGTTATCATTCTATTTTATTTATTTATTTATTTATTTTTTATTGTACATCAGGTGAAGGCTTACAGAACAAATAGTTTCTCATGAAACAGAAGTACACATGTTGTTTTATGACATTGGTTAACAACCCCACAACATATCAACC
>NW_004443943.1:2863384-2869660 GCF_000243295.1 Trichechus manatus latirostris
TCCATGACCTTTCCTTGTACAAGTTGTGCTAGTTTCCCCTGTATTGTATACTGTCTCTACATCCTCTAGAATACTGGTAATTTATAATTCCCTGCGTACCATTTTGTCTAGATTTTCAAATCTATTAATAAAAAATTATATTTGATATTTTGTGAAAAGTTTTCAAATATTATTTTAAATTTCTAAGATCTCTATTAGTTCATTTTTTAAGAATACAATTAGCTTTCAAATTTTCCTGAGAATATTAATCAGACTTAACATCTTCTTACATTTGCTCTATCAATTCTATTCCTTAGCTGCTGTTTTGTTTGTAGAGTTTTGTGCCCCTCTATTTTACTTTCCTCAACTGTTGGGTGATTTGGGGTTGCCAGCTAATCTTTACATTCGAGTTATCCCCATTCACTTGTCTGCGGACACTTCTTTTGTTTGCCTCTAGAGACTGCAGAAGTCCTGGTGGCACAGTGGCTAGGAGCTTGGCTGCTAACCAAAAGGTTTGCAGTTCAAATCCACCAGCCACTCCTTTGAAACCCTATGGGGTAGTTCTACTCTGTCCTATAGGGTCACTGTGAGTCAGAATTAACTTGACAGCCATGTGTTTGGTTTTTTTTAGAGACTGTAGGAGAGCAGATGCTGACTAGGTATGCCAGTAGTTTGTGTTCAGATTCTCCTGAAGGTCAGCTGTAGCCACTTAGGAACTACCCTCCTCTTTGGTGTCAATATCCACATCAGTTTCTTTAGCTTTGAAGCAAATGTTGTAGAGTCCCAGTGTTCAGCACAAGCAGCAGAGAGTGAACGGACTGAATAATGCAGTTTCTTTGAAAGCAGTCTCCTAGTTACTTTTTTTTCCTTCTTATGCTTCTTCCATTTCTGTATCAATTGAGGATCCCTGAGGAACGTTAATTAACTTTGTAGCATCTTCTTTGTATATTTGGGGCAATGGTTTCAGCTAATCTATATCATTTTAGATGTTATAAAATTTCTTATCCATAGCAATTTGTCTTGTCTTCTATACCATGAATTTTGAAATTTTTGTCTCTCATGGGATCTTGGATGGAAGGGGAGTTGTATATGTGTGCTCAGCCTGCTGTTTTGATCAAATCACTCTTCTCTTCCTGTAAAAGCTCTTTCTGCTTCTTTTGGGGATCTACTTGTCCTCCATCATCCATTCAATGTGGCCCATTTGGGTCTTTTAATGAAATTACCCCATTCTCTGGCCACAGTGATTAATCATGAGGGGACACAAGACATAAACACCAATAATATTTTTATTGAGAAGAAGAGTCTCTCTTTCTTTTGGAGTTGCTAGACTGGAGCCACCTGTGTCATATCTCCACCAGCTGGAGAAAGCCTGTCCGCAACAGGAGAGAATGAGTCCAGTATGGAGAGAATCAGAGAAAATAAATGAAAGGGAACCAGGCGAGATAAAGGAGCCCTGGTGGCACAACGGTTAAGCACTTGGCTGCTAACCAAAAAGTCAGTGGCTTGAACACACCAGCAGCTCTGCAGGAGAAAGATGTGGCAATTGACCTCTGTAAAGATTGATAGCCTTGGAAATCCTATGGAGCACTTCTACTCTGCCCTATAGGGTTGCTATGAGTTCTAATCGACTTGACAGAAATGGGTTTGGTTTTGATTTAGGAGAGATAAAGGAGCCCTACTGGAAGAGTGGTTAGGCACTCTGCTACTAACCAAAAGGTTGGTGGTTAGAACTCACCAGCTGCTCCACAGAAGAAAGATGTGATGGTTGGCTTCCCGTAAAGATTTATAGCCTCGGAAACCCAGTAAGGGCAGTTCTACTCTGTCCTATAGGGTCATCAGAAGTTGGAATCAACTCAGTGGCAATGGGTGGGTAGGAGAGACAAAAACTTGAGATCCATCCATGCACAGACACACTCACACGTATGTACACACTTAATAACAGTGCTTGGCTACCTACATCCAGTTGATTTTAGTCCAGATCGTCTGTGTTTACCAGTTAGTGACTAAGTGGTCCTCCACTTTTTTTTTTGCTAAAACTCATTTGAATTGAATTTCTGTCACTTGCACTCAAAGGAATTATGAATAATACACTGAGCTACTTGTATCTCCTGGACTAATTCACGATCCGTTTTTCTCTAGGCGTACTTTTCCCTCTACCAGGACATTTCTACTTTTATATCACTTTACCTGGCTAACTTGTTCACAATCTTTAGGTCTCCTCATAGATGCCGCCTGTTCTAGGAAGCCTCCTAAGAGCCCTAAGTCTGCGCAAGTTAGATGTTTCTTTTGGTGGATAGGTTTCAGGTGTGCTTCCAGACTAAGACAGACTAGGAAGAAGGAGCTGGCAGTCTACTTCTGAAAAAATTAGCCAGTGAAAACCTCATGAATAGCAACAGAACATTGTCAGATATAGTGCCAGAAGATGAGCCCCTTAGGTTGGAAGGCACTCAAAATACGACTGGGGAAGAGCTACCTCCTTAAAGTAGAGTTAACCTTAATGATGTTGATGGAGTCAAGGTTTTGGAGCTCTTATTTACTGATGTGGCTGAAAACATCCATTAATAATAGGAACATGGAATGTACAAAGTATGAATCTAGGAAAATTGGAAGTTGTCAAAAATGAAATGGAATGCATAAACATCAATATCCTAGGAAATAGTGAGCTGAAATTGACTGGCATTGGCCATTTTGGATCGGCAATGATATGGTCTTCTATGCCCGGAATGACAAATTGAATAGGAATGGCATTGCATTCACTGTCAGAAAGAACATTTCAAGATCTACCCTGAAGTACAATGCTATCAGTGATAGGATAATATCCATATGCCTACAAAGATGACCAGTTAATACAACTATTATTCAAATTTATGCACCAACCACAAATGCCAAAGATGAAGAAATTGAACATTTTTACCAACTTCCACAGTCTGAAATTGATCTAACATGCAATTAAGATGCATTGATAATTACTGGTGATTGGAATGCAAAAGTTGGAAACAAAGAAGAAAAAACAGTAGTTGGAAAAAATGGTCTTGATGATAGAAACAATGCTGGAGATTGCATGACAGAATTTTGCAAGACCAACCACTTCTTCATTGCAAATACCTTTTTTCAACAACATAAACATCAACTATACACGTGGACCTCGCCAGATGGAATACATAGGAATCAAATCGACTACATCTGTGGAAAAAGACGATGGAAAACCTCAATATCATCAGCCAGAACAAGGCCAGGGGCTGATTGTGGAACAGACCATCAATTGCTCATATGCACGTTCAAGTTGAAGCTGAAGAAAATTAGAACAAGTCCACGAGAGCCAAAGTACGACCTTGAGCATATCCCACATGAATTTTGAGACCACCTCAAGAATAGATTTGATGCACTGAACACTAATGACCAAAGACCAGATATGTTGTGGAATGACATCAAGGACATCATACATAAAGAAAGCAAGAGGTCATTAAAAAGACAGGAAAGAAGAAAAGACCAAAATGGATGTCAGAAGAGACTCTAAAACTTCCTCTTGAACACAGATCAGCTAAAGTGAAAGGAAGAAATAATGAAGTAGAAGAGCTGAACAGAAGATTTCAAAGGGCAGTTTGAGAAGACAAAGTAAATTATTATAATGAAATACGTAAAAACCTGGAGTTAGAAAACCAAAAGGGAAGAATACCTCTGCATTTCTCAAGCTCAAAGAACTGAAGAAAAAATTCAAGTCTCGAGTTGCAGTATTGATGAAGAGCAAAGACTACAGCCTTCAGCATGGATTACACCTCAACATAAAGAAAACAAAAATCCTCACAACTGGACCAATAAGCAACATCATGATAAACTTAAACAATGCAGGAAACATCAAAAGAAGATGGAAAGAATACATAGAGTTACTGTACTGAGAAGAATTGGTCGATGTTCAGCCATTTCAGGAGGTAGCATACGATCAAGAACCGATGGTACTGAAGGAAGAAGTCCAAGCTGCACTGAAGGCATTGATGAAAAACAAAGCTCCAGGAACTGATGGAATACCAGTTGAGATGTTCCAACAAACAGATGCAGTGCTGGAAGTGCTCACTCATCTAAGATATTTGGAAGACAGCTACCTGGCCAACCGACTGGAAGAGATCCATATTTGTGCCCATTCCAAAGAAAGGTGATCCAACAGAATGTGGAAATTATCAAACAATATCATTAATATTACACACAAGTAAAATTTTGCTGAAGATCATTCAAAAGCGGTTGCAATAGTACATCGATAGAGAACTGCCAGAAATTCAAGCCAGATTCCGAAGAGGACATGGAAAGAGAGATAGCATTGTTGATGTGAGCTAGAACTTGTCTGAAAGCAGAGAATACCAGAAAGATATTTACCTGTGTTTTATTGACTATGCAAAGGCATTTGACTGTGTGGACCACAACAAATTATGGATTACACTGGGAAGAATGGGAATTCTAGAATACTTAATTGTGCTCATGAGGAGCCTGTACATAGATCAAGAGGGAGCGTTCGAACAGAACAAGTGGACACTGCATGGTAAAAAATCAGGATTATATCCTTTCACCATACCTATTCAATCTGTATGCTGAGCAAATAATCCGAGAAGCTGGACTATATAAAGAAGAATGTGGTATCAGGATTGGAGGAAGATCCGCGATATGCAGATGACACACAGCTTTGCTTGCTGAAAGTGAAGAGGACTTGAAGCATTTATTGATAAAGATCAAAGACTACAGCCTTTAGCATGGATTATACCTCAAGATAAAGAAAATCCTCACAACTGGACCAATAAGCAACATCATGATAAACAGAGAAAATATGGAAGTTGTCAAGGATTTCATTTTACTTGGATCCACAGTCAACACCGATGGAAGCAGCAGTCAAGAAATCAAATGACGCATTGCATTGGGCAAATCTGCTGTAAAAGCCTCTTTAAAGTGTTAAAAAGCAAAGATGTCACTTTAAGGACTGAGGTGCACCTGACCCAAGCATGGTGTTTTCAATCGCCTCATATACATGCGAAAGCTGGACAATGAATAAGGAAGACTGAAGAAAATTGACACGTTTGAATTATGGTGTTGGTGGAGAATATTGAATATACCATGGACTGCCAAAAGAACGATGAAATCTTTCTTGAAAGAAATACAGCCAGAATGCTCCTTAGAAGCAAGGATGGCAAGATTCAACTCATATACTTTGAGCATGTTATTAGGAAGGACCAGTCCCTGGAAAAAGACATCATGCTTGGTAAAGTAGAGGGTCAGCGAAAAAGAGGAAGACCCTCAGCGAGATGCGCTGACACAGTGGCTGCAACGATGAACTCAAGCATAACAACGATTGTGAGGGTGGCTCAGGACTGGGCAGGGCTTCGTTCTGTCATACATAGGGTCACTGTGAATCAGAACTAACTCAAGGGCACCTAACAACAACATTTTTTCCAATAGAATCATAACATTTTCGGCCCTATATTGCAATTCTTTATTCATCTCTCTCTTCTCTCTAGACAGTGAACTTGAGAACATGAGTTGTTGCTTGTCATTGTATATTCCTGGAAAAGTATTAAATATTTCTGTTCTCTATTAATAATTACAAATTAACGTTATTGTTGTTATTATTAGGTGCCATCAGGTTGGTTCTGATTCACAGCGACCCTGTGTGCAACAGAATGAAACACTGCCCGGTCCTGTGCCATCCTCACAATTATTGTATGTTTGAGCCCACTGTTGCAGCCACTGTGTCAATCCATCTCATTGAGGGTCCTCCCCTTTTTCGCTGACCCTCTGCTTTACCAAGCATAATGTCCTTCTCCAGGGCCTGTTCCCTCCTGATAACATGTCCAAAGTATGTTAGACATAGTCTCACCATCCTTGCTTCTAATGAGCATTCTGGTTGTACTTCTTCCAAGACAGATTTGTTCATTCTTTTTTTTTTTTTAATTTTTTTATTGTACTTTAGATGAAGGTTTACATAACAAATAGTTGCTCATTAAACAGTTAGTACACATATTGTTTGATGACATTGGTTAACAACCCCACGACATTGTCAACACTCTCCCTTCTCGACCTCGAGGACCTTTTTTTTTTTTGGTGAAAACATACAGAGCGAAAGTTACACCATTTCAAAAGTTTCTACATGTACAATTCAGTGACATCGATTACATTCTTCCAGTTGTGCTGCTATTCTCACTATCTTTATCCAAGTTATTCCATCACCATTATCTTCAACTCACTGCCCCTAGGCTTCCCATCAAACCTTTTGAGTTGCTGTTGTCAATTTGATCTCACATAGATAATTCTTTTTTT
>NW_004443943.1:2873401-2904424 GCF_000243295.1 Trichechus manatus latirostris
AAGCTCCATGAAGTTGCTTTCTCATACCCCCTATTTGCTGGTCTCTGATAGGAGTCCAAGATGGTGGATCCATGCTGTATTAGCTGATAGGGGACCTCTCCATGTATGTCTCCTCACTCTCTGTTCTCTGTCAGTTTCTTATTCTGTTTGGTGCTTGGCTGAGTTCTTTATCTCTTCATTTGATGTTTAGGTTTCAGGATTGCTGTTTTCTCTGTTTGGCTTTGTTTTTCAGATCTTTGCTGTGGAGGGACGGCGTGGTGCTTCTGCCTAGAGCGCCATGTTGCCGGAGGTTATCAGATTTGTTCATTTTTTTGGCAGCCCCTGGTATATTCAATATTCTTTGCCAATACCGTAATTCAAAGGCATCAATTCTTCTTTGGTCTTCCTTATTCATTGTCCAGCTTTTGCATGCATATGAGATAGGTGAAAATACCATGGCTTGGGTCAGGCACACCTTAGTCCTCAAAGTGACATCTTTGCTTTTTAACACTTTAAAGAGGTCTTTTGCAGCAGATTTACCCAATTCAAGTTAATATTTTATCAATTATTCTTCCAGAGGATTTATGTGTTTTGAATTAATCTCCTATCCACAAATTAAGAAACAAACTGAATTTTATTCTGGAACAAAACAGAAAGAAGGAAACCAAAGACTCAAAGAAAAAATTAGTTTATAAGACTAATAGTCTACAAACACCATGGCCTCATCTATCCTGAGACCAGAAAAACTGGATGGCGCCCAGCTACTACTACCAAACATTCTGATCAGGGCCACAATAGATGGAACAGAACCGCAATTTCTTAAAAAACCCAGATTTCAATCCTGCAACAACAGTAATAACAAACAATAATTTATGAGTGGATCATAGGTAGATATGTATGCTGAATAGGTGTGGGAAGGTGTATGGGAGTACACTCATATGCATATATAGGTTTGGCTGTGGATATTTCTACACACATATTTATATGTGCAGCATGTATATTCACGTATATAATAGACCATATGGGGGCACAGTCATGGACACATCCTAGACATAACTAAACACTTTGTGGGACTGTGTTACTGGACTTGAAGGCTAAGGATCATAGTCTGGAGGGATAGCCAGGTCAGTTGGCATAACATAGTTCATAAAGATAACATTTTATATCCTACTTTGATGAGTAGCATCTGGGTCTTAAAAGCTTTCAAGTGGCCATCTAAGATACAACTATTGGTCTCTTTCTGTCTGGAGTAAAGGAGAGTGAAGAAAACCAAAGACTCAAGGAAATAATTAGTCCAAAGGACTAATGGACCACAGGAACCACAGCCTCCAGTAGCCTGAGACCAGAAGAACTAGATGGTGCCCAGCTACCACTACAGGCTGCTCTGACCAGGATCACAATAGAAGATCTCGGATAGAGTGGCAAAAAAAAGTAGGACAAACTTCAAATTCATAAAAAAGACCAGATTTACTGGTCCAACAGAGACTGGAGAAACTCCCGAGACTGTGGCCCTTAGACATCTTTCTGACTTGGAATAGAAGCCATTCCCAATATCACCTTTCAACCAAATAATAAATAGACAGGCCTATAAAATAAACAATAACACCTGTGAGCACAGTGCTCCCTCTTAGAACAATCATCTATATGAGACCAAATGGGCAACATCTGCCCAAAAGCAAAGATGAGATGGCAGGAAAACCAGACAAATGGAAATAGGAAACTCAGGGTGGTAATGGGGAGAGTGCTGACACATTGTGGGGATTGCAACCAATGTCACAGAACAATCTGTGTATAAATTATTGAATGGGAAACTAATTTGCTCTGTAAACCTTCACCTAAAGCACAATTAAAAAAAAAAAAAATCCAGACTTACTGGACCAGTTGAGACTGAAGGACTTCCCGAGACTATTGCCCCGAGATACTCTTTAAACCTTGAACCAAAACAAACTCCTAAGGTCACCTTTTAGCTAAATAACTGATTTGCTCATAAAATAAAGAATATGATCCATGAGTACTATGCTTCTTTAAAAAAATCATCTATATGAGTCCTAACAGTCAATAATTACTTTCAAGCAAAGATGAGAAGGTAAGGGGACAGGGAAACTAGACTAATGGAAACAGAACAACCAGAACAGAAATAATGAGAATGTTCACACATTGTGAAGAATGTAACCTATGTCACTGAACAGCTGGTGCAGAAATTGTTGAATGGGAACCTAACTGCTGTGTAAACCTTCACTGAAAACACAATAAAATCTCATTAACTTTTTTTTCTTCTCTTACCTTCTATTATGCTTGCAGTCATAGTATGTTGTTGAATTCTTTCATGCTAATACCTTTAAATATGTATTCTAAACTCTTCCCTTCCTGTATTTTTATTAGATTTTCAAAATAAAGTTATTTTTTAAATGGGGGGGGCGGAGAAAGAAAGAAGCTGAATTTCATCAGTGCTATCTAACTTGAATGCTTGCCAGGGAGTTAAATTTAAAACATTCATGCTGTGGTCATGTGGCCCTTGTGTGGCCCCAGGGCACTGAGGTCAGCATGAATAATCATATTAGCGGGGCAGGTCCATGACTACTCCATGAAAGGCTGCTAATTTAGAAAACAGATATTTGCACCAAAGGTTATCAGACACTTCTGAAACACCATAAAATAATGTAGTATAAAACCTGCTTTGGCTAATCCTCTAAAATTCCGGGATTGGTCTGATTTTTGAAGACCCAACATCCTTTCTTTAAGGATTGATTTTTCATAGCTCTGGTCAGCTTGGTGAAAATACAAAAGACAATGGAAAATAAAGGAGCCAATCCCTGTCTACTTTCTCCATTTTATCTTTCCATAAGCATAAATGTCACCTAAATATATCCTTACAGCATAGAAGAAAGGCATGATTGTGCAATTAACAAAGGGAAAGGGAGTTGTTTCTCAAACTTTTTCTTGATGACCCTAAATATCTATTTATGTCACTGTTAAAGCCACTATCATTTTCCCAAAGTTTTGCTGAATGGATGAGATAGAGTTATATCCCAAACTGTTAATTATTGCAGCACTGTCACACTATATGACGCAATTCTGAAATGAAAACGTTTTCAGTGAAACTTTGTCAAGTAACACCCAATTTAAGTTACAGTATGCATGAGGTTAAAGATATTGCCAAGAAAAAAATTTAAGGAAAATAGAAAGCAAAAAGGGTTCCTTGTTTCTGTAGCTCACTTTTAAATGGCTGGCCTTAGAACAAGTGCCCAAATAGAGGGTGAGTAATGGTGACTGAGGTGTTTATGATATAAGCAATTCATAAACTCCAGAACGACAACACTCTGAAAGAGAGAACATTTGGTGCCTTCCATCTGGTTTTAATATCAGGAAATGTCTTCATCATGTTATAAAGATAACATGAGTATCCCTTATTCACCTGTTTGTTTCTGAGCATGGCCACTCCTGTTTCTGATACTTCTAGGTAATACAGCCTCCCAAAGTAGTTGAGAACCTATGCTGTTAGTTGCCATGGAGTTGACTCTGACTAATGGCGACCTTATGTACGTAGAAGCTATGTTGTTATTGTTAGGTGCTGTCGAGTCAGTTCTGACTCATAGCAACACTATAGGACAAGAGTAGAACTGCCTCATAGGGTTTCCACGGAGCGGCAGGTGGATTGGAACTGCTGACCTTTTAGTTAGCAGCCCAACGTTTAACCACTGTGCCACCAGGCCTCCATAGAACCTATAGGAGCACTTTTTATGGCATCTTTAGACTCCTTAAGATGTTCTTCTATCCAGTATTTATTTCTAGTAATTACAAATACACAATCACGTGTCAAGGCTGTTCAAAAATGTCTCAAGGTACAGACCATTTATTGTATATCTGCTGATAGTTCTAGGTAATGTAGCTTCCTAAAGTAGTTCTATTCTGTCCTATAGGGTCGCTATGAGCTGGAATCGACTCAATGGCAACAGGTTTTTTTTTTTTTTTTTTTTTTTTTTTTTGAGTTTTAAAGTAGTTGAGAACCTGTGGTGTTAGTTGCTGTCGAGTTGGCTCTGACTAACGGCGATCTTAGGTACATAGAACCTATGTTGTTGTTGTTAGGTGCCATTGAGTCAGTTCTGACTCATAGCGACTCTATAGGAAAGAGTAGAACTGCCTCATAGAGTTTCCAAGGATCAGCAGGTGGATTCAAACTGCTGACCCTTTGGTTAGCAGCCGAGCTCTTAACCACTGAGCCACGAGGACTCCATAGAATCTATAAAGACACTTTTTATGGCATCCTTAGACTCCTTAAGATGTTCTCCTATCCAGTGTTTATTTCTAGTAATTACAAATACACAATCATGTGTTGAGGCTGTTCAAAAATGTCTCAAGGTACAGATCATTTAGTATATATTTGCTGCTCTATGCACTGCTACTAGATCACTTACATAGTATCAGTTGAGAGGCATTCTACTATACGTTGTGGTAGGAAAACAGAAGGTGATCCTTGTCTTCAAGAAAATTACAGTTGACCATTACAGAACCATGTAAGATAGTTCACATTTATATACTTATTTGTATGGTAAGAGTAACCTGAATTGATCAAGAAGAGATCAACTGGAATAAAATCATAGAATGTGATTAGACAGTTTGCCCAAACCCTTCATTTGAGATGCAATGAAATCAATGTGATGCTTCACTGAGGAAGTGGGATTTGAATTAGGCCTTAAACAATGAGCAGACTGAAAGTAAATGTGAAATTAGAAGAGATCTAGCTAATTAATTTATCTTACTTTTCCTGATTTTATTGGTATGAAGACATACGTAGTCTATCCAATTAAGCTTTGTCAAATAATCCATAAATACATAAAGTACATGTGATTAACAATGCTTTTAATGCCAAAGATAGCTTATTTTCTTAATCCAAAGCTCATTTTATGTAATTATCTTTTTTTGCAAACTACTAGTTGGTTATATTAACACTTGAGTAATCTTGACAAGAAGTTGCTTTAAGCAGTTAAAGATCTAGATGCTGATCAGCATGCATTAAGTAATTCAGCTTAATTGGTTCCATCTAGATAAATTACTTACCTTAGTTCCTATCACAATTTCTTCCCTGGTGGAATAGAACAGAAACTCATACAGCTTGTAGTGTTGAAATAAGCTGAAATACAAAATAAATGTGCAACTTTGGTAAATTTATTTCAGAGAAAAAGCAAATATGTTAGGATATTTATTAAAGAAAAGTTATTCATATTGACCAAGCTAAAGACATTAAATACTAATATAGAGTTAGCCACCTCCTTTAATCCTAAGGAAACTGTCCAGAAATGCTAAGAAAGTAAAGGTTTATTTTTTGAGATGTTGAAAATATAACACAGTACTTAAAAAATAAAATCAGGAAATTCATCTGCGGTGAGTGAATAGGTTTGGGATAAGGGAGCAATTAGATTGCATCTTGAGTTTTCCTGACTTAAAACCAAATAATACCCCACCCCTACATAACACCAAACCTCACATTATTTTTCATGTTTTGCTCCAAACTGGAGTCAATTTCTTCTGATATGAATGACATGAATTCTGTATTTTACTTCCTGACATATCAATTACTTCCTCTCCCTTTCCTAAACATTAATCAAGATTAATCTCCAATAGCATCTGAAAAGTGATGTCAGATGAAATGAAATTAATTTAGAAAAGCCTGATTTTCCTGAAAAATATTAGATCACAAACAGAGGGGGAGAATAGGAGAAGCCTGGTGATTTGCTCCTGAAAGTCACACCATGAAAACTCTATGGAGTGCAGTTCTACTCTGAAACTCATGGGGTCTCCATGAGTCGGAATCAGCTCAACAGCAACTGGCTTGGCTATCAATTACTTCCTCTCACGTTCCTAAACTGTATCAATTAAATTAATCTCTAACATCTGAAAAGTGATGCAAGCTGAACTGAAACCCATTTAAAAAAGGACTGATTTTCCTGATTTTAGATCACAAACAGAGGGGAGGAATTAATTTAAGAAAGCTCATTTCTTCAGTTTCTATCCTAAAAACTAGGTGATCAACTACAAAAAAGCCAAAGCAGGTCTTGAAAATAAATATTTTTTAGTAAGTTTAAAGATTTCAGAAATGTAGAATTGGGAGTTTGAAATTTCGTGAAAGGCTGACTTCTAATATCCTGTTTGTGATAATATTTGAATATTTCTAATTCTCTTCCTGCTGGTTAGGAAAATTAATAGACTCATAATACAGCAAAATGCCCAAGAACCAAAAAATAGACTTAGTGGTTTCTCTTTCACTCTGGTGCCTTTTGCTATTTAAGAAAATTGATTTTAATATAACTGAGAAATTAACATTTACAAAATGTAGCTACTGAGCATGTATAATAATGGCTTCTCCTGAATGCTATAATGGATCAAAGTTTCAATTCATTTGAAATCAATGAAGAAATCCTCAGGCAGCTGGGTCTCTTTGAGTTATACTAGCAGTTGATCTCACTACTAACACAATCCATTAAAAAGTGATGGGTGTGTGCAGGCTCAGTCATGGTATTTCTTTTATTTTGGGCGGGGGGAACCTTGAATGTTCAAATTACTCATCAACATTCAGAAAACCAACTTAGCTTTTGACATCACTTTGATTTGTTGGCTAGAAAATATGTCAAGATTAGTGAAGTTTGATATTTTCAATGAAGCAAAATAAATTCAAGCCCTCCTTCCCTTATACTGGTTACCCAGAGAAAAGCTTTAAGCTCAAAAGCATTACATTGGCAATAACTGATTTTGAATAGAAAATATTAAAGACAGCATTTTGGAAATAGCTTGGCTTCCTTTCAGTGAACTAGTGTAAGACTTTCCTTTCTCTATCTTGTGTCATACAAAGAGCTTAATTCATAAATCTTCCTTTCTGCAATTTTGTAATCTTTCAGTCTTATTCTCCTCACTGCATATGGGAATGAGATCATCCCATGCCAAAAGGGAAATTCACTTCCTACAATGAGAATAAAATGCATGACTTGGATGCAGTGGTTAAAGATGCAGAGTTGGGGGCAAAGCAGGGACTAGGGTGAGATGAGGCAAACACCTCAGGAGGTGGCTCATCTCACGCTCTGGCCAGGGCGCCTCCCTTGCCTCACCCTAGTGGCCTTTGGACTGACTAAAGCTCCTGGACTATTTGGTTGAACATCTAGCCTTAGGTCTAAATGGAAGAAATAATACCCCGACTAAAAACAGATCAAGTCATCTGGCTCCACGGCAGGAAGTGTAATGCCCTGCTATGCACAGAGGGGCAGGGCTGATTTTTTATATTGGGCATTACCTTCACTTAATTCCCAGAAAATAGGTAGAAGACACAACGACAGACGTGCATCCAGACCAGACATATATCCAAATGATGGTTTGTATTAAAAAGCTGCAGTTGTATTTATATTTGTATATGTTATACATTCACATATACAAATGTGTATATTGTACATGCACAAGTAGATTTGTCAGTACTTAGAGTAACCGGGGTGAAGATGCGGAAGTTTGGCATTGGTTTTTTTCAACTCACAGAAACATGACCAAATATACAATTTAGAGTTTGCTAGGAGTATCACATGAAATTTCAAGTTCATTGTCAGTTAAGTTTCAGGTGCTATGGATCATGTTTTAAAAACTGCTCTTCCTAAATTGACTAGGGTGAACTTAATGTCAGGTTAAATTGAAGCATGCTCATACTTCCAATAACTGAATTAGCTTTATATTTATCAAACTCTATTGTAGTCATCAAAATGAAAAGTATTATATGATTCAGCCCCCAGACACCCTTTTAGCTCAGGGGTGAAGTCATCTACGAGGTTCACCGTTCAGCCTGGGAGTGGACAGCCCCATAAAACCAAATGGGACTAACGAGGTATGGCAGTCCAGGGACAAGGGCCAGAAGGCAGAAGGGGACAAGGAAGCTGGTGATAGGGAACCCAAGGTTGAGTATGGATACTCTTGATGTGTTGTGAGGTTGTTAACCATTGTCATAGGGCAGCATGTGTACTAACTGTTAAATGAGAAACTATTTTGTTCTGTAAGCCTTCATCTTAAGTGAGAATAGCAGCACAATTGGAAGAGCGTAGTCGATGTCACTGAACTGTGCATGTAGAAATTTTTGAAATGGTGTATCTTTGGCTATGTATATTTTCACCAAAAAAAAAGGTCGAGAAGGGACAGGGTTGACATGTTGTGGGGTTGTTAACCAATGTCATAAAACAATACGTGTACTACTGTTTCATGAAAAACTATTTGTTCTGTAAGCCTTCACCTGAAGTACAATAAAAAAGAAAAGTATATGATTCAGTGATATCATTAAGCTTACATTTGTGGACCTGTGAGGGATTCTAGACAGGTGTTGTAGAAAAGCACATTTTCCTTTACAGAAAAATAAAATATCAGTATCAACCCCTGACATTTTATTTTTCTGTAGCAAGGATTTTTAAAACAGGTAATTTCTTTGAAATCTCAATATGAGGCTCTAACAGCATCAAAAACAGCTCTGATTTACTTTATTTGCCTAATCTCTCAAATATTACTCATTTTTGGAGAAGTAATGCTGGTGATTTTTGGTACACAAAGTGACCCTGGTTAGGAGTTAAAGGCTACTAACCCTGGTATCTTCTCCTAATGTAACCATTTTCTGAAAGAAAATGTTGAGAACATTTTCTCAGAGAGATCAGATGAAAGGAAAAGAGCCACCACCCTTCACCATCTAGAAAGTGTCATCGTCGTGCCTGCATGGTTTGTACTGCTGTGGTTAACTATCAGTCCCCATACCCACTATAAACCTCCTGGGCTAAGAGCTCAGCTGTAAAAATGTGTTCTGCAAGAGAAACCTGGCAGGTTCACATAGAGAGAGAGATGGGAAAGAAGAACGTTCGACAAATGTGCAGAGCAGAACTCCTCTCTCCCAGTGATTCTCAAACCCTGAGGGGCAGAAAGACCTTGCGGACCAGGTTCTCCTCCAATTCTAGATTTCTGCTCTCCGCCCCCCTCCAGGTACCTTGCCTTCTTACTCTAATTGATATGAAGAATAATGTGGCTTTTAGTGAGAGAGACACATTAGGAGGTATACCAAGAAATCATATCAACTGCCATTATACAAAAAATACATTACATCATATGCTGTTATTAATTCATGCCAGAAACAAGTGTATAAACTTTAACATATTAAACATATTAAAGTTTAGAAAGCTTCCAGACTACAACCAGGATCCTTGCCAAGCAAATCCATGAGCATGGATGTCAAGGATGTCATTCAGCACCCTTTATTTTGGAATTTTAAAATTTGAAAAGTGGAAGACACTAGAGTATGCAGTATAAGAAGTATAGAGGCATTTCTCCATAGCAGTTTTTAGTCAGGCAAAAGATTTTTACCGACTCTAGTTTAAATATTTGCAAGCTCTAAAAATGTCCACTTGGTGAGATTCATGACTCTAATCTGACCCTGTGACAGATTATATAAAAAGACAGATTTCTTTGTTCAACAATGAAGAATCACTGTAATAAAAAATACTTTCCCTCCATCCACCATCAATTTCTAAGCAGAAAGGAAGACTTAATGAGTTTAATTAGGTAACACAACAAAATATTTCAGGGCACACAATAAATTTTAGGAAGGATATTCATAAATCTCTTCAATTTTTAATAAAAATCATTTAAAAGAAACTTTTAAACGGAAATGAATGTTGCTTTTTAACATATAAAATGTTGATGTCAAGGTCAGCTAAATCACTGTACCTAAAATATAGAGTCTATTGTAAGTGAGTGATAGAAACTGTTGAAAACAACATTTTCCTTGCCTTGTTTTAAGAACGCAAAGTTAGTCAAAATGTTCAATGCCCTGACTTTTATTTACTGGATGGAATAGTTGTTGTTGTTGTTGAGTTAATTACTATATAAATTCTGTAAATGTCTGAATTTGTTAAGATAAAATAGTTTTATTTAATAGACATTTTCAAGAAGATATGAAATGAAACCAACGCTACTGAAAAAATCCATACCTGATTTTTAAGTAATCAATGATAGCATTGGCTTGTGTTACATCGAACATATTCCATTCTTCATTTCTTTCTAAATGGGATGGTCCTATTTCAGCCATAACTTCTCCCAGCCATTTTATGCTATCTTCTAAGGACATATGTAGTGCTGAAATAAAATCCATGGAAATCTTAAGCATTATTTTGACAGATGTTTTCAGAGCAAAATAATCCAACACCTTTAATGTGCAAAAATTACTTCAGTATTTGCAAGGGCAAATGGTAAAACTTGTTTTTTCATGAAATAGTTAATACCTACTTTTTGTGTAAAAGAATAACAGCTGATGAACCCAACAATTGTAAATTACTGTGATGCTACACAATTGTCTGAAGAGTTGATGTTTCCATTTTAAAATGAAAAAAAAATCTATCTAAAGATTATTTCAAGTGGAAAGGAAATTTTTCTGATCTTAGAATAAGAACATAATGACAAAAAATTGTTTGGTGTAGCCGGTGAACAAGGCTTAGAGTAGGTTCAATCATTGTAGACAGGGGAGCTGAATTCACTGCTGAAAATGTAAATGGATGGATTCAACCAACACCTGGCTTTAGCTGATTGTTACCATGTGGGGTTTTGGGCCTGAAGATTTTCAAAAGAAGCCAGAAATAAGGATTTTTATGTAAAACATCAAGATTGTTTTCTTTTCCACAGCTATAGACTTAAAACTCATGTAAACTGTTTCTCAACTCTATGCCCTGTGGTGACGAAGAGAAGACAGCATAAAAGGGTAACACAACTTCACCATCATTATCAAGATTAAACTGCTTAATGATTCTAGTCTATTCTTTTATAGCTAAAATTATAAAAACTAAAACCAAAACAAAACAAAAAACCAACCAACCAACCAACCAAACAAAAACTATCTTCTTTGAAGAGAGAAACACTGCTCTGCCTTAGAGGGGAGGATTAGGGTGGGGGAGCCTGAGAGTTGGAGGTAGGGAGTTGTAAAGGCTCTAGAGAAAGTGAGGCTGTATTCTCTGCTTGGAGGGAAGACACGAAGACACTACCATGAGGAAATGTCAGCTGGAAGCCTGGATGAGCTTTAGGGGGAATTTGAATTTGATGTTCGTTGTGAATTCCACTCATCGGATCTCAAACAAACCTTTGTCTCTCTTATGAAACCATCAGGAAAATTTCCACTTCTTGTGAATGGAGTGGATTTTCTTTTGGGGAATGTAGAAAAGTTCTGGGAAGATAGGCTGATTCCTGGACCCAGTCACCTCTGAGTTACACAGCTACTCTTCCTGTCTGGGAATGCAGATGCTATACCCTAAACACCAAAATTACTAATAAAATGATAGTAAAGTAATTTAAATTTTAGGATAGATATGATAAACACTAACTTGTAATTCATTTAGTCTAGATTCTTTTCTACTTGTTGTTGTGTGCTGTCAAGTTGATTCCAACTCATGATGACCCTACAGGACAGAGTAGAACTGCCCCATAGGGTTCTATTTGTAGGAATTAGAAAGAAGCATAAAACCATACAATAATTAAAATCTGGTTTAATGAATTACAGTTGGTCCATTTCTCATAGCCTCCCTCCAGATAGTCTTTTATGTATGTCAGATACACTGGATTATTGCTGGATGACTATACTTTCCTACATCATTCTATGTGGAGCCCAATTACTGTATCACGTTTCTTTTTCCATTAAAAACTTCTTTTGAAAACAGTAATTTCAGAAATAAAAAAATCTGTTGGATAAAAGCAATTCATAAATGAATGGATTAAAAATCTGAATCATTTTATTAATAAAATGGTATTAATTAGAGATGCAGTGAAAAAACAATTTCTTAGATAACTGATTATAATTCTACATGAGAAACTATACTTATTAAACAAAAATACATTTACATGTCTATTTCCTTATGTTGGAATATGACTGACTTTAAAAATGTTTTCCAATGTCTAATGTCTTTCTAATGGTTTTAAGAACTAGGAAAGTTATTTCATTTACCTAACTGAAATATTTGCTCTTTTAAAAATCACATTTAGTAATGTAATTAAAACATGAAAGATTAAATCAAGTAAATAGTAAGGGCTGTTAGAAATAAAATGTATCCTTAAAAATTTAGGGTAATGTAAGAACACACTAAACTTATAATTAGTTGGAAGACTTAGACTGGTATCTCATAACTGCCATTTACTAGCTAGGTGACCTGAGTCTCACTTTCCTTATCTGTAAAATGAGAGTAACACTCATTTTCAAAATTATAGTGCTATTGTGATGATCAAATAAGAAATGAATATGAATCTCTTAGTAAACTGAAAAGATATATATGCTAGTACATTACATGTATATAGTGCTTTCTAGAATTCAGCCCAGTGCCAGGCATATTTGGTGTAATAGTTAGGAGGATGGGCTCTGACTGACTGGGGTTGACCCTGTGTGACTTTAAGGAGTTGTTTAACATTCGCTGTATTTCATTTATTTTTATCATTTTTAAAATGGAGAGAATAATACAGCTATTTACTAAGGGTGTGTGTGAACTGAATAAGACAATATTTATAAAACAATTGGCATCACGGCTGGCACAAGTTAAGCTTCCATAAATGTCACCTATAATAATAATTATTATTATTCCTATTTGGGGGAGAAAAACCCAATTCAGGATTATAGAAACTACTAAAAGTATTCTATGGTTATTTACTAAGATTCTTATTATATACAGGGTAATCTAGACCCACGAACCTGGACAAAGGCCAAATATCCAGTCTATCTAATACCCTACAGCTTATCTGTGGTTGGGCCTAGAAAAACTGACCTGAAAATATGAATTGCTAAGATAACTCTACAAATCCTATGCTCCATAATCCTTTAGTTTGATCTAATTTTATTCCAGGTGGGTAGTCTGCAAAATGCCTTACAGATATGTCACAAGTTTGAGGCAAGGATCAGAAACCGAGTTAGAATAAAATGTAGTTCCTATATTAAAATTTTACTAGTAACGCTTGACCATCCTACAGTTAACAGCCCAGACTGTGTTCGTCAGTGCGTTTTCTATGAAGATGTTGCCAGATTGGAATGCTAAGTACTCAGGACTCTATTACCACTCAGCTGACTTTACCTCCTTCCTTGTCACACTTGGCTAAGATTACATTCTTTCCTGACAATATACCCTGACTATACCCTCCCTAACTTCGAAAGATTTAAGGGGATTTTTTTCCTCTCAGAATGGAAAATCTAGATTTCCTGCTTTTTTTCTGGTTAGCTTCTACATATGCACTTCCACTGTCTTATGGTTTATGAGCAGCTGGATGGATCCAGCTCAAGTTTTAAAAATCAGTTTTTGAACTGATGTCAACAATATAAAGTTGTACCTAAAATAAATATTTTGAGACAGTTATAAGTTATGGAAAACATTTAAAATGGAAATATCTTCTCAAATTTGGTATGTCAGGTTCATGAAATGTTTACTTTTCTTTATTCTCTTTCTAGTTTGTGAATGTTTAGCTCAGAGGTTGCAAATGCTTAGAACAGTCCATGCCATATAACTTGCACTTCAAATTTAATTTTAAGTTTTCGTAGGTGATATATTCACATGGTTTAAAACAGTTATAAAGATACATTGTGAAAACATTTCCTCCAACATCTGTTTCCCATGTACCCAGTTCTCACGACTCATCCCTATAGGTAATTTTGATAATTCGTTTTTTTCTGTATTCTTCCAGAGTTTCTTTGTTTAGATAACAAACAGAAACACACACATTAAAACCTGTGAACGCTGGTATCTGTATAAGGTGGAAATCTTTCAGAGAAGGAAAACTCAAATATTTTCCACTAACAGAGAGTGACAGAAAAGTGTTAAGACGGTAACTGTCAAAGGCGGAAAACTTGCGAGACTTGGAAAAAGAAGGCAGTCCCGTCAAGTTCCGGCTCTCACAAGTTTCACTGTATAAATGCTTATTTTCTCTCCTTTATAAAGAAAAACACACATTTCTATACCTTGGTTTACTCACAAAACAATAAACCTTCTACATTTTCCTACACAATACACAAGAAGCTTCTCTTTCTTTCATTTTTACAGCTGCATAGTTTTCCATTTTGGGTTTGGACCAATACTTAACTGACAGACTTTTTATTTCAGAATACTTTTAGATTTATAGAAAAGTTGCAAGACTATTATAGAGACTTCCCATTTATCCTGCACTCAGTTTCTCCAATTGTTAACATTACTTTGCTGCATTTGTCATAACTTATGAACTAATATTGATACATTATTTTTACCTAAAGTTCTTATTTTATTCAGGTTTCTTTAGTTTTTACCTAATGCCCTTTTCCTGTCCCAGGATCCCATCTAGGATACCACATTACATTTAGTCATTATGTCTTCTTAGGCTCCTCTAGACTATGTTACTTTCTCAGACATTCCTTGTTTTTGATGACCTTGACAGTTATGAGGAGTACTAGTCAAGTGTTTTGTAAAATGTCACGCAATTTGGGTTTGTCTGATATTTTTCTTATGGCTATACAGAGGTTATTGGTTTTGGGAAGGAAGACCATAGTGCCATTCTCATCATATCATATCACGTGTACATGTTATTAACACGATTTATCACTGATATAAACTTTAATCACCTGGCCTAAGCAGTGTCTGTCAGGTTTCTCCACTGCATAAAGTTACTCTCCCCACGCCCAACCCCACTGTCCATATTATGGAGCCCTGGTGGTGCAGTGGTTAAGAGCTCTGCTGCTGACCAAAAGGTCAACAGTTTGAATCCACCAGTTGCTCCTTGGAAACTCTAGGGGGGAAGTTCTACTCTGTCCTATAGGGTCGCTATGAGTTGGAATTGACTTGACGACAACAGGTATGTTTTTTTTTTTGTCTTCCATAGTGTACTCTTTGGAAGGAAATCACTATTTGCATCTCACGTTTAAGGGGTGGGGAGTTAGTTTCCCCCTCTTTGAGGGTGGGATATTTACATACATTATTTAGAATTTTTCTACATGAGAGATTTGTCTATTCTCCCCCATCTAATTATTTATGTAATTGTTAATTTATATCAATGTGGACTCATGGACGTTTATTTTATACTTTGATTATAATCCAATACTATGTTATTTTGTTGTTCAAACTGTTCCAATTTTGGACATTGGGTGCTTTTTCAGTTGGCTCCTGTATCCTTTGACATACCCCTCCTCTGTTTGGGTTTTTTTTGAGCACTTACTTTGTGACACTACAAGACGCTCCAGGATCAACTTTTATATTCTCTACTCCAGCCTTAGAATCAACCATTTCTCTAAGGAGCCCTGGTTCCTTTTATTGGAGAATGGAATTACAAATGCGGATCTGAGTATTGGGTATGCTGGTTCCTACTGGGGTATCATTACTGCTAAGCCTCTTAGCAGTCAGAACTAAGAAACATCATGTGTGTAAACCAACCCAAGTATATATACAACCCTGCTGGCATAGTGGTTAAGTGATAAGGCTGCTAACCAAACGGTTGGCAGTTTGAATCCACCAGGTGCTCCTTGGAAACTCTATGGGGCAGTTCTACTCTGTCCTATAGGGTAGCTATGAGTTGAAACTGATGGCAACAGGCTTCATTTATAATTATTTCTGTTTATCTCCATATGTGTTTATACTATGATAAACATGACATCATACGGATGTCTCCGACTGATGTTTCTGATCTTTTGCATATACAAACAATGCTGCAACTAATAAGTTTGCATATATATTAGGTTACATGTGTGCAAGTGTATGTGTAGGATAAATTCCCAGAAGTGGAATTACTTGGTCAAAGGGACTATACATTTATAAATTTCATAGATATCTGTTAAGCTACACCTCCCCCCACCCCAAAAAAAAACACACTGCCGTTGAGTTGATTCCGATTCATAGCGACCCCGTAGGGTTTCGAAGACTGTAAATCTTTATAGAAGCAGACTGCCACACATCTTTCTCCCACAGAGACACTGGTGGTTTCCAACTGGCGACCTTTCAGTTAGCAGCCAGGCACTTTAACCACCGTGCCACCAGGGCTCCTAACCTATTCACAGAGTTTTTTCCAATTTATAATTCCATCAGCAATATATGAGGATACTTCTTTCTAACAGCTTTGACAACTGAGAATGCTACAAAACTTTTACAGTTTTGTCAATTTAATATGTGACAAATGACATTGCCATGTAGTTCTAATTAGCATTTTTCTTATCATTAAGGTTGAACTTTTTCATTTGTTTAGGAGCCATCTGTATTTCTTTGGTCATATCCTTGGTGTAGTTCTCGATTGAATTGTAGGTATTTTTCTTTTTGCTTTCTACATTCTCTTTTTTGGTATTGACTAAAGTGCCTCCTCTCATTGGTCATTCTGAGGTACCCAATATTAGACATGAGATCGAAACAGTTCAGATAATGAAAAATACCTTAGTAAATCTGAACTACTTGATGGGCCTTTTTGGGTGAGGGGTGGGGATTGGAAGGCACTGATAGGATCTTAAATGAAATGAAAATATCTTTCCCGAACTAATTATTTAAGAAGACTTTAGTCTTGTTAAGTATCATTCGAGGTTTCACAACTCAGTGAAGATATGAACTGTATCTTTGCTATACCTAGGAAAGAAACATAATTTTCATTGATGGGATTACAATAAAATGAGGAATTTTTGCTGAAGAACATAATTTATAATGGACTTAACGTCATTTTCTTAAAAAAAAAGAATGTACTTACTTTTAAGATTATGAAGTAACATAGCTAGTAAAGTCATAAATTTTGAATACTGAATAACAGAAAAGTCCATTTCTTTAGCCCACAAAAATCCAGACACATAATAATCCAGTAGAATAGCTTCCTTTAAACAAGTTTGAAGATTTTTGAAATCCAAAAACTCTTCCAATTTTCTGTAACAAAAAGGGAAATCTAGATATTAAAATAAAATGAAACACTTAAGTTTCTTTTCTAATTAAAAACTTAAATATTTTTCTTGAATGAAAAGTCTATAATGCCCATAATGTAAAAATAAAAAACTCAAACCAAAACAGTTGCTGTCGAGTAGATTCCAACTCACAGTGACCCCAAACCCCAAGTGTTTCGGAGTAGAACCATGCTCCACAGGGTTTTCAGTGGCTGTGACCTTTCTGAAGCAGACTGCAGACCTTCCGAGGTGCCTCTGGGTGGATTCAAACCTCCAATCTTTTGGTTAGTAGCCGAGCTTTTAACCATTGGAGCTACCCAGGGACTCCTGATCTAAAAATAGTCATCGTTATATCTAAATCTGTAAGTCCAAAATAATAATGAAGTGCAAAACTGAGAGAGAGAGAGAAAGAAAGTAAACTCACAGCGCACCGCTGAAGGTCAACTGTTTCACCAGCTCCTTACTCTTATGATCTTTTTGCAAAAATTTCTAAAAGTGAGGTTATTGGGTTACATTTGACATGGTGAAATACACTGTTAAACTTCTCTCTAGAAACGCAGTGCCAAGTTAGTCTTCCATCAACATCATTAAAAAAAGCCTGTTTTTCCATACCTCCATCTGGTTTGGGTTTCGTCAGTAATTTTACCGTCTATTAATCTGGTAGGAAGAAATACTATCTTCTGCCTTTCTTTACTTGTTAGTTAGATTTGAATCCTTTTAATGTCCTTCTCTATTGGTTGCTTTTTTTCCTTAGTGATTTATAAGAGCTTTTTGTATATTTAGAGATATTAGTCCTTTATATTTGTGATACAATTTTTAAAAAAATATCATTTTGTCATCTGACATTCAATTTTATTTATGGTGAGAGGAGGAAATTAGGTTACATTTTTTCTCACTTATACCCTATTTTTGTTGACCTGTTCTAGAATAATTAGTCCAGTCTATTATTATCATATTAGACTTTATTTTAATTTTAAATGAGTCCCATGCTTAATACCAAGGCTTTTATATCAGTTTCTCATTGACAGTTTCTTTGTTTTAAATTCACCAATGAACTGATTCATCTTTCTGCTGAGTTATGAGTACGTTTTTCAATAAGACCACGCGGATGCTCTGTTTTCCGAGTCATCACATACATTCCAAGTCTTATTGCCATTAACTGTACTCATGAGGGACCCGTACATAGATCAACAGGCAGTCGCTCAAACAGAACAAGGGGATACTCTCTGGTTTAAAATCAGGAAAGGTGTACATCAGGATTACATCCTTTCACCATACTTATTCAATCTGTATGCTGAGCAAATAATGCCAGAAGCTGGACTATATGAAGAAGAACACAGCATCAAGATTGGAGGAAGATTCATGAACAACCTACGATATGCAGATGACACAACCTTGCTTGCTGAAAGTGAAGACGACTTGAAGCACTTACTGATGAAGATCAAAGACCATAGCCTTCAGTATGGATTACACCTCAACATAAAGAAAAAAAAATCCTCACAACTGAACCAATAAGCAACATCCTGATAAACGGAGAAAAGATTGAAGTTGTCAAGGATTTCATTTTACTTGGATCCACAATCAACGTCCATGGAAATAGCAGTCAAGAAATCAAATGACGTATTACACTGGGCAAATATGCTACAAAAGATCTCTTTAAAATGTTAAAAAGCAAAGATGTCACTTTGACTACTAAGGTGTGACTAACTCAAGCCATGGTGTTTTCAATCACCTCATATGCATGCGAAAGCTAGACAATGAATAAGGAAGACACAAAAGAACTGATGCCTTTGAATTATGGTATTGGTGAAGAATATTGAATATACCATGGCCTGCTAGAAGAATGAACCAATCTGTCTTGGAAGAAATACAGCCAGAATGCTCCTTAGAAGGGAGGGAAGCGAGACTTCGTCTCACATGCTTTGGACATGTTATCAGGAGGGACCAGTCACTGGAGAAGAACATCATGATTGGTAAAGTAGAGGGTCAGTGAAAAAGAGGAAGACCCTCAGTGAGATGGACTGACACAGTGGCTGCAACAATGGGCTCAAGAATAGCAAAGATGATGAGGATGGTACAGGACTGAACAGCATTTTATTCTGTTGTACATAAGGTCACTATGAGTCGAAACCCACTTGATGACACCTAACAACGATAACAACAACTTTTCCATTACAACTGAACAACAACCTGAATTACTATTTTATTCTGGGATCACATTCTTTTGACTTGCCAAATTCTGATTACTTGTTACTTCACTGATTTCTGATGCCTAATATTGCTAAGAAAATGTCTGATGCCTGACTGATTGTATCCCTCATTAGATAAATGGCCTTCTCCAAGATAAGGTAATACATGAAGTTTTATTCTATTAAAATAAAATTTAAAAATAAAAACTTATTTTATGAGGTTTAAGTTATTTTTTTCTGATTCAGTATGTTGGATGTATACTTTAACCCTTTGCTGTGGAGTCGATTCTGACTCATAGTGCCACCATATGCTACACAGTAGAAATGCACCATAAAAAAAAAAAAAAAAACTCTGTTGCCATCGAGTTGATTTCGACTTATAGCGACCCCATGGGACAGAGTAGAACTGCCCCATAGGGTTTCCAAGGAGCGGCTGGTGGATTCAAACTGCTAACCTTTTTGGTTAGTAGCTATAGCTCTTACCCACTGCACCACCAGGGCTTTGAAGTGTGCCATAGAGTTTTCTTTATGAGCAGATTGCCAAGCCTTTCTTCTGCTGTGCTGCTGAGTGGGTTCAAACTGACAACTTTTATTAGTCCAGCACAAATCAATTGCTATACCCAGGGACCAGGATGTGTATTCTACCATCTTCTAATTGCTTTAATCTGTGCATTTTGTATACATCTTAAGTTGATCTTCCACATTAATGACTTGATTTTCAGCAAGGTAAGTTCTACATTGGTTTTATTCTTTTACCCTTTGTTTCTTGCCTTAGTTCTAAAAGGTTCTTATTTTCATATTTTATCAACTCTTCTTTAATCCTTTGTTGCCCAGAGTCAATACCCCCTTTAATTATCAGCTTTTGTGAAACATTTTCTTCTGTTTCCAGCAGGTAGTCTTTCTTAACTATACTCTTCATATGCTTTCTGCTAGCTATGTCATTTTAATTAAAATTTTTACCTGAATATTTGCATGTGTTCTTTGCTTTTTATTTTCTTTTTTTCTACGTTTAATAATATTTGAATTAAGACAACTACTTGCCTAAGACTATTGTGGTGAAATCTTTTTGACCTTCCCAACCTTTGCTCTCCCCCACTCCTCTTCCACCACTTTACCTAGTACCATTTGAATATTTCCCTTCAACTTGAACTACAGGGATGAATACTTATCATTTCTATTCTTTGCTAAGTCATTCGATTCCAAAAGAGATTAAACAGGGAGGAATTTGGAACAATATGCTGCTGCAATTTGAATGCAATGTTTGCACACGTTACTGGCAAATTTGTAGACACTTTTTCTCTGGCAATGAGGGGAAATAGGGCAGGGGAGAGGGAGAGATGGCCACAGTGTAGGGTGTGAGAGTACAGGGCAGAGAAAGATGCTTAATAGTGTTTTAGGAAGTTTTGCTATAGTGATAGGTGATGTAGCTACTTTGTCTCACCAAAAATTTCAGTAAGAATATTACATTCTTGCATGCTTTTGAATACGATGACATGCAGAAATAAGCCTTAAGGCAAGAACTGAACAGCTCATGGAGGCCCAGTTATAGAAAGGTTATAAAAAGATCTCACAGTGTTATTTCTGTGTTTATGTAGTCATTTTCAATTTAGTCCATATCCTCTTTTTAAAAGAGAACTTGAGGTGGATCTGTAAATAAAGTCAGGGCTACATTAAAACATGAATGATTGATAGCAGCTCAGAGATCGTGAGAAATGTACTCAGACGTTTAACCTTGCTTAAAGTGTACTCTGGAAACTTGTTTTACTGATACTTTAATGATTCATTTGGTTGGCTGCTTTCATGGAGAGCAATTTTTAATTTTAAGTGGTAGGGAAATGTGCTGATTTCTTATAATTTATTTAAACAGGTCTCTAGCTTTGTAGACAGCAGAATTTTGGCATACTTCTGTCACTTGGTGTCAGGATACCTAACTTATATTTCTGTCATTTTGAAAGACATCTAATCCCCATTTATAATGGTGCTATTTTAAAATGAAAGTGAGTGAGTGATTGCAAATATAGTCGGCCCACCATATCCTCGGGTTCTGCATCCAGAGATTCAATCAACCTCGGATCGAAAATACTCGGAAAAAAAAAAAAGTTTCTGAAAGCAAAACTTGAATTTGCCACCCACTGAGCACTATGCTGATATGCTGAATCCACGCAAATGAAGTGATGTGTAGGCATCCCCTGCTGTAGCCTCCCGCCATTTAACAGATTCTCAGTCTCTCTCCAGCACTCATTGTTTGAGCATCCTTTGTCTCGCTTCTCATTTGTTCGCTACTTGTGTTGAGTGCACCCTTTGTTTCTGTGAAAAAATGGTTCCTAAAAAAAATTAAGTAGTCAAAGCAATCCCTCAAAGGCTAATAGGGAGCATAAAGTGCTATCTCTCCATGAGAAAATAAAAATTTTAGATCTTTTGAAAAGCAGCATGTCGCTTGCTGAAGTCGGCCGTGAGGTCTCTAAGAATGAACGGGGCATTCGCACGATAACGTAAAAAGAAGCTGAAATTCATGGAAGTGTTAGTGCTTCCCCTACAACGCAAAAATGGTCTCTCTGGTTCATGGTAAAGTGCTTGCAAAGGCTGAGAAGGCATTAAGTGTTAAGTGTAAGCATTAACTATTTACATATCATTTACACTGTATTAGGTATTGTAAGTAATCTAGCGATGATTTATATTCGGGAGGATGTGCGTAGGTTATATGCAAATACTATGCCATTTTATATAAGGGACTCGAGCACCCACAGATACCTCCGAGGGGGTCCTGGAACCAATTCCCCTTGGAAACTGAGGGATGGCTGTATTTCAGGATTACTGATACAAAAATCACATTAAGTAGCTCAAAAAATTCCTTTGCAAAGAAATGGCACCTGACATAACACTGGTGTCTTTTATCCAAAATTGGTGTCCTAAAACTTGAGATTATTTCAGGTGATTTCTACATTAATGAGACAGTCTTAAATGTGGTAAGAAATAAGCAAGTTTAAAAAGCATTTGTTTACAGTATCTTTTATTTAATATGATTAAATTATAAAACTATATTGGAAACTACATAAAATATCTGTCATTTTGCATTGTATTCTTTTGCCTAGCCAACTAGCATTTTGCATTGCAATGACCAGACATTTGGGGTTACCTGAAAATGGACAAAAAAAATTATATAGACGCATAATCAGTGATGTTAATACAACAAATGGATTTTACTTGTCAGTTCTCACACTAAAAACTGGAATTCCCAATGCACATTCATTGCTATAAAAATGGTAAAATCATCATGAAATAGTTGTTTAAAATACATGAAAATTTTTTATTTATGGAGTAATCCTTGCAGATCTGTGGATATTAAGCAGTTTATGGCTGAATCCAGATCATCAGGATTTCTAGCAGGGTTTGCAAGCACCAGCGGCGAAGAACATCTTTGGGAAAGGCCTGTCAGTGTCATCTGCTCACTCTTGATATGCCTTCCCTTCTCAGACTTCCCTTCCCAGCCTATACATCTGTCATGTTTCCTTCTCAGTAGCAAATTGCCTCTGTTTCCTAATATTTGTAAAATTTTCAAATGATAACCACTGATGGCATCATTTTCTATTTGTCCATTATGGTTCACAGCGCCCTATTTGTGCCCTGAAGACTGGCCTGCAGGGACCTTATAGCAGGACATGACAGCCAGCATCACATCATCCCCACTCTCCTCACATTATGGCCAACCAGGCTTTCCTCATTAGAGGGAGATAATTTTAAAATGGGTGATCGCGAGAAACATCTTTGAGGGAATTTTGGGCTTGAATGTATGACTAGAGTTCTAAATAAATGATCTACTGTAGAAATAAATCGCCTTGAGAGTAGGATGTACAAATAGAAGAATTACTGCCTATAAATTCAGTTATATTCATATTTTTAAACAACTTGTATGAAATCAGAGTTCTTAGAATGGCTTCATTTCCAGTATGGGGTGGGGGGATGACTAATATTCAGGAATTTCTAAAATAATAAAATGTGTAGACTATTAATATTATAGGAAACACCACTTACTCTTCCCATGATGAGGTAATTGTGCATATTGATAATCAGTTTTATGAATGAACGAGAAAAGAAGATGGCATATGCTAGAGGCTGCTTTTAACAAGAAATCCCTAGTCTCAGTTAATATCAACAAGTTGGTTTGGAAATATATTTCTCTTATGAAGAAGGCTGTAGAACAGTGCAAAAAAGCCATTTATTTGAGAATTTTTGTGTTCTGGAGTCTGGGTATACGTCAGTGCACAAAATAATAACAAATATTTTGAAAAAAGCTTAAAGTATATAACAACAAAATCAAAAACCAAACCAAACCTGTTGCCATCGAGTCAATTCTGACTCATAGTGACCCTACAGGACAGAGTAGAACAGCCCCATAGGGTTTCCAAGGAGTGGTTGGTGGATTCAGAATGCCGACCTTTTTGGTTAGCAGCTGAGCTCTTAAGCATGCACCACCAGGGCTCTGGTATAATAACATGTCATGGTCATTTATAAATGCAGAACTAAAACTTTTCTATATCTGGTTGTAACGTTGAAGTGCTTACCGTTGAACTCCATTTGGGTCTGCTGCTAGCAAATCAGTGATTTGGTCAATTGAAAGAAAATCTGGAGACAGGATTGTCTCATGCTCCTGGGATTCAGCATCTCTCTGCAATTAAAAAAAAAAAAGTAGAATGAGTTATTTCAATCATGTTTTATGTATTAATCTCACAGATATAAAAATGTGTTCTTATTGTGGTCTAGTTGCTGTCAGGAAGAAAATGCAAAAACAACAGTACTCTAGATAAAAAGTTTTCTTTTTCCTTTTTATAAAATGGTACCTCTCCTCTGAAGTTTCAAATGGTTGGTCAATCTGTCACTTCAGCATATGTAAAACTGGTGGTGGTTTTCAATTCAACAACTATTTATTGAAAATCTACATATTCCTCATTGAGTAGGAGGCTCAAGAGGAGGCAAAAACATGTTAGAAATACTTTCTAATCTCAAGAAGCTTAATATCTAGTGAGAGGAACAAATCAAGAGTGACTTTAGAGCAAGAAAAGAAAATGATGTGTGATAAGGAGTCCCTAATCAATGTGTCATTCAGTCTAAAAGAAAAGGACAGAACAAGACAAGTCTGTAGAGAAGAGGTCCAGGAAGGGACCTTATGGAACTCAGGAGGGATAATGCCCCAGGTGGATGAATCAGTAACAGCAAGCTTAGGAAGACAGGAGAGCTGGGGGCTGGTTCCGGAAATAGCAGGCAGTCCACAATGATGTCTAGAGTATGCAGACAGGACTAGTGGGAGCTAGGTGAGAAATAGAGGTTGGGAATATATTATGGAAGATATTGCAATTTAATAATTTAATAATTCAGCAAATATTTACTGAGTGCTTACACCATGCAAGATACTGTGCAAATATTTCAGACCACGGTTCATTGAAGAATGACAGGCTGAGGAGTTTGTTCTTAATAACACCGGCAATGGGGAACCAGTGAAATGTTTGAGCAGTGAAGTGACAAAATCAAAACTGTGCTTTAAGAGATGTTAATCTGACAGCAGGATTAAGGAAAGACAGGAGCAGAGAAAGGTCACAGGTGGAGTTAAATTAATAAATAGGTCATTAAAATTATTCAGGAAAAGGCATTGGACTACACTGGGCTCCTGACTGTGTGGATGAAAGAAGGGGGTGAATGCAACATATTATATATGGGGGACAAAAAGGGAAAAGGGAATCCTTGAGTGGTACAAATGGTTAATGCCCTCAGCTGCTAAAGAAGTTTGGAGGTTTGAGTCCAACCAGAGTCATCTCAGAAGAAAAGCCTGGTGATATATTCCCGAAAAACCTGCCACTGGAAACCCTGTGGAGCACAGTTCTACCCTGACACACATGGGATCGCCATGACGAGACTCAATGGCAACTGGTTTAAAAGAGGAAAGAATGAATAAAGATTCTGAGTTTCTGAAACAGGTGGCTGGGAGACCATGGTGGTGATACTCAGGGCCTTCAATAGCACATACGCCTCCTTTATGTGCATTAGACAAAGTCATCCTGTCTGGGTGGGAAAAGTACTAAAAGGCCCCTTTTCCCAAGGCTGACCCAGTCCTGTGCCTGAGTGCACCACTGGTGAACAGAGTTGAAGTACTGTCCAGCTCTCACTGACCCCTCAGCTGGTGCTTTTATTCAGATTATGACGTGCATAACAACCGTATGTGGTGCCCTAGTTGCATCAACAGAAATAGGAGCATTCGAAGACGATGCTAGTTTTAAGAAGACAAGATGATGAGTTTGGTGTTCAGTGGTTGAGTTTAAAGTGGAAGATGCATATCAAGGAAGAAACATTTAGAAATTAATTAGAAAAGCTGGAAATGCTGGAGTCAAATTTAAAGATGGTGGTGTAGGAGTCAACTCCAAGTACAGCAATGGATGAGATCGCCAGGGCAGAAGAGAAGAGCTCTGAATGAGAGAAGAAGAAGACTGAGTAGTTGAGGTTAGAGAGGTGAGAGAGAAAAACAGCTTCATGAAAATTAAGGATTGTGCATTTTAGGGGAGGAGAAGCAAGTATTTTTTAATTCAGCAAATAGCTATTGAGCCTTCCATGTGAATGGGCTTCAACAAGTAGGAACAGGAGGGAAATGCTTTGCTATTATTAACCAGATCACATGCCAAATTTTCCTTATTTCCTTTCCCAAACCCAACACTCACTGGTAATGACAATTGACTTAATATTTGTAATTTAATATTAGATTATTACTTATTTTAAAAATCTAGTTTACAAATAAAATATGCTACTTATTAGTGATCTTATTAGCTATCTTTTTGTAATCTAGCATGAACAAATTAACCTAACCTAGGTCAGACTATTAGATTTTAAACTCATTAAGAAAAAAATATTAGTGATCTTATACACAGAAAACCCCAAAGAATCCATAAAAAAACTACTGGAACTAATAGAAGATTTCAGCAAAGTATCAGGATACAAGAGAAACATACAAAAATCAGTTGTATTCCTCTACACCAACAAAGAGAACTTTGAAAAGTAAATCACCAAATCAATACCATTTACAATAACCCCCAAGAAGATAAAATTCTTAGGAATAAATCTAACCAGAAATGTAAAAGATCTATACAATGAAAACTACAAGACACTACTGCAAGAAACCAAAAGAGACCCATATAAGTGTAAAAACATACCTTCCTCATGAATAGGAAGACTCAACATTGTGAAAATGTTAATTCTACCCAAAGTGATCTACAGATACAATGCAATCCTAATCCAAATTCCAATGGCATTTTTTAATGAGATGGAGAAACAAATCACCAACTTCATGTGGAAAGGGAAGAGGCCCCAGATAGGTAAAGCATTACTCAAGAAGAACAAAGTGGGAGGCCTCACCCTACCTGATTTTAGAACCTATTATACCACCACGGTAGTCAAAACAGCCTACTGGTACAACAACAGATACATAAACCAACAGAACAGAATTGAGAATCCGGATGTAAATTCATCCACCTATGAGCAGCTGATATTTGACAAAGGCCCAAAGTCCATTAATTGGGGAAAAGACAGTCTCTTTAACAAATGGTGCTGGTATAACTGGATATCTGTCTGTAAAAAAATGAAACAAGACCCATACCTCACGCCATGCACAAAAACTGAAAATGGATAAAAGACCTAAATATAAAATCCAAAACAATAAAGATGGTGGAAGAAAAAATAGGGACAATGCTAGAAGCCCTAACACATGGCATAAACAGAATACAAACCATAAGTAACAATGTACAAACATCAGAAGACAAAACTGGGAGCTCCTAAAAATCAAATACTTATGCTCATCAAAAGACTTCACCAAAAGTCAAAAGACAACCTACAGATGGGAAAAAAATTTTGGCTATGACAAATCCGATCAGCATCTAATCTCTAAAATCTACAAGATACTACAAAACCTCAACAACAAAAAGACAACCCAATTTAAAAATGGGCAAAGGATATGAACAGGCACTTCACCAGAGAAGACATTCAGGCAGCTAACAGACACATGAGGAAATGCTCATGATCATTAGCCATTAGAGAAATGCAAATCAAAACTACAGTGAGATACCATCTCAGCCCAACAAGGCTAGCATTAATCCAAAAAACACAAAATAATGTTGGAGAGGTTGTGGAGAGACTGGAACACTTATACATTGTTGGTGGGAATGTAAAATGGTACAATCACTTTGGAAATCGATTTGGTGCTTCCTTAAAAAGCTAGAAATAGAAGTACCATATGATCTAGCAATCCTACCCCTTGGAATATACCCTAGAGAAATATGAGCCATCACACAAATAGATATATGCACACCCATGTTCATTGTAGCCCTGTTCACAATAGCAAAAAGATGGAAACAACCTAGGTGCCTATCAACAGACGAATGGATAAACAAATTATGGTATATTCACACAATGGAATACTATGCAACAATAAAGAAAAACAATGAATCCAGGAAACATCTTATAACATGGAGGAAACTGGAAGGCATTATGCTGAGTGAATTTAGTCAGTCACAAAAGGACAAATATTGTATAAGACCACTATTAGAAGAACTCAAGAAAAGGTTTAAACACAGAAGAAAACATTCTTTGATGGTTACGAGGGTTGGTAGGGCAGGAGATGGGTATTCACTAACTAGGTAGTAGACAAGAATAATCTTAGGTGAAGGGAAGAACAACAAAAACTACAGGGGAAGTCAGCACAACTGGACTAAACCAAAAGCTAAGAATTTTCCTGAGTACAACCAACCACTTCAAGGGATAAAGTAGCAGGGGCAGGGGTCTGGGGACCATGGTTTCAGGGGACATCTAGGTCAATTGGCATAACAAAGTCTATTAAGAAAATGTTCTGCATCCCACTTGGTGAGTGGCATCTGGAGTCTTAAAAGCTAGCAAGCGGCCATCTAAGATGCATCAATTAGTCCCAGCCCACCTGGAACAAAGGAGAATGAAGAACACCAAAGACACCAGGAAAATAATTAGCCCAAGAGACAGAAAGGGCCACATAAACCAGAGACTGCATCAGCCGGAGACCAGAAAAACTAGATGATGCCTGGCTACCACCAATGACCACCCTGACAAGGAACACAACAGAGAGTCCCTGATGGAGCAGGAGAAAAGTGGGGTGCAGAACTCAAATTCTAGTAAAAAGATCAGACTTAATGGTCTGATTGAGACTGGAGGGACCCTGGAAGACATGGCCCCCGGCCTCTCTGTTAGCCCAAAACTAAAACCATTCCCGAGGCCAACTCTTTAGATGAAGATTAGACTGGACTATTAGTGGGTTCAAATTACTTGCCTTAGGAAACCCTGGTGACGTGGTGGTTAAGTGCTAAGGCTGCTAACCAAAAGGTTGGCAGTTCAAATCCACCAGGCACTCCTTGGAAACTCTATGCAGCAGTTCAACTCTGTCCTATAGGGTCACTATGAGTTGGAATTGACTCAATGGCAATGGATTTGGCTTTTTTTTTTTTTGGTTATGGGACATAAAATGATACTTGTGAAGAGTGTACTTCTTAGCTGAAGTAGATACATGAGACTAAATGGGCAGCTCCTGTCCAGAGGCCAGATGAGAAGGCAGAGAGGGTCAGGAGCTGTTGAATGGACACAGGAAATCCGGCGTAGAAAGGAAGATTCTGCTGTCATGGTATAGGGAGAGAAACTAGGGTCACATAACTAGGGAGAGCAACTAGGGTCATATACCAATTTATAGGGTATATAAATTTTTGTATGAGAGACTAACTTGAATTGTAAACTTTCACTTAAAGCACAATAAAAAATAAAAAACATTAGTACCTAATATAATACCCTGCACCTAGTAGGCACTCAGATGCTTGTAAATTGAATTAAATATACTCAGTTTTGAGAAACAGTAGTATCTTGGTCCATAATATATAGCTATATATTTGTTTAAATGCTTGTTGGTTACATAATTTTTATTATTAGCACTAAAGTATAATTATTCCCGTACTGTCAATTCCATTGACCATAAATTCCTCAAGGACAGTCGTTCATTCTTTCATTTCTCTTTAGAATTCCACAGAACCTGGTTGTCAACACAGGTTGCTAACTGACTGTCTGAATTCATCCCCTCATTTGACGGCACTGTTAGATAATAGAGCATGATGAAAAGCAAGACTGAGAGGAACCTGGGATCTCAAGATGGCTCAGCTAGTGATTAATTTTGTGGCTTAAGGCAAGTCATTTGAACCTAAATTTGGATTCATGTTAAAAAATCATTTTGATATGTTTTAATATAGACAAGATTGCTAACATTATTTATTGTGAATAAAGATATACATGAAAAGTGAATTATCCAGACATTCAGATCAATTTTATTTGATTTAAAATGTTTCTGGTTGGAAGAAAACTAGGTCACACAAGAGCTACGTGAAAGAAAATACAATAATCTTAACCTTTTGAACGATAGTAATTCTAGCTAAGATACCTAATATTAGTGCCTCATTTTCTACTAAAACTTGCGGGCTTAAGATAATCCTCTTTTAGGAGACTTTACTTCTAGGCTTTTGTTTCGTTTTAAATTGCATTCTTGGAACAATTTTAAACAAGAGTTCTTTTTGTTTGTTTATATACTGTCTTGCACTAGAAAGGATATAAGGTGGTCAGAAATCTTTAGTCTTTCAACACATACATTCTGATTTGTAAAAATTAAATATACAATAGAAAACTCATGAATAGGCTACTAAAAATGTGGCTATGTCACTGTGGCTTTCTCTGTAAAATTACATCTCCCACTAGGAAAGTATGAAAGCTAAACTACACTGTAACTCATTTTATTCCACCACCTGGTGGATTTTAGCAGCTATTCCAGGAGCAATAAAACTGTAAGCCTGATATTATGTGCCAGATAATATTTTCTCTTATTTTTTTCCCTAATGTCACTTAAACTTTGCACATTGCATTACTTAGCTTTGTACATACAACTTCCTTCCAGAATGTAAGCTTTCAGGGGCAACTTGGTAGCCATCACTGGTAGTGCCTTATATAAAGTAGATTCCTAATAAATGTTCACTAAAAGAAAGATAACGGCTTGTACCAAATATTACTAAAGAGAGATTTCATAATCACAGAGAACATAGAATGGCTACAAATTTCAGAATCTGAAAGGCTTTCTTAAAAGCTAAGCATAAATGAACTAAGGAACAGTGCTGTGTCAAGTCATATCGGAGCCTGAATCAAGAGGAAAAGTTAGTAATAATAATCCTATATTTAAAATTTTGCTCTATCATGGTTTTTTTGCATTAATTTTGATTTTTAAAAATACTGCATTAAAATATTATTTATCTTGAGTACTGGTATTCTTGGCACCCCCTTAAGTTTTGTGCCCAAGGAGAGTGCCTCACTCATCTTACTCTAGTCCTGACCCTGTTGAGGAGCCAATGTGAGGAAAAGATAAGGATAAAAATAAATAGATGAAGGAAGGATAAATAAAAGCAAGACCTGCTCTTTAAAATAATGAACAAAATAGGCAAATCTTTGGCAAATGTATTTATAGTATAAAAAAAGAAGGCAAATTCAGGCCACACTAAATGGCAATATATTTGAAAATGCAGAGGAAATGGGTGATTTCTTAGGAAAACATAAGTTATCAAAATTGCCCAAAGGTAAGGGAGAAGATTGAACAGACAAACCATGAACTAAACTGGAAGTCTTCTACTTTTTAAAAAGCCACCATGCTCTGATGGTTTTAAAGGTGAAGTTCTACCTAACCTTCAAAGAACACATATATTCTATGTTAGTCGAATAATTAGACTGTAGTGAATTCATTTTTTTTCCTTTTTTTTTTTTTTTTATTGTACTTCAGGTGAAGGCTTACAGAACAAATAGTTTCTCATGAAACACTAGTACCCATATTGTTTTATGACATTGGTTAACAACCCCACAACATGTCAACCCTCTAACTTCTCAACC
>NW_004443943.1:2904524-2926477 GCF_000243295.1 Trichechus manatus latirostris
GCTTCCTCTTCTATGCTCTGAAATAGCTTGAGTAGTACTGGTACAAGCTCTTCTGTAAATGTTTTGTAGAATTCTCCAGTGAAGCCATCTGGCCAGGGCTTTTTTTGGTTGGGAGTTTTTTTCACCTTTTCAATCTCTTCTCTTGTTATGGGTCTGTTCAGATTTTCAACAAGTGAATTCATTTTTAAGAAATCAGTATAGTCTACAAACAAAAACCTGAACTAACACAAATGGAAATTATAAACGCAAATCACTAATGAATACCGATACAAAAATTTCTAATTAAAATACATATTAGAAAATCCAATCCAGCAGTGTACTAAAGGAATAATAAGCTATCATTATGGCCAACTAAAAGGGAGCCCTGGTGGCACAATGGTTAAATCTTGGCTGTTAACCTAAAGGTCGGCAAGGCGATTTGAACCCATGGGCGGCTCTGTGGGAGAAAAGACCTGACAATCTGCTTGCCTAAAGATTACAGCCTAGAAAACCCTCTGGGATAGTTCTACTCTGTCATACAAGGTCACCATGAGTTAGAATTGACTCAACAGCACACAACACATATAAACATACACATATATAAAGATATCCCAATATATAATGGAATGGTTATATAACATCTTCCTCCCATTAAGAATGGACTGGCTGCCACTTCATATATGGTGAACACTGACAATCAGTTCATTTTTAATGGGAGGGGATGGTTTATATAGTAAATGGCACTGGCATAATTTGTGATTCAGCTCAAGAAGAAAACGATATTAGGTCCTCATCTCAAATATACAAAATACATCTATTAAAAAAAAATTTTAGCCATATTAAAGACCTAACTTTAGGAAAATAAAAATTTTAAACGTTAGAAAAAGATTGAAGATTGTGTACCTTGAGGAGGAGTGAGAAGGGGGTACTTCTTAAAGCAGAGACCAAAAGTAAGAAGACAAGCCTAAATGTTTGTCAGTATCTCCATGGATACAACTGGTATTAGCAGGGGGACTATGTGTCTGATAAATAATATACGACACAATAGCATTTTTAGTTTTATTAGTACTATCTTTTCAATAATATATTTAACTGGTTTTTCTTGCATCCTCCTCATAGCCCTGCACAGGTTGACCTACATGGTGTGATTGAATATCCTCAATAAATATCTCTTGAATGATACTGAAATTACCGGAATCTAACCATTTCGCTGCTCAAGTGGAGCCCCAAGTGTTTCTCCCTAAATTGCCAATGCTGAGGTAGGAGCCATTCTCTAAAGTTTGTAAGGATCATCTAACATGGAGAGAAGTGTGAATGGACTCCTCTTGGATATGCTGACAATCTCTAAGACAAGTGACGTCATCCTTCCAGTCAAAACTGTATAAGTGCCTGTCCTGTACAAGGCCCCAAATGCTCAAATGCACTGAGAAAACATTACATAATAGGGTATGTGATTATGTTTTAAAGACACTATTCAGAAGAAGCAACTGGGAGAGAATAATTTGTATTTTCTTTTAGGTCTCTGATGTTAATTGAAGTACACTCCTTTTAAGTATACTGCTTAAAAGATTATACTTCCCAAATAGTATTTCTGAAGATATTAAGAAAGTCAGTTTACTATCAAACTATTAAGAAAAGGCTGATCAGGAAATTCTAAGTATACATTATAAACTCCTTCCACTTATAATCTACACATAACGAAGATTTATTTTCAGATTTTTGTCATTTTTCTGTTCTTATGCATTAATATAGATATCTGCCAAAAGTTTAGTCTTACCTTTTAAAAGGCAGCATTTACCTTAATGTTACTAAAGAACCTGGAATGTTGAATTCAGAAAGTCGGCAAGTACAGTTTATGCAATGTCACAGAAAAAAATATTTTCCTGGACCTGGATCTCATGTCTGCTTGTTCACAGTATCTCACAAAGTAGATTTTATTCTATGATAACTATCTTTCCTAGTATACTTCAGACCAGTCATGATCTTAATTCGTTACTTTAACATATTTACTGCGTGCCTACTGTATGATTGGGATAATTGGTTGCTTTTACTGTCTAAGTGTTTGCCTATAAACAACAAATGAGAAACCTCAGACTATTGGAAGCTTATGCTTTATTTTCGATAGACTTGACAAGAAAAAAAAAAATTCACTAATGATTGTCTCAGCTGGCTAGATGGTCTGCTGGCTAAGTCAGTCTGGAGACAGAATTATCAGAAATGACATTGTAAGGGACTAGGTCTTAGGGGATAAACTCTGGAAAGTATATGATCTGAAAAGCAGCATTCAGTATCTTACTGAAAAGCTCAGGCCTTGGGGAAAGAGACTCCAAGGGAGAGAAATATTTTGCTGCTTTCCATCTAACCCCTGAAGCCCCTAGTTAGCACAAATGGGTGGCAGGCAGGACTTGTCACTCTAATGAATGACACAGCTCTATGGATCAACTGTCTTCTCTGTGAACTACAGGAACTCTGCTTTCATTAGAATGGGAAATTAGATTTCCACCACGCAATGTTTTAGCATGTTAGTAAATGAGCACAGCTAAGTGAGTCCAGGTTACAAGTTGATTTCTTCAGTTTGTTACTAACTAAAAGATTGACTATATCCTGAACTGCATGCCATGAGGAATACCTGCTCCTGGAAGAAGTTAACCAAGCGCAAACTGACAGTGCTATGGTGGTGATTATCTAAGCTCTATAACTAGGAGTCCTTTGTTAAAAATTACGGGGTATTTCTTTCATTTTTTTTAAAGCGTAGATTCATAAAAGACCCCAATTATCAGCATTTTCCTAAAAAGACATTATTTACATGGGTAAGGGTGCATATGTGTACACTGACAATTTTACATTCTCATAATTTCTTGTACATATTTAAACAACACAATTTAATTGGGAAATTTCCTATGCCACTTTTGAAATTGTATTACTTACATGGGAGATCACAAGGGAGTAACTGGCTTAGTAACCACTTTATCACATTAAAATGTGTTTTTAATGTATGCTAATTTCAAAGGCTCATATGAGAGTAAACATCTTTGTTGTTGTTACGTGCCCGTCAAGTCAACTTTCAACTCATAGCAACCCCACGTGACAGAGTAGAACTGCCCCATAGGGTCTTCTTGGCTGTAATCTTTATGGAAGCAGATCGCCGGGTCTTTCTGCTGCAGAACTGCTGGGTAGGTTCAAACTAACATCCTTTTGGTTAGCAGTCAGGCACTTAACCGTTGAGTCACTAGCATGCTTTAAAATCACTGCTGTTGAGTAGATTTCAACTCATAGCGACCCTATAGGACAGAGTAGAATTGCCCCATAGGGTCTCCAAGGAGTGGCTGGTGGATTGGAACAGCCAGTCTTCTGGTTAGCTGTGCCACCAGGGCTCCAGCGTGGTTTAGTGGTCTGCATACAGTATTGGGAAGAATCTGAATAGGGAGCAACTTGTAGATCTCTGAACAAGGCACCAAATTATTGACTCTGTATTTCCTCATTTATAAAAATGCAGCTAATACTCATCTTCTGCACAAAGAATGTTTAGACTCACAAATGATTTATAAAGGGAATTGAGCAAAGGAGTGTTAATCATAACGTTATTGACGTTTAGGGCCTCAAAAAACTTGAAGGAAAAGAACTTCCTAGGAACAAATGATAAACTCGGTGTGCGAAGATTTAAGCATTCTTTTGGTAATATCTGGCATAGCAGATATGTTCTTAATTAAAATATCACAATACTAAGTTTATGACAAATTAAATTAACCTAAAACCCACTTACTATTGACAGTTGGTGTTGGGAGGGGCTTAATGATAGAAACGCTTATTTTATGCACAAGGCCACTGGTTCTGAAGATGGTTAAATGACTCTCCTAATGACAAGATGATGGTAAGCAACTAAGCCACGAGCAGAAATAACGTTCCCAGCTGCTCGGCCTTTGTCCTATCTCCTATTACATATTCATTTATTTAGTTTTAGAGAAATGCAAAATAATAACGGAAACACCAAGCTGCAGTCCTTAAATATTAATCAATCCATTATGGATGAAAGGCTATTATTAAATCCAGGACACCTTTTGAGAAATTGGAACTGCGATCATTGCAAAAAAATGAATCCAAAACCAAACCCATTGACTACGAGTTAATTTTAACTCATAGCGGCCCTATAGGACAGGGCCCCACAGGGTTTCCAAAGCTGGAATGTTATGGAAGCCGACTGCCACATCTTTCTGCCGCAGAGTGGGCCTGGTGGGTGGGAACTGTCGACCTCTCGGTTAGCAGCCTACCACTTAACCACTGAGACACCACGAATACTCTAAAAAAAAAGAATAGCATTTTCTAAAAGGCACTAGCCCGTTTTAAACGCTGAGATTATTTTTGGTTTTCTTTTTAAGGACAGAGAATCCCAGGAGAAATATGTACTTGTAAGGTCGTTTTGGGCATGGAACCGTCAACTGGATGAGTATCTGTTCGCAGGACCCCTCACGGCCCCGGCTGCCCCGGCTCACCGCCCTCTGGGGCCGCGCACCGGCGGGGCTGGGCCTGCGGCGCCGCCCTGGGGCCCGGTCTCAACTTCGACCAGACTGGGCAGGGAGCTTGGGGGTCTCAGGAGGGAAAGCGGGGGCGTACCTCCGTCTCTGGCGTGGTCCCCGCGGGGGTTATCACCGAGGGGGTCACCCTCAGAGGGATCATCGCCCCGGGAATCGTTCCCAAAGACGTCGCCATGATCCCGCCCGAGCCCAGCGGCCCCTCGTCGCCGTGGCGACAGGGGTGGGGCTGCGGTCCTTGGGTCCTAAGGAAAGTGGCTCCCGGATCCCAGAGCCTCCTGTCCCCGGGAAATGGCTGGGGATCGGGCCGTGGGAGCAGGCACTCTGCTGGGAAGGCCTAGAGCAGTGCTTTGAATCATATGGTAGACAGACTTGTTCCTCTGAGAGGAAAAAAAAAAGCAAGCAAACCGTATAAACGAACGGATACATATGAAAGTGCCTAATGCTGGCATGCAGAAAGTTTTCAATAAATATTAAAAAGAGAGAAATTCTTAGAAATCTGAACACTGACTTATATTTGATATTAAGGAATTACTGAAAAATTTAAAGGTATTATGACGGTATTGTGGTCATGTTTAGGAAGGAAAAAGTATGCTTATCTTTTAGAAGTACCCCCCAAACCAAAAGCCAAATCCTTTGCGGTGAAGTCGATCTGGACTCAGAGCGACCCCATAGGACAGAGTACAACTGCCCCATAGGGTTTTCTTTACGGACGCTTACTGCCACAGCCTTCTCCCACAGAGCAGCTGGTAGGTTCCAACCACTGACCTTTCGGTTAGCATAAAGAAAGATTGAGGGATGCAGTAATATAAATTCTGGGATTTGCTCCAAGATAATGGGGACAAGGCCCATGAGAAATGAGTGGAGATACGGTAAATGAATCAAGATTGGCCATCAGTTGGGTGATGGAGACATAGGAGGGGTCATTATACTGTTTCTTTCTAGTTTTGTGTATTTTGAAATTTTTCATAATAAAAAACTTAAAACCAACAAGATCTGTTTAATGGCAGTATGGGTAGGTTTTTTTTTTTTTTTTTAATGTACTTTAGATGAAGGTTTACAGAACAAACTAGATTCTCACTAAACAATTAGTACACATATTGTTTTGTGACGTTGGTTACCAACCCCATGACATGTCAACACTCTCCCCTTCTCGACCTTGGGTTGCCTATTACCAGCTTTCCTGTCTCCTCCTGCCTTCTAGTCCTTGCCCCTGGGCTGGTGTGCCCCTTCAGTCTCGTTTTGTTTTATATGCGTATATAATCTTTGGCTGAAGGGCGAATCTCAGAAGTGACTTCAGTACTGAGCTAAAAGGGCCTCCAGGGGCCATACTCTTGGGGTTTCTCCAGTCTCGGTCAGGCCAGTAAGTCAGATCTTTTTTTTTTTTTTCTGAGTTAGAATTTTCTTCTACATTTTTCTCCAGCTCTGTCCGGGACCCTCTATTCAGATCCCTGTCAGAGCAGTTGGTGGTAGTAGGGCACCATACAGTTGTACTAGACTCAGTCTGTTACAGGCTGTGGTACTTGTGACCCATCAGTCCTTTGGACTAATCTTTCCCTGTGTCTTTGGTTTTCTTCATTCTCCCTTGCTCCAGATGGGGTGACACCAGTGGAGTATCTTACATGGCCATTCACAAGCTTTTAAGACCCCAGATGCTACTCACCAAAGAAGAATGTAGAACATTTTCTTTATAAACTCTGTTGTGCCAATTGAGCTAGATGTTCCCCAAGACCGTGGTCACTATGAGTAGTTTTGACCTCTCTGGATGATTAACAGTTGCTTTGAAAATGAAATGTACTTCGATTCTATCTACCTGCATGGCTGGTGCTGTGCAGGACTGATTACTGTAAAAGTAGGACATTGTTAAATGCTCCAGTTTCCCCATCTGTAATATGAGATAGTAAGGGTATCTGCCTCATAGGGTTACTTTGAGGATTAAATGTGCTAATATATGGAAATATTTAGAACTGTGTCAGGCAGAGTAAGTGTTCTATAAATGTTGGTTATCAGTAGAATTAGTTTTAGTATTGTGTTTCTCCTGAACTTAGTCCATTCTATATACAGCTGTCAGGATAATTTTTCATCACATACCTCTCCTTCATATTAACACATTGCCTTTCAGATCAAATTTAACACTTAGCTTTACATAACTCCCTGATAGTTGTGCCTTTCCTTCAAATTGTCTCATGTTCAAACTATGCACGAAATTTGTACTGTCAACCAGTGCTTACAGGTTGTCCTCAGTTTTATACTCTTTATGAGGATTAATGTTCTTCGTCTTTTCTTGCTATCTTCACCCCTAAAAGAATGACTTGAGTTATCATCACAACAAATATGTTTTATATGACTTGACTTACAATCCCATTTAAAAATGATATTAGAACTTCCTCAGTTAGTGAAAATATAGTCATTTTTAAAGTGATTTTCAGAGTTAATAAAAAAGCCACCACCTTGGAAACTCATTACAAATTTATTCAATTATTTCTTTTTGATCTCTGATTCAAGGAAATTGAAAATAGCCAGTCACCTTCTGCTGGGTAAGAACTCTTTATATCCTTTAAATTTATCCTTTGGTAAGGCTATGCAGCATTTATGTCTCCAAACTGTAGCTCTAGTTTCCTCAAAGATCTGATTTATTTTTCCAGTCTTCAACTGTTCTGCCACTTCTTTGACAATCGTTATGGTTTCTATCCCTCTCTTTGGTTTTGAACCCCAGAACTAGATACAGTACTCCATTAAAGATGGGATCAATTCTAACAGTAAGAGGAGAGTTACCTCCATGGTGGGGGAAATGCTGTATAGTAATTTCACTTTTCGTGGGTTTAAAGTTATTATTTATTAGATAAGTCAGTTTTCTCCCAGTAAGGAATTGTGAAGAAAGCCTATTAGCCTGAAAGTTACTTTTAATGCGTACAAACCAAAGCCAGTTTGAGCCCCCATTAGTTTTGTAGGGAGATGCCACCTAGAAAGATGAATCTCAGAAGTTGTGCATTTTTACATTGAAAGGTCAGGTAAGTCTTCCTTCTTTGGTCTCTTTTGAAGGTAAGAACTTCTAACCAAAGCCTGCAAAATTTCGTTTGTTATCATAGGTTATTGTTTTAGGACTGGAAGAGAAAAGAAAATATATGGCTTTTATAGTTTACAGCTATTAAAAAAAAATCTAACTTTTATCACATCACACAGTGAAATATGGGGTAGCTTGATACTATTAGTTGATTAATTGAATTGGTCCCTGTTGTAATGAAAGTTTGCCAATCTATACACCATGAATAGCATATTTTTCAAATGGAATCAGATTTTCTTGAAGAAGGGAATTTTCATAAATTTACCAATTCAAGTATTGCATGTTTACAATAAAGCATACTTTCTAAATGCCAGAGAAATGTTTAGGAAGGGGCTGGATATTTTCTTTTTTTTTCCATAGTGGCTGTAACTTTTTTTTTTTTAATTGTAGTTCAGGTGAAGGCTTACAGAACAAATAGTTTCTCATGAAACACTAGTACACATATTGTTTTATGACATTGATTAACAACCCCACAATATGTCAACCTCTCCCTTCTCAACCTTTTTTTTTTGGTGAAAATATACATAGCCAAAGATACACCATTTCAAAAATTCCTACATGCACAGTTCAGTGACATCGACTATGCTCTTCCAATTGTGCTGCTATTCTCACTTAAGATGAAGGCTTACAGAACAAAATAGTTTCTCATTTAACAGTTACTACACATGTTGCCCTATGACAATGGTTAACAACCTCACAACACATCAACAATATCCTTACTCAACCTTGGGTTCCCTATCACCAGCTTCCTTGTCCCCTTCTGCCTGCTGTACCTCATTAGTCCCATTTGGTTTCATGGGACTGTCCACTCCCAGGCTGAACGGTGAACCTCAGAGATGACTTCACCACTGAGCTAAAAGGGTGTCTGGGGGCCATACTCTTGGGGTTTCTAGGAGCTGGATAATTTTATGATGGATATTGATGGTCTGGTGTGGCAAAACAGCGCAATGAATAATGATGCTGAGATTTCAGTTGTCTTCTCAGGGTGGGTAAACATTTCTGTGCCACTCTTCATGGTTCCCATGTTACTGCCTCATTTTAAGTTTGCATGAGATTTGTTAACAATAAATAAAACAATATCACTAATGAGATTAATTGCATTAGTAATTCAAGCACTGTGATTTCTGAGGTCTTCATTCGATTAAGTGACACCTGTGATAGTCTTAAGAGGCTCAGTCTGGAAAAATTCCAATTTATCCTTTAAATGCTGGTGAGACCAGAGAATTCTGGAGATGGATTTTAGATAGCACATTGTGTCTTAGCTTTGACATTAAAAAAAAATTTAGATCTAGGAGGTGTGGTCAAGATGGCGGAATAGTTAGATGCTTCCTGTCATCCCTCTCACAACAAAGACCTGAAAAAACAAGTTAATCAATTCTGTGTGACAATCTAGGAGCCCTGATCATTAAAGACAAAGCTAAAGAATCAGACTGAGTGGCAGATGGAAGGAGAGACAATACAAAAACAGCAGAGAAGTGCCAGTGGTGAGGTTGCTGGCACCCTGCTGGCTGGGATGGCCAGTGCACATGGGCTGAGGTGAGCAGCAGCGTTCAGGACACATCTCACTAAGTCGGGAGAGGCCAGGCAGCAGCTAGTCTGCACAAGCCTCCAGAGTCATGTGAAAGTGGTGATGGACCTGCAAAAGTTAAGTGCTAACCTACTGTGTGGGGTCAAAACAACCCCTCCCCCTCCAGGAGTTTCACAGTGGAGAAGTGCCTCTTTCCCCTCACCTACCCCCTCACCTCACTCTGCTCTGGCAACCAGTCCAGCAGTATTCAACAACTACCATGTCCCCTAAGCCAGAATTCAGACCTATTCACGCCCACACCAGTCTCGAGGTTTTAAAAAACTCCATGCCCCCAAGCCAGGAATTCAGGGCAGGCCAGGAGGCCCTGCACTTTTGTCCAGCCACTGGCATAAGGGATCCACAGACTTGCAATGCCCTTTACCACTGCCAAGACCTGTGTGGGCCGATTCAATACCACATGCACTCATTAGCATAAAACAACAGGGCATACACCTGAAGCCCATTTTCCACTGCAGCAGCCAAGGGGGAGCTGTGGATTCAAGACATTTGACACTGCCCTGCCCACTAAGCAGGGACCTCACCCACCCTCATCAGGGGACTGAGGGTTGGCAGTATCACCCACTCCATCTAGCCACCCATGAGAGCAGTCTGAGAATAAGTGGTGCCTCCAGTTCCTCAAGGCAACAGCACCAGCTGCCCAAGGACCACCTGCAATACCCAGCCAATACCCGCTCTAGGGGACAGGAACATGCCCTCCACCCAGGCACCTGGGAGCAGCTGTCAGCCCCCTGCCTTGCTCTGCACATAGCCCCCTATTGCAGCCATATACCTGTGCCTGCTCCAAACACCTGTATGCGGCCCTGCCCATCTAGGACTGTAGGTAAGATTCTGCACTACACACCTGGTGACTGATGACCTGGACAGCTATACCACACCTATATAAGAAAAGTGAACAGACTCCTGGGCTCACATACCCAGTAGCTGCTCTAACCACCTAGAGACAGGATGTGAGAGCTTCAAAGATGCCAATAACCAAAGTAGCTCACGTGCACAGCCTGCTTGGACATATCAAAACAAAACAAAAAGCTAGGACACAGTAAAGAAACATAGAATAAATAAATATAGTAACTTATTGATGGCTCAGAGACAACAGTCAATATCAAATCACATAAAGAAGCAGGTCAAGATGGCTCCAGCAAGTAACCAAAATAAACAACCAGGAAACCTTCCAGAGGAAGATAAAGTCATGGAATTAACTGAGATAGAATTCAAAAGACTAGTATATAGTGCTCTCCAAGAGATCAGGAAGGAGATCATGTAAAACTCAGATCAAGCGAAGGAACATACAGACAAATCAATAGAGGAATTCAGGAAAAAAATACAAGAACAAAATGACAAATTTAACAGGCTGGTAGAAACCATAAAGAGACAGCAACTAGAAATCCAAAAGATTAAAAGTAAAATTTCAGAATTAGACAACTCGGTACAAGTTCATAGGAGCAGAATTGAGACAATGGAAGTCAGAATTAGTGAGACTGAAGATAAATCCCTTGACACCAATTTATTTGAGGAAAAATCACATAAAAGAATTTTAAAAAATGAAGAAAGCCTAAGAATTATGTGGGACATTATCAAAAGGAATAATCTAGGAGTGACTGGAGTACCAGAACAGGGGAGGATAACAGAAAACACAGAGATAATTGTTGAAAGTTTGCTGGCAGAAAACTTCACTGATACCATGAAAGATGCGAAGATATCTATCCAAGAAGCTCAATGAACCCCACACAGGGTATCCCAAAAGAAAGTCACCAAGACATATCATAATCAAACTTGCCAAAACCAAAGACAAAGACAGAATCTTGAGAATGGTAGGGATAAACAAAAAGTCACCTACAAAGAGGAACCAATAAGACTAAACTCTGACTACTCAGCAGAAACAATGCAAGCAAGAAGGCAATGGGATAACGTACATAAAGTCTTGAAGGAAAAAAAGTTATATATCCAGCAAAACTGGCTCTCAAATACAATGGCAAAATTAGGTCATTTTCAGATAAACAGAAGTTAAGGGAACTTGTAAAAACCAAATCAAAATTACAAGAAATATTAAAGGGAGTCCTTTGGTTAGAGAACCAACAATATCAGACAACAGCCCAAGACGAGAACACAGGACAGATCAATCAGTTATCAACCCAGATAGGAAAGTCACAAAAACAAGTCAAAGCTAAAAGACTGAAAATAAGGAACCAGAGGTGTCAATATGTAAATGATGACAACCTCAAAACAAAAAAGAGAGAATAAATAGTATAGTCATAAAACTTCCATATGGAGAGGAAGTTAAGGCTATATCAATAAATAAAAGATTGGTTTAAACTTAGAAAAATATAGTTAAATTTTAAGGTAACCACAAAGGAAGATAACAAACCTACCCATCAAAATAAAAAAGAAAACATAACGACTCAGCAAACACAAAATAACAACAATGAGAATACATAAAGAAAAATGACTCAGCACAGAAAATTAAGTGGAACTAAGAAACTGTCAACACCACGCAAAAAAATACATCAAAATGGTAGCAGTAAACTCATACCTGTCAAGACTGCATGTGAATGGACTGAATGCACCAATAAAGAGACAGAGAATGGCAGAATGGATAAAAAAACATGATCCGTCTATATGCTGCCTACAAGAGACACATCTTAGACTCAAAGACAAACAAACTAAAACTCAAAGGATGGAAAAAAAAATATCAAGCAAACAACAACCAAAAAAGAGCAGAAGTGGGAATATTAATCTCTGACAAAAATAGACTTTAAAGCAAAATCCACTACAAAGGATAAGGAAGGCCACTATATAATGATCAAAGGGTCAATACACCAGGAGAACATAACCAAAATAAATATTTACACCCCTCACCAACACCATGTAGTTCTTCTGGTCTCAGGCTAGTGGAGGCCGTGGTTCACGTGGTCCATTAGTCCTATGGACTAATTGTTTCCTTGAGTATTTGGTTTTCTTCACTGTTCTTTGCTCCAGATGGGAAGAGACTAATTGTTGTATCTTAGATGGCCACTCACAAAATTTTAAGACCTCAGCCCCTACTCACCAAAGTAGGATGTAGAACACTGTCTATATGGATTATGATATGCCAATTGACCTAGATGTCTCCTGAGACTGTAGTCCCTACTCCTCAAGCCCAGTATCTCAGTCCTGGGAGGTGTGTGGTTATGGCTAAGAAGTCTTCATGACTGTGACCCTCATGTGCACTGTTGCATATGTTGGTATATTTGCAGCAAGTACACACACACACACACACACACATATATATATATATGTGTGTGTGTACTCTCATATGCCCTTCACCCCCCCATTTAGCTTATATATCTACCTATGTATCCACTTGGACATTATTGTTATTACTGCTGTTGCAGGATTGTACATGTATTAGTATTTATCATTGTTGCCTTATACTTTTGCATACCTTTCAGTGTCTTCCTTTACCTTGATTATGGTGTGCTGATTTCCCCCATATTATCTCTCCCTTCATGAAAGTTAGTACATACGTATTATCTAGTTAGTGGTTTTCCCTGTCCTCCTCCCACCCCTGGTAACCATCAAAGAATGTTTTTGTCTGTGTGAAAACCTTTTCTTGACTTTTTGTAATAGTGGTCTCACACAATATTTGTCCTTCTGTGATTGACTTATTTCACTCAGCATGATGTCCTCCAGGTCATCCACGTTGTGAGATGTTTCGTGGATTTGTCATTATTCTTTCACTTTGCGTAGTATTCCATTGTGCGTATGTACCACAGTTTGTTTATACATTCGCCCATTTATGGGTACTTAGGCTATTTCCATCTTTTTGCTATTGTAAATAATGCTGCAATGAACATGAGTGTGCATATGTCTATTGGTGTCACGGCTCTTATTTCTCTAGGATATATTTCTAGGAAGTGCATTGCTGGATCATACAGTATTTCTATTTCTAGCTTTTGGAGGAAGCGCCGTATTGTTTTCTATAGTGGTTGTACCATTTTATATTCCCACCAGCAGTGTATGACAGTTCCAATCCCCCCACAGTCTCTCCAGCATTTGTTGCTTTCTGTTTTTTTGATCTGTGCCATTATTACTGGTGTGAGATGGTATCTCATCGTAGTTTTGATTTGCATTTCTCTAATGGCTAATGCATCTCTTCATGTATTTGTTGGCTGCCTGGATGTCTTCTTTGGTGAAGTGTCTGTTTATGTCCTTTGCTTATTTTTTAATTGGGTTGTTTGTCTTTTTGTTGTTGAGTTGTTGGAGTTTTCTATAAATTTTAGAGATTAGACCCTTGTCATATATGTTGTGGCCAAAAATTTTTTCCCAGTCTGTGGGTTCTCTTTTCACTCTTTTGGAAAAATCTTTCAATGAGTATAAGTATTTGATTTTCAGGATGTCCCATTCATCTAGTTTATCTTCTGCTGTTTGTGCTTTTTAAGTTATATTTCATAGTCTATTTATGCCATAAATCAGGGCTCCTAGGTTTGCCCCTATTTTTTTTCTATGATATTTATGGTTTTAGGTTTTACATTTAGGTCTTTGATCCATCTTGAGTTAGTTTTTGTTTATAGTGTGAGGTATGGATCCTGTTACATATTTCTGCAAATGGATATCCAGTTTTGCCAGCACCATTTGTTAAAGAGAATATCTCTTCCCAATTTAATGGATTTCAACCCACTGTTGAAGATTAACTATTCATAGGTGGATGGATTTATTTCTGGGTTGTCAATTCTGTTCCATTGTTCTATGTGTCTAGTCTACCAACACCAGGCTGTTTTGACTACAGTGACTGTATAGTAGATTCTGAGATCAAGAAGTATGAGGCCTCCTATTTTATTCTTCTTCAGCAATGCTTTACTTATCCAGTACCTGTTTTCTTTCGACGTGAAGTTGGTGATTAGTTTTTTGTTAAGAGTCTTGTTAAAGAATGTTGGAATTTGGATTGGGATTGCATTATATCTGTAAATAGCTTTGGGTAGTATTGTCATTGTCATAATATTAAGTCTTCTTATCCATGAACATGATATGTTTTTCCATTTATGCAGGTCTCTTTTGGATTCTTGCAGGAGTGTTTTGTAGTTTTCTTTGTATAGGTCTTTTATGTCCCTATTTAGGTTAGTCTTCTCTTTTCAAACAAATGACTTAATCTATTAAAATTAAATGTGGGATCATTTTAAAATCTTGCCCTAACAAAACACATTTAGGAGATAACTTAGTAAACCTACTATGGCACATTCTGAGAGCAACAAATTATTATTGAGGATTAATGATTTCCAATAAATAGTTAGCACTATTTTTACATTATTCATGTAATATTGCAATTTGCCTTCAAGGCTCTTTTTTTTTTTTAATCTGAAAATACTGTCTTTTCCTAATCCAGAGACCTCTTTAAGAGAGTATTGTAATTTGTTCTTTCCCTTCCTGATCAACTTATTGAAAAGAGGGTCTCTTACTCATTGTTTCTCCTTAACCCCTACATGCCCTGCTGTCTTTTACTTCCTTTGCTTTCCTAAAGTCACCCTCTCAAAGGTTACCACTGGTTCCTGTCTTCCTTGGTATGTGAACATTCTGTTTTGCCTTTATATCCACTTTATACCCTTCTCCACTTGACTTTGTGCCCTGAAAGGCTGATCTTCATGGGCTCCATCGGCTGAATTTGCCATATTCTTTGCCTTCTGACTTGTGGTTGGGTTTGGCAAATGGGAGCACCAACAGCAGGTTGAAGAATGAGAGAGTTAGGCTTCCTCCCTACACCATTGCAGGTTGGCAGTAGCTGGGTTCCTACACCAAAGGCCTTGAAGGCCTGTCCCTCATGCCCATTCACAGCTACAACTCTCTCTCAGTTGTGGTTACCATCTCTTCCCTTCCCCCTTCAGATCCAGGGTTAGTATTGGTACTCTGGGATGCTTCACATCCCTTGTTGGCTTCCCTTATGACTGCCTACATCTTTGTAAATAGTTTCTTTATTAAATTCTGCCCAGTTACCACATTTATGCCAACTGCTTCCTGCTAGTACCTTGACTGATACCAGCAAAATTTAACTCCTGAACATTTACCAGTAAAGACTTCATCTGTTTTTTTCAGCACCATAGTTGATGTCCACCACTTTGTTGTTGTGCAGTGAGCAGTATTGTCTATAAGTAACCTTGGGTATTCACTGTGGGTTTCCTGAATAATAATCTAGATAAGACTGTACCCCACCTCTACCAGTTCACCCAGCTAGAGAGTCTGTATCCACTGGCATCATTACGGTTGGTGTCACCCAGTAGTAACTCATGGTGTCTACCCCCCATGCTAATTACCACAATATTGTAGCTAAAACAACAGAAAATTTGACAAAATCAGCGACTATAAAAACACCAGCAGCAACGAAAACAAGTGTGTGCTTGTAGTGCGGGCAGATGAAACCACGTGATTCAGAGCATCACTGTAATCAGGTAATAATGACAGCTCTGACCGGAGGGCATTAGAACATTCAAGAAGTAAATCAGTATAGAGTTTTAGCCCTGTAGGTATATTGATACATGTAAGCTAGGCTTATAAAATTTCTTCTTGTTATAAGTAACTACAGGGATATTTTTATAAGAAATAATAAATTTCTGCTGAAACACTGCACAAAAAATTTATAGACAGTCATTTTGATGTCAATCCCTCTGACAGTGTCACCCAGTGCGGTCTGCACCCCCCGCACGCCTGTAGTGACACCACTGTCTGCATCTATGCTCAACTCCCTCAAGATTGATGGCAGGCAGGGGAGACTGTGACTACCCATGGTACCTGCAATACACACATTCTGGGCAGCCGGCCCTCCCAGACAACTTGTGTAAACTGCTGGTCCTCCAGATCCTAACTTCCTGATGCTAAGAATCCTGTGTAGTACCCCTGTTGACCGGACTGTTTTAAAATTTGCCCAATGAAAAAACAGAATAACAGATCACCTGAGCCTAGCATGCCTCTCCGTGGGATGACAGGGAAAAGGGAGTAGGGCAAAGAGCAGTACCTTCTTTGCTTCTTGCTGACCTTGGCCTTGAAGGTTTCACCTTTCCCAATAAAACTGATTCCAATCCATGTAATGTGGAATTTTTCCTGCATGCAGGAGGGGCTCACTTGGCAAGAATAGCTGCCTCTGAGAACACATGTTGTTCACAGATTCATCTGTCCAAGCACATTTAGATTCCTAAGCTATGTTTGCAAATACTGTTAATTATTTCAATTTACTAATTGTTCATTATTGTAGTGTTTATGTTAGTATTTTCAACACTCCTTTTATATTTCAGTGAACCATTTTAAAGTCATGGATCCATATCTGTGAACTGATAATCTAAGGCAAAAACCAAGTTAACAAACCCAAGCAATTACATACATATTATATGAGAAAGCTTCAGCTATGGAACAACTGTACTGTTTCCAGAACGTTAGCCAAGGCAGACTGACCTAGATTCCTAAGTACATGCAGAATCTTTAAACACATGATTTGAGCTAGCCATAAAGAATTATTGTAAAAAATAAAATTTAAATGAAACTTTTAATTTTTGAAATATATATGATCAAAACAGTTTTCATGGATTTTTTTTTTCCCTCCTAATACTGCCCAACAAGTGCTTGGGTGTCACCTAATTAATAGCCAAAGACTCCATATTTTGAACATATTCTGAGAAACCTATCATGCGGGACTCTGGAAAGGGTCTTTTTAAAAACTTTATTGTGCTAAATACATATTTATAATAGAAAATTTACATTTTAACAATTTTTTCAGTATATAATTCAGTGACATTAATTACATTCACCACATTGTGCAACCATCACTACAATCCATTTCCAAAAATTTTGTTGTTATTGTTGTTAGGTGCCATAGAGTCAGTTCTGACTCATAGCAACCTAATCAACAACAGAATGAAACACTGCTGAGTCATGTGCCATCCTTACAATCGTTGCTATGTTTGAGCCCCTTATTGCAGCCACTGCATCAATCCATCTCCTTGAAGGTCTTCCTCTGTTTCGCAGACCCACTACTTTACCAAGCATGATGTCCTTCTCCAGGTACTGGTCCCTCCTGATAACGTGTCCAGAGTACATAAGACAAATTCTCATCATCCTCCTTTCTAAGGAGAATGCTGGCTATACTTCTTCCAAGACAGATGTGTTCATTCTCCTGGCAGTCCATGGTATGTTCAATATTCTTCACGAACACCATAATTCAAAGGCATCAATTCTTCTTTGATCTTCCTTATTCATTGTCTAGCTTTCGCATGCATATGAGGTGATTGAAAATACCATGGCTTGGGTCAGGCACCCCTTAGTCCTCAAAGTGATATCTTTGCTTTTAACTTTAAAGAGGTCTTTTGCAGCAGATGTGCCCAATGTAATACGTCATTTGATTTCTTGTCTTGACTGCTATTTCTACGGGCGTTAATTGTGGATCCAAGTAAAATGAAATCCTTGATAACTTCAATCTTTTCTCCATTTATCATGATGTTGCTTATTGGTCCAGTTGTGAGGACTTCCGTTTTCTTTACGTTGAGGGGTAATCCATACTGAAGGCTGTAGTCTTTGATCTTCCTCAATAAGTGCTTCAAGTTCTCTTAGCTTTCAGCAAGCAAGGTTGTGTCATCTGCATATAGCAGATTGTTCTTTATTCTTCCTCCAACCCTGATGCCACATTCTTCATATAGTCCAGCTTCTCGGATTGTTTGCTTAGCAACAGATTGGATAAGTATGGTGAAAGTATAGAACTTTGAGGCACACCTTTCCTGATTTTAAACGACACAGTATCCCCTTGTTCTGTTCGGAACAACTGCCTTGTGGTCTATGTACAGGTTCCTCATGAACACAATTAAGTGTTCTGGAATTCGCATTCTTTGCAATATTATCCATAATTTGTTATAATTCACACAGTCATATGCCTTTGCATAGAAAATAAAACAGAGGTAAACATCTTTCTGATATTCTCTGCTTTCAGCCAAGATCCATCTGACATCAGCAATGACATCCCTCATTCCACGTCCTCTTCTGGAATCCAGCTTGAATTTCTGACAGTTCCCTGTGGATGTACTGCTGCAATTGTTTTTGAATGATCTTTAGCAAAATTTTACTTGTGTGTGATATTAATGATATTGTTCGATAATTTCCTCATTCTGTTAGATCACCTTTCTTTGGAATGGGTACAAATATTGATCTCTTCTAGTTGGTTGGACAGGTAACTGTCTCCAAATTTCTTGCCATAGATGAGTGAGGTTTTCCAGCCTTGAAACATCTCAATTGGCATTCCTGTCAGTTGCTTTTCGACAATGCCTTCTGTGCAGCTTGAACTTCTTCCTTCAATATCATCAGTTCTTGATCATATGCTACCTCCTGAAATGGTTGAATGTTGACCAATTCTTTTTGGTACAGTGACTCTGTATATTCTTTCTATCTTCTTTTGATGCCTCCTGCATCGTTCAATATTTTGCCCACGGAATCCTTTAACGTTGCAACTCGAGGCTTGAATTTTTTGTCAGTTCTTTCAGCTTGAGAAATGTTGAGAGTGTTCTTCCTTTTTGGTTTTCTAACTCCAGGTCTTTGCACGTTTCATTATAATACTTTACCGTTCTTCTCAAGACACCCTTTGAAATCTGTTTAACTCTTTAGCTTCATCATTTCTTCTATTTGCTTTAGCCTCTCTACATTCAAGAGGAAGTTTCAGAATCTCTTCTTATATCCATTTTGACTTTTATTTCTTTTCTGTCTTTTAAATGACCTTTTGCTTCATTCATGTATGATGTCCTTTATGTCATTCCACAATTCGTCTTGTCTTCAGTCATTAGTGTTCAATGTGTCAAAGCTATTCTTGAGGTGGTCTCTAAATTCTGGTGGGATATACTCAAGGTTGTTTTGGCTCTTATGGACTTGTTTTAATTTTCTTCAGCTTCAACTTGTACTTGCATATGAGCAATTGATGGTTTGTTCCACATTCAGCACCTTGTCTTGTTCTGACTGATGATATTGAGCTTCTCCATCATCTCTTTTCGCAGATATAGCCAGTTTGATTCCTGTGTGTTCCACCTGGTGAGGTTCACGTGTTCAGTCGCAGTTTATGTTGTTTAAAAAGGTATTTGCAATGAATAGGTTGTTAGTCTTGCAAGTTCTATCATGTGATCTCTGGCATCATTTCTATCAGCAAGGCTGTATTTTCCAACTACCAATCCTTCTTTGTTTCCAACTTTTTCATTTCAGTCACCAGTAATTATCAATGCATCTTGACTGAATGTTTGATCAATTTCAGACTGCAAAAGTTGGTAAAGTCTTCAATTTCTTCATCTTTGACATTAGTGGTTGGTGCATAAATTTGAATCATAGTCATATTAAAGTTTTACATCACCTCAAATAGCAACTCAATACTCTTTCAGTAATAATTCCCCATACACCTCCTCTTTTCAGCCCCTTGTAACAATAACTTCTGTCTCTATGCATTTGCCTATTCCAGATATTTCATATAAATGGGATGGTACAATATTTGTCCTTATGTGTTTGACTTATTTTACTTAGCATATTTTCAAGATTCATCCATATGGTAGCATGTACAGAACGTCATTTCTCTGAAAATATTCCATTTTTTATATATAATACATTTTGTTTATCCGTTCATCTTTCGATGCTTATCTGCACTGTTTTAACCTTTTGGCTATTGTGTATCATGCTGCAATGAACACTGGTGTACAAGTATCTGTGTGAGTCCCTGCTTTTGAATTCTTTTGGGTATAGACGTTAGAGTAGCATTACTGGGCCATACTGGGGAATGTCTTGACTGAGCAAGCATTGTCCTCTTTTCTGCACTACTTAACACCCCACCTCACTTTTAAATATAGCAATTTTTCAGCTTTATATAATGGAATTCTTGTAAATTTTGTTAGAAGGAAGGATTTTGAGCTTTAAAGAGTTTGAAAGCCACTAGACAATCCCTAGCGAACCCCTCATCTCTGAAAATTTTATTACAATAGAATTTCCTAAAGCATTCGCTGTCTGAAATGTTCACTTTGACAGATACACAGTATTACTGTTGTTAAACATTTTTATGCACATGCATTTTCATGCTTCTAGGGAAGGAAAATAACATACATTAGCTCATTTAATCATCAGAACCACACTAAGAGGTAGATGGTATTTTTGTTTTATATATGAGGAAACTGAGGCTCCGAGAGCCTAGGTGACTGAACTAATGTCTTGGGGCTAAGTATGTGGTAAGCTGACTCAGGTATGAACTAGCTGCTGTGACTCCGCAGCCTATTCCCTCTGCCTGACTACCTTACACCTGAGTTGTGTTGTGTACTCAAGAACCCAGGGGAGTAGGTAAAGTTTATCTCTGGAGCCTTTCCATCTTCTCATCAAGACCTCTTCCCCTGTCCCCTACCACTTCCCACCCCCTAACCTCAGTGCCTTCACAATAATTACTAGTTCATTTAGTGTTTTACTCTTGGCAGGTTATCAACTAAGGTATATGATAATAACTAAAGTGTGATATGTCTTAACACCTACTGCGGGCATTTGTATTTTACTTGAAGATTCCTGAAGATGGAAAATTCTTTTGCAGCTCAAATGAATGAGGCTTTAGTAGAAGATTGACAAGTTGTGGGATTTATATTTTGGAAAAAGGAGGTCTTTTCTGGAGTCTTCTTAGACTTTATCCTATAGAGAGCTTTATGCCACCTCCTAATATTATTGACTGTTATTATGATTTCTTCTACCCTCCTTGGCATCTGTTACAGTACTTTGGTAAGCATCCAATAAATATGTGGATCATAATACTGAAAAAACTTAATCAATAGGAAATATTCTTGTAGCTATGGTTATTCCTGATTCTACTGCCATAGATGGCATGATTTTAAACATTTTTCTGTATCACCAAAAGGCCCAAGTGTGTCCTTTTCCGATGAAATGTGTTTTTGTATGTCTCAAAGCTGCATTAAGCATCTACATTACTGGAATTTACTGTGTTGTTGGAGACTACAGAGTCCTAGTAAAGCTTTCAGAAGAGTACAAAAAAAATAACAGAGTTTACCATGCCATTTTCCATTTTGTTTTATAATATCAGAAGTCAGTAACTAATTTTTTTGGAAGGGCTTGTTGTCTACTTGTGCATGGAGGTTAAGGTCTGTAAATACCACATGAAAATTATTTGTGGTATTTCTCAAACTCGATATCATAGCCTATTGGTGGTTAATGGTTGGTTTATAGCTTGTTATGTGATGAAGTCCCACCATGTCCATTATGGTGCTGTTTCATGGCCGCCGGTATCCTGGTAGGCATAATAAACTGGGTACAAGGGAGGACAGTTGTCATGGATTGAGTTGTGTCCCCCAAAAATATCAGTCAGTTTGGCTAGGTCATGATTCCCAGTGTTGTATGATTGTGTAATCTGATGTGATTTCCTCATGTACTGTAAACTCTATCACTATGATGAGATTATTTGTGATCTCCTTATGTGTTGTACATTCTATTACTGTGATGAGGTTATAGTGATGAGGTTGACAAGAATTAGATAGTGTCTTAATGCAATCTTTTTTTTTTTAATATTTTATTGTACTTCAGGTGAAGGCTTACAGAACAACTAGTTTCTCATGAAACAGTAGTACACATGTTGTCTTATGACATTGGTTAACAACCCCACAATATACTAACCCTCTAACTTCTCAACCCTTTTTTTTTGGTGAAAATACACATAGCCAAATATATACCGTTTCAAAAATTTCTACATGCACAGTTCAGTGACACTGACTACGCTCTTCCAATTGTGCTGTTGTTCTCACTTAAGATGAAGGCTTACAGAACAAAATAGTTTCTC
>NW_004443943.1:2933454-2944941 GCF_000243295.1 Trichechus manatus latirostris
TCTCTGTCAGTTTTCTCACTCCATTTGGTGCTTGGCTGAGTTCTTTATCTCTTCATTTGATGTTTTAGGGTTTCAGGATTGTTGTATTCTCTGCTCGGCTTAGTTTTTCGGATCTTTGCTGTGGAGGGACGGCGTGGTGCTTCTGCCTAAAGTGCCATTTTGCTGGAACTTAATGCAATCTCTTTCGAGATATAAAAGAGAGAAGCAAGCAGAGACACATGGGAACCTCATACCACCAAGAAAGCAGTGCCGAGAGCAGAGCGTGTCCTTTGGACCTGAGGTTCCTGCACAGAGAAGCTCCGAGACCAAAGGAAGATTGATGACACAGACCTTCCTCCAGAGCTGATGGAGAAAGCATTCCCCTGGAGCTGAAGCCCTGAATTTGGACTTGTAGACTACTGGACTGTGAGAGAATAAACTTCTCTTTGTTAAAGCCACGCACTTGTGGTAATTCTGTTAGAGAAGCACTAGATGACTAAGACAGCAGTGAACCCAGTTAAACACGACTTTTGACCAGCTAAACAAACTTAGGAAAAATGACTTCATTTTCATGTAACATTGATGGTTGTTCTTAGAAAAACTTTAAACAGTTTCTTATGTTAAGGCATATAAACTTAGTATGTTTGCATAGAAAAAAGAAAAATACATAGGATTCAAAAGAAAGAAGGGAAGGAAAGGCAGACAGGAGAAGAGAAGGGATGTTCAGACTTTGGAAAGAAAAACTGGAGTCAAAATAAAAAAGCTGAGTCTAAACCACTAGGATATTGGACCTTATTTGGACTGAGATCAGAGTGTTCTAGTAGGTTCTGCTTTGTTCTAAAATCACCTGGTAATTGGTAGGGGGGTCCCTAAACAATCCCCTCTTTGGTAGCTAGATTCTCTCAACAAAGGACACTAAAATGATACTTTATTTTTGGTTTTAGTGGTTAGATTCTCTCTTAAACAAGTTGATTCCATGGCAATAGATACAAAGCTGACTGATGCAACTTGATTATAATTCACCAGCTGAGTTAAGGTATTGAAGCAGTGTTTGAAATGTACATTTTTGAAAAGATTAGTGAGTTTCCTGGGCAGCCCACTCCTGAATCATGGCCATTCTTTTTTCTTTTTTTTATAACTTTTTAATTTTATTGTTGTACTTTAAGTGAAAGTTTACAATTCAAGTTAGTCTCTCATACAAAAATTTATACATACATTGTTTTGTGACCCTAGTTCCTTTCCCTATACTTTGACAGCACACTCCTGCTTTCCATCCCTGATTTCCTGTGTCCATTCAACCAGCTCCTGACCCTCTCTGCCTTGTCATCTCACCTCCAGACAGGAGCTGCCATTTAGACTTACGTAGCTACTTGAGCTAAGAAGCACACTCTTCCTGAGTATCCTTTTATGTCTCACAGTCCAGTCTAATCTTTGTCTGAAGAGCTGGCCTTGGGAATGGTTTTAGTTCTGCGTTGACAGAGAGTCCAGGGGCCATGCCTTCTGGGGTTCCTCCAGTCTCAGTCAGACCATCAAGTCTGGTCTTTTTACTAGAATTTGAGTTCTGAACCCTACTTTTCTCCTGCTCCATCAGGAACTCTCTGTTGTATTCCCTGTCAGGGCGGTCACTGGTAGTAGCCGGGCACCATCTAGTTCTGGTCTCAGGCTGATGAAGTCTCTGGTTTATGTGGCCCCTTCTGTCTCTTGGGCTAATACTTCCCTGTGTCTTTGGTGTTCTTCATTCTCCTTTAATCCATGTGGGTTGGGACCAATTGATGCATCTTAGATAGCCTGTCGTTAGCTGTTAAGACCCCAGACGAATCCTGGTCATTCTTGATGTGGTTATGTAGCCTTCTCCTTGAATAGTTGGCCATGCTTAAGAGGAGTCAGACCACTTAATGGATTCCATAGGTGGTAGAGCCCAGTGAACATAAGTCCAAGGTCAAGGACAGCCTGAGACAAGAGGGTAGGATATGCTCCTGGTCTATCATTGCCGGTGTGTTTTCTGAGACCCATTGGCAGCACTGCTGTTCCTCCTTTAACTGAATAAAGAGGATTTCATTTTTCTTATGGACACATAGGCTGTTGGAACAATTCTTCCTACGCTTCTCTGGCAGCAGTATGTGCTAGACTCTGCTGGAGAGGTGAAGCACTATAAATTTTAGCTTCCCTATTTGCCTAGCAGGAGCCCTGGAGGTTTCCCTTTCTTCCCCGCTGGGATCCTAGATTATGAGAGGTGCCAATGAAACTTACTTGAGTTGTATGCATACCTGGAGAAACTCTGTGTTAAAGCCCGCTTCTAACTCTGTCTCTATGATTTAGAGTTTAATTATACCATTATCCTGAGTTTTAGAGACAGAAAATGGAGTAAAAGAAATTTCTCCACAACTTAAGACAATATAAAATGGCTGATGATATGTACCCCGACATTTTCTTACTGTCTTCATTCATTCATTCAACAAATATTTTTTGACTGCTGATAGGTGTCAGGCACTGTTCTAAGCATTTAGTGAACAAAAGAGACAAAAACTCCCTGTCCTCTGAGACCTTCCATCCTAGTGAGTAAACAAACCTAGATTCTCTTTCAAAATATAAGAAGTCACTAATTACTATTTTTGGTAGGCTTTTGGTCTACATGTGTCTGAGAGGTTGAGATCTGCAAAGACCTTGATAGTATACAAGATATTTCTTTAGCTGGGAATCATATGCTACTGGTTGATGGCTAATAGTTTGTTAGAAAGTGATAAGTACTGTAGAAAAAAAAAATCGAGAAGAATGAGGGGAATCAGAAGTATGGGGTTGACAAATCTGGGCATGTTGCAATTTTAAATAGGATGGTCAGGACAGGCTTTAGAGAAAAGATGACAGTTGAGGTAAGACTCGTCATCACCAGTATCATAAGGAGCATCCTGCTAACTGCTTCCTATGTATTAACTTAGTTAAACCTCACAACAGATGTGGTCACTGAGGCTTAAAGAAGTTAATTAATTTACCCAGTAGTACACAGCTATTAAGTAGAGACGACAACATTTAAATTCAGGAGTATCTGAGTAAGAGCCTAAGTTATACCATACTGTACCACATTTCAAGGCAGTAGTTTTTAAACTGTGTTTGGAGGTCTACCAATATTTATTTGACTTAATTTTTTAATACCATATTAAAAAAGATATATGAAAAAAATTTCTGAAATATGCTATAACCTACATGTTAACATATTGGTGGCCCTCAACAAGTTAAACTGTGTGTAAGGTACTTTTTGCAAATGCAGTAATCTTTTTTGTTCCTCTCTGCATATATTTGAACATGTGTGAATGTGTCTTTGGCTAAGAGTATTTTAATTTTGTATGATTAAAAAAAATTAAAACAAGAAAACTCTGACCTTAGTATTTCTGTTCACGCTGAATTGTACAGTAGTTTCGAATGTAGCAGAGTCTAGGATTAGGCATGTCTGCTGGGTGCACATTCCCATCATAGTGGAATCATCAACTACTCATAAAAATCATAACAAGTTTTTATGATGTCATGTTAAAGTAATTCTAGTAGTTTCTAAGATTTAGTTGAGTTTTCCCTGACTTATATTTGAGAATATAATTAGTGATTAAACCTTGATTTTATTTTAAGTTCTGAATTATTTAATAGAAAATCCTGAAACTACAGGCAAGTTTTCTTAAAAAAAAAAAAAAAAAAACCTACCATTTGCCATTACTTGTCTATATGGATCAAGGTTTTTTCACAACTATGAAACCAAATCAGAATATTAAGATAAATTGGATGTTGAGATAGACATGGCTGGGATAGTTTCATTATCTGAGTTTTATAAAGTCATAAACAAATATATGTTATAATAAATGCATATTTGTTTATATTTATGATGAATAAATATTAAAATAGACCAAAAAAAAAAAAAAACCATTGCCTTCAAGTCGATTCCGACTCATAGCAACCCTATGTACAACAGAACAAAACACTGCCCGGTCCTGCGCCATCCTCACAATATTTGTTATGCTTGAGCCCATTGTTGCAGCCACTGTGCTAATCCATCTCATTCAGGGTCTTCCTCTTTTTCAATGACCTTCTACATTACCAAGCATGATGTCCTTCTCCAGGGATTGATCCCTGCTGATAACATGTCCAAAGTATGTGAGACATAGTCTTGCTATCCTTGCTTCTAAGGAGCATTCTCATTGTACTTCCTCCAAGACAGATTTGTTCATTCTTTTGGCAGTCCATGGTATATTCAATATTCTTCACCAACACCACAATTCAAAGGCATCAGTTCTTCTCTGGTCTTCCTTATTCATCATCCAGCTTTTGCATGCATATGACGCGATTGAAAACACCATGGCTTGGGTCAGGCACACCTTAGTCTTCAAGGTAACATCTTTGCTTTTTAACATTTCAAATGGATCTTTTGCAGCAGATTTGCCCAATGCAATGCCGTCATTTGACTTGTTGACTGTTGATTCCATGGGTGATGTTTGTCAATCCAAGTTAAATGAAATCCTTGACAACTTCAGTCTTTTCTCCACTTATCATGATGTTGCTCACTGGTCCAGTTGTGAGGATTTTTGTTTTCTTTATGTTGAGGTGTAATCCATACTGAAGGCTGTGGTCTTTGAACTTCATCAGTAAATGCTTCAAGTCCTCTTCACTTTCAGCAAGCAAGGTTGTTTCATCTGTACAACACAGGTTGTTAATGAGTCTTCCTCCAAACCTGATGCCTTGTTCTTCCTCATATAGTCCAGTTTCTCAGATTATTTGCTCAGCATACAGATTGAATAAGTAAGGAAAACATATAACCCTGACTTACCCTTCCTGGCTTTAAACCATGCAGTGTCCCCTTGTTCTGTTCAAATGACTGCCTGTTGGTCTATATACAGGTTCCTCATGAGCACAGTTAAGTGTTCTAGAATTCCCATTCTCTGCAATGTTATCCATAATTTGTTATGGTCCACACAGTCAAATGCCTTTGCATAGTCAGTAAAATACAGGTAAACATCTTCCTGATAGTCTGTGCTTTCAACCAGGATCCATCTGACATCAGATATCCATCTGACATCTGATAGCCCTTGTTCCATGTCCTCTTCTGAATCTGGCTTGAATTTCTGGCAGTTCCCTGTAGATATACTGCTGCAGCCACCTTTGAATGATCTTCAGCAAAATTTTACTTGCGTGTGATATACGTGTATTTATTTAGTAAAAGAAACTGGAGCAATTTTACTAAACTATCAAGTGTGTTTAAGTGATTTCTTCTTTTTTTAATTTATACATTGAAAATTTTATGTAATAAATATGCAATACTATTTTTACTTTTTAACAGAAATTTTCAAATATACACAAAAGTAGAAAGAATATTATAGTGAACCACATGTATTTATCACTTGATTTCAACAACTATCAACTATAGCTCTTATTTAAGAAGTCATAAAGTTCAGCTACACAAACCATTGTGTTCCAAACCTCCCAGAGCTACTTATTAATTGCTAATTAATTCTCCATAAAGAATTTGTTACGTCTTCCTTTGAAAATCATTTTGTTTCCACTGCCTAAATCCTGTTTTCAAAACATTGGCTTAGTCAACAAAATTTTTAAGAAAGCTGAAAGCATTTCAGTGTTGTTAATGAAAATAGTAAATCAGTAATGTGTTTTCTCGTTTTTATCAAAGTAAAAACAAAAAAAAAGTCTCTGTTTTCTGGCAGTTTATCATTGTTTCTTTGAGTATGTAAACAAGAAGCTTATGAATAGTGAGATCCAAAAGGCCATCTGGCAAGTTGTGTGTGGTCCTTGCCATCTCTTTCCTTATCTAGTTTAGGATTTGGGGAAGAATTGGTAAAGCACATTTAAGTAAAGGGGTTCTATATACTCTGCCATCAGTTTTGGAAGCACTTTCATTCTTGAATTTGGAATTTGAAGTACGGCACGTGCTGTGCATGCAGATGTTTATAAGGCGCTCCTAGAAGAAGTTAAGAGCCATGTTTGTTCCAATAGGTTTATGTGCTTACATTAGGGGAAAAAAAAAACAGACCCCAGTGAGTTTAAATATTTTGTACGCTGAAGAATAAAAGACACAAAGACGTGCAACAACCACCGTCTAGTATATTTATAACTAAAAACCTTTCCTTCAGACTGCTGTTTTTCCACCAAGCTTTAGACGCACATTTTTCACAGTGCGCGTTAGTGGTTGTGTGTGCATTTTGATGGACTAACCCCGTGAAGAACTTTAATGTGTGCTATTTTTTAAAAATCCTGTATAACTTACCTTTGGAAAGTGGAAAATTGTTTATATTTCTTTTATTTCCGCAAGGCCCAATACTGTGGTTCCATTGCACTCAGTATAACTGGACCATAAAAATAATAAATGTGTGACGACATGAGTATAAACATAATAAATGGCATGCTTTCACATGGCAAATTGTCAATATCTATTGACATTTGTTCTTACGGCATCTATTAAGGCCACACCATATTTATTAACTCTAGTTTGATTACCCCGCTCCATTAACTTGGTAATTTCTTTATAGTTTAAGAGGGATTTTAGCTGCTGGATTCAGTTGAAATTTTATGTACAAGCCCAGAAGTCCTTGGGCTGTGAACACATTTCATATAAATCAAATAAATAATTAATGAATAAAAGCTATTCCGGAGAAGCAGAAAACAGAATCAGATAACTTCTTACTAACACAAGCTGAGAAATTACCCACAGACATCGAGGTCATAAGCTGTGTCAGATGTATTCACGTGCTCCGTAGTGAAACATTTTGGTGCAGAAATACCCATGTCAGAGAGAAACATCACTTCAGTCAGAATGTAGACGTTACATCCACGAAGACAGTGCGAAAAGTGAAGAGAGATGCTTGCATAAGAGCAGGAAGCTGAGTAAATTTGCTTGTTTCTGAACTGATTTTAAACATGACGTTGCAGAAATTTGATGACAAAAACGTTCTCCTGCAGAAAAAGCCTACAAATGCTTCAAAAAGGACCCGTTAAGAGAGAATATGTTAGATAAGGGCTTCTTTAGCCTGTAGTGGAAACCCTGGCAGCATAGTGGTTAAGAGTTTGGCTGCTAACCATAAAGGTCAGCGGTTTGAATCCACCAGGTGCTCCTTGGAAACCCTATGTGGCAGTTCTCCTCTGTCCTATAGGGTCGCTAGGAGTTGGGATCTACTCAATGGTAACGGGTTTTTTTTTAGCCTCTAGTGAGCCTCACCTGTAAAATATTATGTACAATATAATTCTGTGTTATTTGAACCATTGTCTATTAACAAGTCACAGATTATACCTGAGTTTGACCCTTCTATTCTCAGTCCACTAATTTATTTAATTTATTGTCCTCTTTGAAGGCCCTTAGAACATCAAAAGAGAATGTTTTAAAAGCCTCAAAAAGAAATGAATAAACACAAGCTCAACTTATCATTTCGTCAGGCTGAACAAAGCTATTTGGATGTGCTCAGCAGCTCTTGGATGAAGACAAATACAGTCAGTTAAATAAATGAACTATTTCATGGGGATCAGAAAGTTTCCACAAAAGCGATTAACTTTTACGAGCATTAATTCTGATGAAATCTATGCATTTGACATAACCTGTGTATCTGTAAAACCCTGCCTCTATGGTAACATCAAGAATAGGGAATCAGGCAATTCAGATGAAAATTGCAGCACATGGTAAAGACTTTACAATGGTTGGAAGATAGGCCACAAATTATGTTTGTAGATTTCCTCATTGATTTCCAGAAACACATTGCAGGCTAAATGTTTTATACGGTACGTATTGTTAGCAGGTGTTGTGAGTTCTTTATTTCACACAATGCTGACATTTTACTCCTTTACACTCTTTAAGGGAACAAGCAGCATAATTGGAATTCCTTTGAGAATGATTTGTTAGTTATTTTGGACCTTTACGGGGAGTAAATAAGAGCTGAGTTTTGGACATTAGTATCTATTGGTTGAGCAGATTATACTGTAAATTTTAAAAAGGAAGGGCAATTTAGGCAATAATACCTAACAGCTGCATGGTTATTGTGTAATAGTGGCCCACCTGGGCTGAATCGTGAACTGCAAAACAAAGCTGAATGCTTTCAATTCCATGATGTATTATGCTACAAGGGAAGCTCTCAGCTAAGCAAAATGTAGAGCTACTGTCAGACCATCTCTCTGCGAAATTACTACTGCGCTGAAAAATGACTACAGTGATATCACTTGGTGAGATCATCACAGTCTACTTCTCTTAATGTTTCCATCGTTTTGGATCCCAGTTTTACATCTCAGTAATTTATTTTCTGTAATGAAATGTTTTCTCTTCCTTCACTTTGGTAGTGCTTATATTAATTTTTTTTTTTTACCCATTCGGCTATCTTTTTGAGAATAAGAGCACATGAAGTTTCTTCCACCGTCAACATGAGCAATATAATAGGTGAACAAGTCTAGGCAAGAAGTTGCACGCTATGATTTATATATGCAATGCGTGATGATTTTAAACATAGAGGAATGTTCTTATAAGTGAGTCAAACTCAGCAAAGGAAAACCTTTTTGCACTTAATAATTTAGTACCAAATGATGTGATGGATTACCTGTCTACAATTTCACTTGTAAAAAAAGAAGAAAGAAAAAAAATGTCTTCTACACGTCCATCAACTCTGCATTTCTCTAATTTTCCTCCATATTCCCTGCTGTTGAAGAGAATAATGGAAGATTCCAGAAACACGAGTTCTTAGAAGAGAAAGGAGTTGAGACATAGGGAAACCATGTGGTCTTGCTATGAATCATCACAAATATAAGCCAAAGAAAAGCTGGGCATGATATCAAGCCTTGTTTTCTCTCCAGGTTTTGCTAAATCTGGCTGAGTTTTACAAACACTTCAGCGAAAGTTCAGAGTTCTGCATTTTATTCCTAGATCCTTCATGTGACCCTGGGAAGTCACTTAAGCTTGCAGATGTATTTGAGATGGATTTTAAACCACTTTTCAAAATATGTCAGTAATATCAGGTGTTCCTTTGGATCCTTTTTCTTCACATACACTCAGACAAAAGCACGGAAACAGTGTTATATTTTGATGTAAAGAATAACTCCAATCTTAATAAAGCCAAATGGCTGCCTGGATAAATCTGTTAATCAGTTTTCTTTTTACTTGTTTTCTTTCAGTAATGTGGTTTCCATTATACACTTCAATTTTGTTTCATGGCTGGTAAGCATCTGTTTTAAAATGCAGTTAAAAATTGGTACTCTTGGTCCAATTCCAAGGGGCAAAATCAGCAGGAATAAGTAATCCCACAGCCTTAAGAAGAACCTCCTAAACCATGAAAAAAAGTAATAAGTACTAAACTTTGAATAAAAGAGCCATAAATGAGTCCGGAAGCCTCATTTACATTGTAATGTGCATACCAGCATGATGTCATTATCAATTAGTGTGAGTATTTTCTAACAGCCATCTATTCCAAGTATGTAGTCATTTAGTTTATGGTTATGATTGCGGTGTGTGTGTGTGTTGGTATCAGAGAGAACGCTAAAGCAGAAATGTCCACGGCAAGTAGTAAAACAGAAAAAATTTATGCTGGCCATGAATCAGTCCTACTTCATTTAGTGTTATTTATTGATACGAGGTAAACGTAGTACCTCAGTAATCTATGCATGTTGAATAGAATAATAAAATCTGGCTGTAATATAACCTTTCTACTGTATGAGTCAAAACAAAGTAAACATGTATGTATTTTCTTTTTTGGTCGGCCCTATCACAATGTCATTTTTTTTTTCTTTTGGATTTTGAAATGCCATAGGTATTGTCGAGACAAGTATTTCATTCTCTGTATTTTAATGTCTTGCTCAGTCTGTTTTAATTACGTTTCAAGAATCTCGGTGCGCTGATTAGTGTCGTGCTGTTTGAGGCATGAGGTGAGGCTGTCCTCTTGAGTTTAGGGTTTCTTTATAACTGTGCTCTCTGAAAGAAAATAGGGCAGTTGCTAAGGACATTGATGTAGGTGAGTAGAGTAATCTTGAGACATTGTGCTTCTTAGGCGTGGTTTCTTGGCTTTAAGTTGTGTTTTCAAATTTAATTTTATTTGTGTCTATTTCCTTCTCTATGCTCTGAAATATACCATAGCTTGTTTATAACTTAAAAAAAAAAAAATTTTAACCACTTCTGCTTTGTTGCATTTCCACGTTAAGTAATCCCAATGATTAAGATTTTTAAATTATTATTTATGACTTCAAAACACAAAAACTTATGATGACTAAGACTCATCAGTGAAAGGTATCTGGGCAATTTGTATTCTTGTGGGGAGTATTTCTATCAATGTTATTGAAAAATATGATAGCGTGACCTCAGAAACGTACACCTTTTTATAAAAAAGAAGACCTAAAAATGACGTTTTGTTTACTTGTACCGTAAAGGAAAAGAATAGTAAATAAGCAAAGCAAAGTAGCAGTGGCACAGACAAAACCCTTTTTCTGATTGCTCTGAGCGTTTTCACCGGCAAGGCTGTTTTTCTTTGGACGGTGCGTCCATCAAGTTCTCTCTGTTCTCAGACTAAGGCTATGGTACTTCGCTCTGAGCATGCTACGGTTTGGCGATCTGTGTAATGTTCTGTGTCTTTGTTAATCACACAATGGAAGGATTCAACTTACTGAATCATTTGCTTTATTGCAACTCCAGTACAGCACTGTAACTGCCTCATGGGAACTTCCTCATAGGCAGTTATTCTGGAGGCAGTCACCATGTAAATACACCCCTCTAATTCCTGTAAATGGCTCCAGTACATTCTGCTACAACTCAGTTAAAAAACAAAATAACCCTTTTGATTAGCTTTCCTAGTGGAGGTTTTTAATGCTGCATTTAATAACTTCATGGTATTAGCACACTAAATTGGTCGGGTGGTAATTGAATGAGAGAATGTATATGAAAGAATTTTGGTATGGTGCTGGGGAGATGGTGAGCACCTGGTGTTGTTACTAGCTGCCGTGGAGTTGGCTCCCAACTTGTGGCAACCCCATGCACAACTGAATGAAACACTGCCCGTTTCTGTGCCATCCCCATGATCAGTTGCAGATCTGACCTTTGGGATCCACAGGGTTTTCATGGGCTGATTTTCAGCAGTAGATCACCAGGTCTTTCTTCCTAGTCTGTCATAGTCTGGAAGCTCAGCTAAAACCTATTCAGCATCATAGCAACACATACACCTCCAATGATAGATAGGTGGTGACTGTGCATGAGGTGAATGGGCTGGGAATCGAACCAGGTCTCCCACATGGAAGGCGAGAATTCTACCACTGAACCACCAATGCCTGGTACAACCAGTTGCCATAAGTTGATTCTGACTCATGGCAACCCCATGTGTGTCAGAGTAGGACTGTACTCTACAGAGTTTTCAATAGCTGATTTTCTTTTTTTTTTTTTAATATTTTATTGTACTTCAGGTGAAGCTTACAGAACAAATAGTTTCTCATGTAACAGTAGCACACATGCTGTTTTATGACATTGGTTAACAACCCCACAACATTTTAACCCTCTAAATTCTTAAC
>NW_004443943.1:2946417-3009922 GCF_000243295.1 Trichechus manatus latirostris
CAGCCCCTCCAACATTTGTTATTTCCAGTGTTTTTGATTTGTGCCAGTAATGCCGGGGTGAGATGGTATCTCATTGTGGTTTTAATTTGCATGGTAAACATGTTAGCATGGAAATATGTATTTTTTAAGCATATATAAAATTCTTTCACCTGATCCTATCCTTTCTCACTGTTTCCTAGACTTTGCTCCATCAAAATCTCAACTTGTGTCACTTCAGTCTCTCCTGCTCCATCATCTTTGTTTTTCTGCTACCTATGAACATGCTCAAGTCTCCTCCCAAGCCCTGTCCATAAATCATAATACCTCTCCCTCATCCAGCCTTCTCTTCTGTTTGGCTCAGGTTGATTCTTTTTTTCATAGTCCAACTTTGTAAAAGAGCCACCTATTTAATGTCACCCTCCTGGCTTTCTATGTAATTTGCAAAGCAATGAGTGGTATGGCAGAAAGAATATAAAGGTATAGTGGTATACAAAGTACATCAGTGATCAACTGCAGATTGAATGTTAATCAGAAGATGAAGAGGCTGCCTCTGTAGGTCAGCTTTCAAGTATCTAAATTGTGAGCCTAGATTGTAAGAAATTGTCCTACATAATACGGGGAATGCCAAGAGAGGCTAGGCCTGGTTCCTATCTCCAAGCCGTTTATGAACTAGTTGTGGAGAGAACCACGCATGTAGGAAGATAACTGAGAATGAAGGGGAGGGCCAGAGGAGTGGTACAGGCAATCAATAAAAAAAACAAACCCATTGCCATCGAGTCAATTCCAATTCGTAACAACCCTGTAGGACAGAGTAGAACTGCCCCATAGAGTTTCCAAGGCTATAATCCTTACTGAAGCAGACTGCCACGTCTTTCTCCCTCTAAGCAGCTGGTGGGTTCAAACAACCTGCCTTTTGGTTAGGAGCCAAACAATTAAGCACTGCACCACCAGGGCTCTTTAGGTACAGGCAGTATTCATTATGAAAGTAAATGAAACAGGCAAGCCAGTGCCTGTGGAACCATATTTGTAACCATCTGAGGCTTCCTGGGATCATGAAGATGAGGATTCCAAGGTTAAGTCAGAGAAACATCGTTTGGTTGAGGGGAGGGTGGTGGTGAGATCAGAGCTGGGTAGAACTTGGTGAAGTGGAGGAGATACAGTTCCCGTTGAGGGAATAATGTGTAAATGGTGGTTTGAACCCATCCAGCAGCTCCATGGGAGAAAAGACCTGGTGGTCTGCTCCAGTAAAGACTGCAGCCTAGAAGACTCTATGGGGCAGTTTTACTCTGTCACATCAGGTCACTATGAGTCGGAACCAACTCGATGGCACCCAGCAACATGGGTAGTAATAAAAAAGTTGAAATGTGTGTGGTAGACAAGAGGGGAACAATGTGCCTAGGAAAGAAAATTCTTATAGGAGAGTAGTGCAGGTCATTGCTAAAATATAACTTGATGTGCACTTTATTGAATAAATGCGTTCCTGGGAAGTACAAGGAAACAAGGACCAATGAATCTAGTTATCTTGGAAATAATGGAAACCAGTTCTCTCATAAATGAATTAATGCTATCGTAGGGTAAATTAGGCAATTGCATTAACTCTTTCAGGCCTTTAGGCTGTCTATCATTTACTGCATAAATAAATAACTAGCATTTGGCATTTAATATACTAATAGTATGTTGTGTTACGTACAAGGGAGAGGGCCTTGGGCCTGCTAGATGTTATTTCAATAAATATTTGAATGCTATTCATGTCAGCCCTATTTTTACTATTAACTATCTCAATAAATCCTTGTGTTATGTGGTACTTTGAGGGGCCAATTTAGGGAGGAACTACACCAAATTTATAAATTACTAGAGATCTCACAGGCCCAGGGTCATTTTCAAATTATGTAAAATTCATTCAATTGATAAGGCTAGGGCTAAAAAGGGGCTCAATTAACCCAGGTTACCCAGGATGTAACTTATTCCTCAAAGCTATATATCAGATTTTACATGGCTGGAGGACCAATAAATATATTACTTCTTCAGTGCACTAGATAGGACCCAAGAGACCTGGCATTGTTAATGTGGCTTCCAGTCATCCACAGATTTAGTGTGCTGATTTATTGCTCTATGGCAACATTTTATTGATATACTATATGTCAATTTGTCAGATTGGGTCATTCTGTGGAATATTGTAAAACGCCCCTGATTTTTTTCCCCCTTCTGAAGGATCGTGTTCCTCTAAAGAGCTTTGGTGGAATTACTGCACAGTAGTACTTTTGAGGGGTGATGGGGCTGGGGTCTAGAACTCTGAGGGGTGGAAGGTGTAAGTAGAATCCATTTGCCAATTTACATGCAAACTTGTGAACGTCTGAGAGAGAGTTTTGTTATTTTTGAAAGTATTAAATTAGGTCTTAATTCAGTGGCTTGGGTTGTACGTTGAAATTAGCCTTTCATCTAAAACATCATAGTCAGAGGAACAATAGGACACATTTCTCCAACACCGATCCTTTGAAAGGAATCAATCAGGGTCAAATTTCCCTTTAACAATTGAACTTGACCTAGAGCTGCGAAGTCAGCTTGGAATAAAGTGTGTTAAGACTAAAATGACCAGACTCAACAAAAAATATTCATCCTCTTCCTGACTTTCTTTTTGGAAATTCGGAATCATAAAATTATTGGCAGGAGAATTCCCAGTGTTAGAAGTAACATATTTTAAAGATATACATAATGTACTATAACACAATCAGCCACCAATTGATTTGAAAAATCAGAGCTAGACCAAACAGTAATACATATATGGAAAAAAAGCAGCCAAATATTTTGGAGCAGAGTCTTATTTTTCCTGGTTCTATCATTCCATGTATTAATTTATCTTGGGTTGAAATTGTCTAAGTATGGTCACAATCCTTTTGATGATATTATAGACAGCAATATTTACTCAATTATTAGTCAAAATAAATGGTTTTAGTCCTGTATTTAAATACTCAAAATGTAACTTTACACGTGGTTTCAGTGTGTCTTTTTCAGAGTTCTCTAGAGAAACAGAACCAGTAAGAGTATATGTATACAAATTCTTCAAAGTTTAATCAGTTGATAAGAATAGGGCTAAAAGGGGGCTCAATTAGTCCAGCTTACCCAGGATGTAACTTATTCCTCTCACAGCCATATATCAGATTTTACATGGCTGGAGGTCCAATTAGTATAATTACTTCTTCACTGTATATATACACACACACACACACACACACACATTATATGTATACATATATACCTACATTATATATATACATCTATACATACATTATATATACATTATAATGTATTATAATGTTGTTGCTGTTAGGTGCCGTCCGGTTGGTTCCCACTCATAGCAACCCTATGTACAACAGAACAAAACGCTAGCAGGTCCTGTTGGGATCCTCACAATCATTGTTACGCTTAAGCTCATTGTTGCAGCACTGTTTCACTCCATCTCCTTGAGGGTCTTCCTCTTTTTCCCTGACCCTCTACTTTACCAAAAAGTGTGTGAGACATAGTCTCACCATCCCTGCTTCTAAGGAGCATTCTGGTTGTACTTCTTCTAAGACAGATTTACTCATTCTTTTGTCAGTCCATGGTATATTCAATATTCTTCACCAGCACACAATTCAAAGGTGTCAGTTCTTCTTCAGTCTTCCTTATTCATCGTCCAGCTTTTGCATGCATATGAGATGATTGAAAACACAGTGGCTTGGGTCAGGCGCACCTTAGTCTTCAAGGTGACGTCTTTGCTTTTGAACACTTTAAAGAGGTCTTTTGCAGCAGATTTGCCCAGTGCAATGTGTCTTTTGATTTCTTGACTGCTGCTTCCATGGGTGTTGTTTGTAGATCCAAGTAAAATGAAATCCTTGACAACTTCAATCTTTTCTCCGTTTATCATGATGTTGCTTATGGGTCCGCTTGCGAGGATTTTTGTGTTATAATAATATAACAATAATAATATTTTATATATATATATAAAGAGAGAGACTTATTTTGAGGAATTGTCTCATGATTGTGGGAACTGGCAAGTTCAAAATCTGTAGGTCAGGCAACAGGCTGAAAATTCTGGCAGTCTTGTGTCCCAAAATCAGTAGGTCAGGCAGTGAGGGGGAGAGAATAATTCTGGCAATATGTCTATTTATAGTCTAGAAGTAGAATCTTCCCTTAGGAAACCTCCTTTTTTGCTCTTAAGGCCTTCAACTGATTGAATTAGGCCCACCCACATTATGGCCTCGTAATCTGCTTTACTTAAGGCCAACTGATTTAAATACTAATCATATGTAACTACTTCATATCAATATTTAGACTAGCATTTGACAAAGCAACTGGGCACCATAGCCTAGCCAAAGTGGCACATAAACTTAACCATCACACTGTGACACCTTACTTTTTGGCAATACTTAACAGATGATTTTTTTAGCCTACCTGGCCATTTGCCGGGTAAGGAACCTGATACCCAACTTCCTGCAGCTAGTCAAAATCTCTTCCATGTACCATTCTACTACTAGCAGGAGAGCATAGCATTCTGAAAGTTCTCTAAGGTTCTATGGTCCCATCATTTTGTCATGCTTTGGTATCATTTGGTTCTTTGATTATTTTTCTTGTGAGTGAGGAAGTGTATGTCCATGGGAATACAAACTACTTATTTATTTATTTATTTATGTAGTTGAGAATATACACAGCAGGACATACACCAATTCAACAATTTCTACATGTACAATTCAGTGACGTCAATTATATTCTTTAAGTTGTGCAACCATTCTCATACTCCTTTTCTGAACTGTTCCTCCCTCATTAACATAAATTCACTGTCCCCTAAGTTTCCTATCTAATCTTTCGAGTTGCTGTTGTCAATTTGATTCCATATGAACAGTTCTTAAAAGAACACAATGCTCAAGGCAGACATTCTTTAACAGTTAAGCTAAACTGTTGTTTGGATTAAAGACTTCGGGGGTGTTTCTGGTTTAAGATTTAAAGATTATCTCAGGGCAATAGTTTTGGCAGTATCCAGCCTCCATGGCTTCAGAAAGTCTGGATTCCGTGAAAATTTGAACTTCTGTTTTCCATTTTCTCCCTTGATCAAGATTCTTCTATTGAATCTTTGATCAAAACATTCAGGAATACAACCTATGTTTTTAGCAATAATTATATTTAGTTTACTGCAGAACCCAGCCTACTGGTTCAGAGCATGGATTTTTCTGTCTAACAGACATGGATTGGAATCCCGGTTTTGCCACTAAATCAGTAACATTTGACAAGTTACTTAACATAAGCTTCACTTTCCTCATGATCAAATAGTGTTTGTTTATTCTTGTGAGCATAGCAAGTAGTCAATAAATATTGCCTTCATAGTTATCACTCAATAAATTCTTATTGGTTAGTTGAATCCAGAAAAAAAATTCTGGTGCTTCATTACTAACTTTAAAAATATTTCCCATTCCATATTATTAAAAATTGCTAGTGATAGTAGTTAAAGATAAAATTTGAGATGTGTTCAACTATGCTCCCTGTTGGTAGTATTTCTACATTTAAAGAGTCCACAACCTACCTATGGTGGCCTAGTCTAAATGATACAGGAAAAAAAAAAACCCTCCCAATGTAATCTATTGATTTATTGGAGAGACAACCTTAGGTCAGAATTCAAGCAAGATTTGATCTAGAAATTAAACCAAAGATGTCATTTTCTTTCTGGCATTCGCTTTGCCTATCAAAGTATTTGTTTCATCCAAGAATGGCTCAACTTGGAGCTAATGAATGCTTCCTAATTCACATTAAGCAGTAAAATAGAAAAGATCTCATCTGAAAGCTCTCAAAGTAGAGAGTGGAAGCTTATTTCCTCAGAAACTCAGAATAAACACCTTCTTGTGTTTTATTGACCCTGGTCTCACCATCTGTCTGTCAATTTGTTTTACTGTTGTGGCATAAGTATTGCTATGATACTAGAAGCTATGCCACCAATATTTCAAATACCAGCAGGGTTACCCAAGGTGGACAGGTTTCAGTGGAGCTTCCAGACTAAAACCAACTAGGGAGAAAGGCCTAGCAATCTACTTCCAAAGATTAACTAAAACCAAACCAAAACCGTTGCTGTTGAGTTGATTCCAACTCATAGTGACCCTGTAGGATAGAGTAGAACTGTCCCATAGGGTTTCTAAGGAGTGGCTGGTGGATTTGAACTGCTGACCTGTTAGTTAGCAGGTGAGCTCTTAACCACTGCACCACCAGGGCTCCCTTCCAAAGATTTAGCCAATGAAAATCTTATGGATCACAACAGAATATTGTCCAATATAGTGCTAGACAATGAGCCCTCTAGATTGGAAGACACTATACAATGGCCTTAACAGTGAACTCAAACATGCCAACAGTCATGCATATGGTACAGAACTGGATAATGTTTTGTCTGTTATACATAAGGAGCCAACTTGATGGCAACTAACAACAACAACAACAGGCCCTCATCATTATATCAGAAATTGGACATGCTGATTAATTTTAGCTAGACAGGATCCACCTCTGGAGAGAGAAATGGAGTCAGCTTCTCCTGTGCTTTTGCGAAGGATGCGTAAAAGGAATTTAGAGTACTGTTAAAATGACATGTGGATGTCAGGGGGAGGAGAAAGAACCAAGATCAACATCAGCCCAAGAATGAATCCTATGAGGTGAAGGTCAGACATACCTCCACTCTCCAACCTTTTTTCCCAGTTCTGACACTAGCCATCTCTCCCATGGCACTCTACTTCTCTGTTGCATTCAGTAATTTGTTGCAATGGCCAAATAGAACTCACAGATCATACTCACAGTTATGGGGTTTATTAGGGAAGTAACAGGTTACAATTTATGATCAGGATCAACTTGGAAGTAAAAAGAACTACACAGGATACAGTTCTTCAATCAGGACAGCTTCTTGTTGGCTGCTGCCACCAGGCCCTGCACTCTCGACCTGGGCCCTGCACTCTCAGCCTTTGCTCCTGCTTGAGCTTGGCCTCTGACCTGTTTGAACAAATGTTACAATATTTTGCTCTGCCAGCAAATGCCTGGAGGCACCTCACTCTGCCAGCAGGCCATCTGCCTGGAGGCCTTTGGTTCTCTTGCTCCATAGGTTGGCTCTCTTGCTCTGTCGGTTGGCTTTCTCACTCCATGGGTCAGCGCACCCACTGCTCTCTCACATCGGTCTCTTGGGTCTGTTGCTGACATTTCTCTGCCTTGCTTGCCGCAGCTTCTTGCCATCTTCTGCCTTCTCTGGTGTTAACAGCTCTCAGTTTCTTGGGTCTAGGAGGTTCTCAGCATAGGGACCCCAGGTCCAAAGGATGTGCTCCGCTTCTGGCTCTTCTTCTTGATGGTAGTGAGGTCCCCCTTTTTGTAGCCCCTGGGATTGGTTCATTTTAAGCCTAGCGGGATAGCAAAATTGATCAATCCCCTACAACAGTTATATGCACTGTATTTGCATAATCCCACCCTATAGGAGTTCCATGCACCTTATTTGCATTATTAGCAGGTTGTCCAATCCCCTTGGTGGGCCACAAGCACCTTATTTGCATAGTCCCACCCAATCATTTTTGTGATAGTTACCAGATCATGACTAGAAAGGCTATATAATAGTAATTCACTACACCACAGCTATTCTTACTAAGAGGAAAAGACAATGGCTAATGGGCAGATCAAAATGTCCACTAAACTTTCCAAAAGCTATTGGTACATCCCAAGTTTGAGATAAAATGTTTAATGTGACCACAGCTCTTTATTTTATATAGCCTCAAATTTGTTGCTTTTACATAGATTAATAAACATTTTGAACTCATAGCATAGAGATATTTCAATAATTATATGTTTCTAATCGGCATTTCCCTAACTCCTCCCAAATCAGTGACCTATGGGAGAGGTTACTATTATTGGACAGAAGGTCTAGATTAATTGTGTTAAATATAGCACATTGCAGAATCTATGGTGGTGCTAGAAACTATGATCACAAAGACAAATTATCTGTATTATTTTGTATTATCATGGAACTGAATTTTCTTCTTTGGAAAAAAAATCTTATTAAGCAAGATAATAATGAAAGTGGAATGAATCAGGAATCATTTTGGCCACAAACATGATTTCTACACTTAGTAGATCATAGTATTAGCAACATGTAATCTTTATTTTCACATATATTATAATTTAAAAAAATAGTATTCAAGTTAGAAATTCTTTTCTCTTGCTAAAGAGGAAATGTATGCTTTCAATCCTGACATCCTCTAAAACCTTATGGACCAGACTGAGGAAATGTCTAAGGATACACCATGTATCCAAGCTGCAGTAGACTAAAAATAAGTATTGCTCAAAACTAGTTTGTATCCCTGTGGAGAATATACTTCATACTCACAGGAAAATGAATCAGAGAACCAAATGATACCAAAGCACAGCAAAATGATGGAATCATAGAATCTCAGAGAACTTTCAGAGTAAGGAATTTGACTTATTTTGGACCTCATGATTTTTGAGTGCACCAAAATCTACCATAATGATGGTGATGGAGTAGCCTAGAAAAATGCAGTATTTTGGGCAGTCAGTTAGTACTTGGAGTCATGAGTTCTTTGAGAGCCAGATGAAAGCTATGAATGCTCACACCAGAAAAAAATGTTCCTCCACACGAAACTTCATATATAATTTTGAGGGACCATGTTGTTGTTGTTGTTATCAGGTGCTGTTGAGTCAGTTTCAACTCATAGCAACCCTATGTACAACAGAATGAAACACTGCCCAGATATGCGCTATTCTCACTATACTTGTTATGCTGGAGTCCATTGTTGCAGCCACTGTGTCAGTCCATCTTGTTGAGGGTCTTCCTCCTTTTTGCTGACCCTCTACTTTACCAAGCATGAAGTCCTTCTCCAAGGACTGATCCCTCCTGATAACGTGTTCAAAGTATGTGAGCCATAATCTCGCCATCCTTGTTTCTAAGAAGCATGCTGGGTGTACCTCTTTCAAGACAGATTTGTTTGTTCTTTTGGCAGTCCATGGTATATTCAATATTCTTCACCAACATCATAATTCAAAGGTGTCAATTCTTCCTTGGTCTTCCTTATTCATTGTACAGCTTTTACATGCACGTGAGGGACCATAGACTTCTTAAAGCTCATTTTGAATCCTTGCTTAAAAAACTTGTTTGTCTATATGACACGAAGCATATAGAAAACATTTTTGCCAAAAAAAAAAAAAAAAAACACTAAACCCTTCTTCTGTGAATTTTAAAATTTAATATCTAGCTTCTTCCATGCATAGCTTTAGGGATTTGAGAGAACTCAGTTCATTATTTCCCAAAATATATTTCTAGTATTCAGTGTGATAGATGTAAGAACTTGCGAAGGAGTAAGAAACGTGGAATATTAACGGATTCCTCCAAAGTCTGGCACATAGTAGGTTCAACGAATGTTGTATAAAGTAATAAAAAATCAGTCTTAGAATTATGCTGAGGTAGCAGCTCAATTTCAATGTTACAAAAGTCATACTAAGCAAATACTCATTAAACCAATTCTTTATTTTTGTCATCAGCAAACCAGTTCATTATTATACAAGTTTTAGGCTTCTAAATAGAGGTTTCTTAACATATGAAGTCATTAAAATATGCAAAAGAGTCAAAGTCCCTGGCTGGTTTCCTTCAGTTTCTTGCCTTTAGAACTTCAGTGAAATGTTTTTTTTAAAATAAATAATATGTTATGTTTATGGGGGTATTCAAGAAGTTCCATGAAGAGTGTTCTTTATATTTTACTTTTTAAGGATTATTTCAATTCTGTCTTTTGATTTTTATAATCTCTCATAAATTGAACATTTTCAACAATCAGTGTTCTCACTGGTGATGATCCAACATGTCAACTCAAATGGCAGAAAACACGCGATTGGTCCTAACACTGGGTGAAACTATGCAGGAAATTTGTAATGATTTGTAAACATTTTCACACTTATTATGATTCAGATATGGACTGTGGCCCAGAAAAGATTGGGATTTATTTTGATAGTCCCTGTAATTAGCTCAGCAATGTTTTTCTAAGATAGGATTTCATGCTGACTATTAGAAATTGTACACCGTTGAAATGCCACATGCAAAGAAGGTATGGGGTTTCATGGTAACAATTAAAAACATTATAAAGTAAGCTCAACAAGACTTCAAACGAAGAAAACTCAACAAGACTTCAAACCAAGAAAACATAAAGTAAATGTGGCATAAATAGAGTTGGGAAGAAAAATGCTATCTATTCTCACGTTTCCATAAAATTCTAAGCATATAGCCCAGCTTTATCGTGAACAAGTGGAGCAAAACTACAGAACTGATGAAGCAACAGAAAACTTGGACTTTACTACTATGTTATCGGCATCAGTATGAAATTAAGGAAGCATGCTCTCGTCCAAATGCTATACTACTACTAATTTGTTTTCTCCTGGGGTGGGTGACAGGTAGGACTGGCTATGTAATTTGTGGGACCCAGCGCAAAATGAAAACGCAGCATCCCTTTCTCAAAAATTGTTAAGAATTTGAAGATGGCCACAGAAGAGCATTAAACCAAGTGTGGGGCTCTTCAAAGCACGTGTGATAGTGACAGGGAAAGAAGGGTGTTGTAGAGAGGCTTCTGAATTCTGTGTCTCCAGTCTCCCGCTCCTTGTGAGCTCTGAGGAGATTCTCTGGCTAAGTCCAGGGGACGGGCCAGGGTTCTGTTTGGCACAAGTTTTGAAGACAGTTGACTTGACAAGGGCTGCTTTTTCCTGAAATCTATCCTCTCGCTAGGTTGTGAGGATTAATGAGTTAATATCAGAAATTGCTACAGGGCAAATCTTCACTTGCCTAAAAGAACATAAAATTTTTATTTTGCCTTTTATGCTTTCTGACAATCCCTTCAGTCTGCCACTAGGCTTTTAGTGGAGCACATGGAGAATTTAGGACAAGATGATGAATCTTACTCAAGGGCAGTATCGATAGCTTTGCAAATCTAATGCAATAACGTAGGTCTTGGGCCCTGTGTCATGGAGTAAATGAAGACAACCAAAACTTCATATAAAAGAGGCTGTAGCTCATCTGTTGTTATTATTTAGAAGACAAATTACAGCAATGATTTTTTTTCTCCTTAAAATCCCTTTTATCATTGCATGTCTACCTAATTTTATTTTGAGCAACTAGCAAGCTATAAAGATACTTGATTGCGTGTCTAAGGCGGAGTTTTATTTTAAACAGTACATCAAGAATAAAGTTTGGCCCCTTAAAAACAAACAAAAAAGCTAGGTTGTAAAACTTTATACTGGGTAAAGTCCCAAATTGAAAGATGTTGAAACAGCTGGGGCAGACACAAAGTTGCAACATCCTTTTACATGTACTTAAGAGGTGCCAGAGAGAAGTGAGAGCAGATTCCTGCCCCACTGTCACAGCCCAGGCTGTGCCTGTGGTCTTAAGAGCCACTTGAGGGCATCTACTATTCTGAGTCACTAGCAAAAAGGTGATAATGAGGCATTTAACACCTGTACTCCAACAACCTAGCTAAAAAAGATTGGCTGCCTACAAGCACAGGAAGTAGCTAGAGGCAGCTATGTGGAAAAAAAGGGGTGGCGGGGAGTCACGATACCACAATCAGTTGAAGATAGTAACCAGATTCAACATTTATACTTGGAAGCTTTTCTTTTTTTGTCGTGTGTCCTTCGCTGTGTACTTCATAGCTTGTGATTATTAGTTAGCTGATCTGTATAAGAAAACTTAACAACAACAACAAAAAGTTGTGATGGATCCACTTATGGCGATCCCATGTGTGTCAGAGTAGAATTATGCTCCATAGGATTTTCAATGGCTGATTTTCCTGGAAGTCGACTTCCAGGCCTTTCTTCTGCATTGCCTCAGTGGACTTGAACTTCCAATCTTTCAGGTAACCGTTTGCACCACCCAGGGATTATAAGCAAACTAACCAAAACCCAAATCCATTGCCAACCGGGCAGTTTCAACTCGTATCGACCCTACAGGACAGAGTAGAACTGCCCCATGTGGTTTTCAAGGCTATCATCTTTATGGAAGCAGATTGCCACATCTTTCTCCCGTAGAGTGCCTGGTGGGTTCGAACTGCCAAACTTTAAGTCAAGGAACACTTGAGGGGCTGCATTTTGCTTGTGTCTTTGTGGGATAGAGCAAATCACTAAAAGTCTTTAAGGAGCTTTCAAACTTGTGGAGGAGTTAACGACATCAATAAGTGCAGAAAATTACTAAGGAAGGTGTAAAGGTGTTGAAAAGGAAGGAAGGAAAGAGGGAGATGAGGAAAAGTTTACTGAAGGAGGAGTTTGGGGGGCCAAATCTTGAACTGTAATGGGAAAGCGAGCAGAAACGGAAAGAGAACACAGACTCCATTAAGGAGAACTATTGCAGAATACCTACTACTGGAAGAGGCTGCCGAGGCCCAGCTCGCGATTATTGACTCGCCATTGCTAACCGCCACATTGTCTCAGGATTTTGTTTTCCCTCTGGCTCCAGTCTCTAAAAAAGGTTTAAGATTAACCGATGCTTCTCCTTGGAGGGTGGAAAACGAGTGATAATGATCTAATGATGAAAAACCGAACAAAGCACCCATCTTGTGGCAAGAAAAACCTCGATGTCATCAGAAAATCCCCAAGAATGTCACCAGATAACCCCCAAGATTACCAGTAAAAGATTAACTCATCTGAGACAGGACCACCTCAAGGGAGAACTAACACAAACTTCTAAGACCCATAATCTTGTCCCTATAAAAGCCTTCAGCTGATCTCCAGTTGGGGAGATGAGTTTTTTGGAGGAATCTATTCCCCTCTGTCTCCTATATAGTGATATATAATAAAACTCTTGCTGCTCACCTCACCGGTGTCTCAGAATTGGCTATTGGAGCAGGTGGCTCCGATCCACGTTATTGCGGTAACACTACGTGCCAGCACCATGCTGAGCACTTTTCAGAAATTAGCCTCTTACAATCTTCATGATAGCCCTGAGAGCCCCATGCTATTAGAGACAGAAAACACTCAGTCAAATGGGGCATGATTAAGATCCTTAGAATAGAGAAACACCAAAAATATTATGGTGCCCACCTATCTATAATTCAAAATAAAAATAATACATAATATATTCACAAGCATGCTAGAATTAAAAATAACATTTTCAGAGTTACAACTAAATTCTGAGTACGTTCATTCGTGGTGGATTGGTATTAGGTTTTGGAAGCCCTTGCTCTGCTGATCTTTAATTACGTGCTCTTCATTGGCTTATTGGACAGAATAGCACTGCACCCAAGGATGGCAGAGCCAGTGAGTGGCAGAGGAAGGATTCAAACTTAGGTCTGACTCTAAAGCCCAGGCTTCTAATAATGTGGCTTTCCCAGTGAACCATGCCTGATGTAAGTCCACCTCCCGTGGGTGCTCACCTCAGGAGGATCTACTGCTTGGCATATCAGCGCCTGTGGTACTCATTAAGACCTCCTGGGAGTAAGATTCTCTTAGAAGTACTCAAAGTATCTCTTTCTTAAAGAATGAAGTTCCGTATCTCCATTAAAAAGGGTCCCTTAAAAACAGTCATCACTCTGCAATACCTTAAAGTGGCAAGAAAAGTAGGTTAGCATGTAAGGAGTAGAATTAAGTATGTGGTAGCAAGTATTTAAGAGCTATGCCTTTATCTAGTTTACGACTTAATATCAGCAAAACCCTCCTTCCCCCTCTGTCTTCAGAAAATGTGCACAAGAATTCTGCAACGTCATACTCTATTAATTTTTAAACACTGCTGGAAACTATTGCTTTTAAAAAAATTGAAATATTAAGAATCTTTCTTTACCCAATACAGACATTCTTATTTTAGAAACTGCTTCTTCACCAACTATCATGACATTCATTTGCCAGGAGTTAGCAAAAAGGGAGTAAAGATTTTTCTGCATTGCAGGTCTTCTCTTCTCTGGTTCAAGCCACAAATCAAGAATTTTGAAATTTCTGAGTCATCATTGGAATAGCATGTTCTACATGATCCTGAAGACACATTTCTTGATGAGACGTTGGTTACCACAGTCCCAAGTGATTATTTCTGGTACACTGTCTAGCAGCCATATATTCCCACCCATTTGTCTGAGTAATTTTAGGCTTCAGAACAACATATGGGCCATATTCACAACTTCTACCAATTTCAGTGTTTATCTTCATTCCATCAAATTTCTTAAGAGTTCTTCCCATTTCCCTTATGTCTCTCTATTCTCTTCTATTTTCTGGAGTGTGCTGATGAGTAATTCATTTTTGCAGAGCTCCAGTTTTAAAGTTTGTGGTATAGGCAAGCTCAGTGATAAGAAAACGGTAAATCAGTAGGCGAAAGTGGACTCTGTTTTTACTTAACTTTAACAATTCTTCCAGGTCATTTAACACCCCTGTAGGATACTTTGGAAAGTCAAACCACTGAGAATTTCAGGCAGCATGGCATAACTTCTAGAATAGAAATAGTAAACACGACTATGATTGTCAATGCCCTATTACCTGCCAGGAACTCACCATGCTTTGTGTTAATTACATGATATTTCATAGGTATAGTTTTCTCTATTTTTTAAATGTAGACGAAGAAATTTAGATTTGGCTTGTGAAAAACTAGCCCAAATTCACAAAATTAGTAAGAAGCAACACCAACATTTGAACCCAGTCTGTCTCTAAGACACACCCTTGTTTCCAGGTAGTTTTTTTTTTTTTTAACCTCAGTAAATGATGGCCAATATTGTTTTATTTATTTATATTCATGGTTGCACAGTTAGGCTTTGTTATAAAAGTTCTGGAATATATAGCAATTCCCTGAATAAAATTTGATCTAAGCTTCTTATTGTCACATGTTCATGCCTCAAATAAGATGGTAATTTCAGAAATGGTTTTAGGGGCAAACAAAGGACAGTCACTCGCCGCACAACGTCTGTTGCGGCAATGTCCAACCGCACAAACGTCTGCGGTCCCGTAAGATTTTGTTTCTGTTTTTTAAAGGAAAGCAGCTCTCCTTTTGTTTATTATTTTCCTCTAATGGTTTTAAAGACCCCAAACCCCCAGAGTGAATGAGCAGCGGTTCTCCAGGGCATATCCCAATCCTCACAGCTCCTCCTCCTCCATCTCTTCCTCCTCCTTCCTCTCCTCTTGGCTTCAATCAGCCGTGTAGCAGCCGTGCAGTTGTTCACTCCCGTCTCTTCTGGCACAGGGCAGTGCCTGCCACAGCTCCTCCACTTCTGCTATGGGTGCTGGTGGGGCGAGGGCTGGGCCTGGGGCACTTGCGGGCTGCCGGCTCTGGGCAGTAGTGGCAGCTGCACGTGATCAGGAAGTGGCTCTACCAACAGGGCAGCCAGCTGCACTGCGGGCACCTGCACACTCGCTTCCTGCCCAGTCCCGCAGCCACGTCTCCCTGCCTCCCACTCCTGGCCTGGCACCTGGATGTGCCCAAAGTCCCGATCCAGCTGCTGGTGTCCCCCTGCCCAGCCTTCAGCTGCACACCCAGCAAGGCCAGCCTCCTGTATTCAGTGGAGACAGTTCTTCAGGTTTGTCTATAAGGTTGTAATATGATAGTCTTTACCAGGGCTGGTTCATAACTATGGGTTGTACGTGGACTGCCTGTACATAATAGGGTGTTTGTACTGCTTGGAACACACCCTAAGTTCCTTTTCCATACAGTGTATCATGGACGTTAAGCTACGCATGGCGGTAGTGGAGTGTGGCTTCTAATGTGACTTTAAATACCAGTGCCACAAAGGAGTTCATGCTGTATCTAATCTATAGTGATAGAAAGGAGATCAATAGTTTCCAGGGACCAGGGAGTGGTTGGAGGTTAGCCTGGAAAAGGCACAAAGGAAATGTTTGAGTCAATAGAAATGTTCCATGTCTTGACTGTGGTGGTGGTTACACAGACACATACATTTATCAAGACCTATTAATCTCTAGACTTAAAATGGAAACATTTTATTGTAGTTAAATATGCCTCAATAGACTTGATTTTAAAATTACAGCTGCCATCCTTTACTTACTGTCTGACTGGACAAATCACTTGTCCTCTCTAAGACTCATATTCCTCAATTCAATATTTTGAGGAAGTAGTCTGTTAGATAATCCACATAAAGTGCTGACCATTGTGCCTGTCTATCATATGCACTCAACACAAGTTTATTTAACAAAAATATGGAGACCTGTTATCTGTCAAAGAGTGTTCTAGGTGCTGAAGAATCAGTGTTAAGACAAAGTTTCTGTCTTTACGGAGTTTATATTCTCGACCGAAGGAGGCAGACAATAAGCAAGTCAACAAAGAAATGACTAAGATAATGAAAAATTACAGTAAGGACTGTAAAATCAGTTAAACATAGTGTAACTGTAGGGATGGTGGCCATTTCCCTGAGTGGTCAAGGAAGGACCCTTTGAGGAAGTGATATTAGAACTAAGACCCAAATAATATCAAGAAGACAGCTACAGGAAAATTTGGAAGCTTGCATTCCAGGGGGAGGGAACAGAATGTGCAAAGGACCCAATGTGGGGGGCAAGGCTTTGTTCACGGGGAAGAAGGCAAGTACAGCTGGATTAAGAGAGTCATAGACATGAGATCGGGACAGGGAAATTCATCTATGCAATGGACAGACCTGAAGGATTTCCAGCCAGTGATGACATGATCTGATTTACATTTTTAAAAATTGCTTTGGATATTGTGTGGAGAATGGATTTTAAAGGGGTGAGAGAAGCAACAAGGAGACCAGGTGAAAGATAGTTGTGCTTGTACTAGGATAGTAGGAATAAACTAAAAAAAAAAAAAAAAACCCAAACCCTTTGCCATTGAGTCAATTCCAACTCATAGTGAACCTATAGGACAGAGTAGAACTGCCCCATAGGGTTTTCAAGGAACAACTGGTGGATTTGAACTACCGAGGATTTGGTTAGCAGCCGAGCTCTTAACCACTACAACATCAGGGCTCCATGGTAGGAATAGAGATGGTGAAAAGTGACCAGATTTGGGGTCTATTTTAGGGTAGAGAAAAAGGATTGCCAAACAGTATTGTTTAGATGTGGCAAAAACAAAAACAAAACAAAACAACCCAAACCCATGGCCATCTAGTCGATTCCGACTCATAGTAACTCTACAGGACAGAGCAGAACTGCCCCCTAGGGTTTCCAAGGCTGTAAATCTTTACAGAAACAGACTACCACATCTTTCTCCCTAAGAGTGGCAGGTAGGTTCGAATTGCCAACCTTTCGGTTAACAGCCAAGCTCTTCAACCACTGTGCCACCAGGGTTCTTTTAGATGTGACAAGGGATGAGGAAATCATTTTTTGGCTTGAACAAGTAGGTGTAAGTTGATGCTATTTATTAATTTGACATTTATTTAGATTTAGTTATAAGTATAATCATTTCATTTATTCATTTAGTGAGATGTTAGGTATGATACCATAATGTGTTTCTGGGCTAACTACCAATATAATGTGTTTGTGTGCTAAGCACTAGTTTGAGGCCAAACCCTTAGCTTTAGTCTTAGGCTATCTGTTAGACAACCAAATGATTGCGCTGGAACCATTTCTAAAGTCAGAAGTCCATTTGTGCTTGTGTGTGTGTGTGTGTGTGTGTGTGCGTGTGCAAGGCTGAATGTGTGTGTGTGTGTGTGCACTGTGTTATTGAAGATACTGAGCTCTGCTCAATTCTAGGGCAGAGCTAGAATTTCTTACCAGTTGGTAGCACATTGGTTAAGTGTCCTGCTGCTAGCTGAAAGTTGGCAGTTTGAACCCACCCAGTGGCTCTGTGAGAGGAAGACCTGGTGATCTGCTTCTGTAACGATTACAGCCTAGAAAACCCTACAGGACAGTTCTGTTCTGTTCTGTCCCATGGTGTTGCTATGAATTGAAATCAACTCGATGGCACCCAATAACAACAACAGGGGTCTTAAAGTTGCCCCTTGCTCACTTCACTTGCATCATCTTCCACTCTGCAGAACTTTCCAGAGCTAACTATGACTTTCTCAGCTGAGGTTTCCTCATAACTGTTCTGTTTCTAAAACAACTAGAATTCCACCAATCTTCCCCAGTATATCTGGATGGCAAATGGGAAAAATGTCCAGGAAACTCTTATAGTTTTCTCACATAGTTTAGAATTTAAAGGCTGGAGCTTAATTTTACTGTTTTTGGTAGACAGGTTCAGAGTCAACATTGCATTAGTTGATTAGTAGAGCTTTCTGTCCCACCTCTACTTCCTTCCTCACTGATTATTCTTCCTGTTTCCCTCTCTGCCTGTGTTCCCTCCTCTTAGAACCAGTGGACTTTTCACTAAGTATGAAAAACTACTTTGGGATAAATCAATAAACTACATTCCCCAGGGGATAACTGACAGCTGATAGAACCTTTAATTCAAAACAGTAATAACTCACTGTCCTCAACTGAGCACATACTTCCTGCCAGTGCTTTACAGAAATTATCTCTCTTAATCCTTCCAGCAAATTTAAAATCTCTCTTGTACAAACTTGTAGATCTCTAGTATTTTCAATTTCTAATGGTTGAGTAAACAGGCTCAGAGAATAAAGTAATTTGCTGAAGGCCACACAGCTAATAAGTGACAGAATTGGGATTTCAACTCAGGTCTGACTCCAGACTCCAAATTCATAATCACTAAGCTGTAGAGCCTCAACCCATCTAAAACTTTGAGTATGGGATGTGACGTCAAGATTCTCCCAAATCTTGGCTGGTTACTAAATCAGTTATTGCAGTGTTGACCAAGAAGCTCAGAGAGAAGTACCTCAAACATGGCGGCTGCTGCCTTAATGAAAGGCCAGATTGTGTTGCTTACGTGGCAGGATCTGTTATGCCTTGGCCGTTCACAAGGCATGGGTAATAACATTTCCTTCATTTTCAGACTCAAAGTTCTCTGATTTTTTGCTGACTGGTTTTTTTTTTTTTTTTTTTTTTTTAAGTACTTTTTTAACCCTTGGGTTCACTGAAAGAACTTTCCATACATTATTAACCCTGAATTTTTACACGCCTGAAAACTCAGTCAGATTGAATGTTTGTAATATTTCCTGTCCTTATATAAGCAAATTCATACATGTGATGCTCCGTAAGTTCAAATAGAGGCATTGCTGATTGACAAAGGAACAAACAACTGTTTTTCAAAAGAACTTATGAAAGGAAACACACACACACTCACACACAGTATAGAGAGACAGAGAGAATATTATAGCATTCCTGCAGGGAATATTGTTTGAAAGCATGATCTTAGGAGATTTCCACCCCCACTTTAGCAGAATCAAATGCTGTTCGGTTTATACAGATAATCAAACATGAGATGTTGGCGCTAGAACCAGCCCAAACAAAACCTGCAACTCTTCCATGGCTATTTGCAAACTTTATTTGTTGGCATTGGGGGCCAAAGACTATTCACCCTCCGTGGACAACTTACTATTCAGTGACTGTGTCTTTATGTGACTCAGATGTACTTCATTCTCATGATGGAGAAATGAAAGTCTGAATCATAGATTGCTAACAAAGCAATGCAGATGAATCTATTAAAGTATACCTCCTCACTGTTTTGTTTCTGACTTCCAATTGGCACTTTTTCTTGCCTCTCAGCTTTGAAACTTGAGAATAAAACGCTTCTGGAAACAAAGCAAAGCAAGCTGGAGTGTGTGTGTTATACAGAATACTGAGAGAGAGCTTTGTGCAGTGCACAGCTACAGCTGTCACTGATTTTTCATCTACAGTAAGGTCAGCCAGACAAAAAGACCTAAGACAACACATTCAGTCACATCTTTGTTCTCATGGCGGTCTAAAAGAGGTAACATCTCAAGGTGATTTCCAGTTATAGTCAGAGTGATTTTTTAGCACATCATTGGTTGGGATATTAATAGTTGGTCATATCAGGGAGTTCTTTCAAGTTCCTAGAAGAAAATAAATGTTGCTTTCCTGAAAGATGTAGCTCCAGAGGTAAATTACTTAACTTTCCTCACTGGAACCTGACTGGTTTACCCCTAAATTGTTTTGTGGGGTTAAAGATTTGTTAGTAATTCAAGTGATTTTCAATCATAAAGAGCCTACTCTGTTATTCAGCATTTGATGATATAAATATTATTGAGATTTTTTTGCTCAGCATTGCTCTGTCGTCTTTGTGGATTTTTCCCCACCCTTTCCACATCAAATGGCTGGATGGGATCAACCTTCTATATTAGGTACCTAAGGAAGGAGGCTGAACAGTTAAAGGGAGATGTGGGGATTGTTCAGTGATGGATGCCATCCATCCCTTTCTAATTACTTGTAATTATTAAAGTGTAAATTTTTTTGGACATTATTTCCTTTCCAGTGATACAAACCATAACACAAACTAAACAAAATATATATATATATTTAGGGAACTTTTAATCCTGGTCTTCAGATTTTATGATTTCAAAGACATAACTTGGAAAACATCTTTCTCTCTTGAAACATTTGACACAATAAGGATGTTTATTTTTGGTGATTAAACAAAATAGGGAATGCCAACTGAATTTTTTCCAGTAGATTTTTTTTTTTTATTTCAGTTTGAATGGAGCTCAGTATCTCCTCCATTTTCTTTCTGAAAGATTGTTTCATGTTTTGTCTACTTCCAGAATATTCGATTTTATAGAAAGTTCTAAGGGAAGGAATTGCACACCGTACCAGGACAAATGTAAAACAATATTTTCCTTGTGTTACTATTTCTGTTTCTCTCTCTATTACTCATGTGGTTATGAACTGAATGGAAAGAGGTAATGCAAGCCTTCACAGACCTTAACATCTATAATTAAGAACTGCATCTGACAAGATTTTTTTTTTGCAACTGACAAATAAATGTCAGTTTTAAAAGGAATATTACAGGAAGAGTGATAAAAAATAGGCAAAAGGGCAAAATTTGTTCCCCATCTTCTTCATGGCAGAATACAGAGAATTTTTTTTTTGGTAAGTACTTACAATGAGTACACTGTTGACTTGGCATGCAGATCAAAAGACTGACAGATTTAATTCATGTTTCTGTGCTATACAAACAATGACATGTACGAGCCAATCTGTGCTGCTTTCAACAAGTAATTGAAGGTAGTGCAAACACAGACTTTAAAAGATCAGTGGTGCACAACTGAACTGTTCAACAAAAGGAGATCCGACAGTGCGGATTCTTTTTACTGTTTTGTTGAGATTCCTTTTTTCTGCCCTCTGCCCTGCCCTTACTCTCTTGGAATTAACAGCAACTGATAGCCTGTGCATTGTGTTAACAGAAATGGACACATACACATTGTATATTAACTAACTTGTCTGCTGCTGGGTGAAGAGATAAGCTCTGAGAGTGCCCAAGAATAATCTGAAGACATTTGTAAGTTAACCACAAGAAATCAGTGTTTGCTTAAGCTTCCATTACACAGGTATCTTCGGCTTTATAATGCCGGCATAGTCTGAATAATCAGGTAATAAATTCATCTGCAGATGGATAAAGGATAACTCTGCAAGATTTTGACATGACATTTTCTGTGAATCTAACTTGGTTGGAAACTACAGGCAGCATTTTTCTCCAGTAATTTGTGTACTTGATGTATTTTTTTTTAAATTGCATGGTGCCAGCAATTTGGTTTTTAAATACAATAGTCTTTTGAAAAGTACTGAAGAAAATGAATAGAAAATCACCAGCATCATAGCAAATTATCCTAGGTCAACACATAATGCCTTCATTTTCCAGATGTCTCAATTCAGGCAGCTACTTTGGGCGTTTTTGTCTGAGGATGCTTATAAGTATTCCAAGTTTAATAATACATTTTCTATCGTGTGCTACCGTAGGCTAACATATTTGTATGTGTGTCTTCCACTTTAAGGTTCCAAAAGAAATGGGTTTAAAACAATGTATCCAGAGGCAAACCTTTTGCTTGAATGTTTCAAAAGGATTCTTTGTTCAAAATTCTTGCCTAGACTTTCTGGTCATAGATAATTTCTCAGGACTCTTGCCTCAATCATAAAACTATAATTGTTTTAAGTATAATTTCCAAGTTTTTTAATGCTCAGAACTGAAACATTTGAAGTTGTCCAGACCATAACAATTAATTGCCCAATTGGTTTAAGAATATTGGGTCTTTCTCGTGATTGTCTTAAAGAGTTACATAAGCAAGGAAAGCTCAAGGTGGAAAAAATTAAAAGTTTCAAATAAACAGATAAATGAAAATTATCTGTAATACTTTCACCCCCAGAACAATCATTATTAACATTTGGACGTCTACCCCTTCAAGCTTTAAAATAACAATATTATGCCCAGTCTTTTAGGAAGTAAATAGGAACCCTGAGTCATTGTTGGGGGAGAAATATATACGTGTACAATACAGATACATAGGTATATCTTTTTTCTCCTTCCCTAGAGTTGGGCAAAGTAGTTGGGTTGGTAAGCCTGTTTCTCTATACTTGTTTTTTTTCTGTAGTTTTCTTAGAATTAAAAGAAGTAGGAAGGTTCATCCTGTGCATCTCTGCATGCTATGCATCGAGGAAGGAATTGGTTAAGTAATATTCCCAGGATCATATGGGCTGGTTGGTGGCAAGGAAAGAAACTGACAAAGTGGAGTGATTCCTAAAAGCTTGAAAAGGGAGGTGAAAGATTTGAAAGCTACGGCTATGAGGGATGACTAAAGAAACTGGGTATGTTTAGTCTGAAGAATGGGAGCCCTGGTGATGCAAAATGGTTAAGCGCTCAGCTGTTAACTGAAGGTTGGCGGTTCCAAACTACCCAGCTGCTCCACAGGAGAAAGACCTGTCCGTCTGCTTCCATAAACATTACAGCCAAGAAAACCCTATGAGGCAGTTCTATCGTCACATGGGGTCACTATGAGCCGAAATGGACTCAAAGGCACCTAACAACAAGAAGTCTGGAGGAAGGGCTTACGAGGAATTTGGTAGCTGTCTTTTATTTGAATAATTTCCGTGTGGACTTCTTCACAAGTGCTCTGGAAAAAGAAAAGTAAAAGTAGAATTCAAGAGGTTACTACAGAGGAGGCTTGGGATCCTACTGAAAATGATGACGAGATCAACAACTCGAAATAGCCAACAGTGGTATCAGCTGTGTCGAAAGTCCTGAACCCCTCATGAATGAAGGTGGCCAAGGGGATGCTGACTGGCCAACTGTCAGGGATGCTGGAGAAGGGTACACTGCATGGAGGGAAATGTTTGACTATTGAGAAACCCCTCCTTCTCCAGGACCTTACTTTCTTCAGGTCAAGTCCAAAGGTCCCAACTCTGTAACAGTAAGGTTACACGTCAAAACCTAAATTATATCTGAGAAAAAGTTAAGAGTAGATACAAAATCAGTTCCAGTTTATATACTTATTTGGATAAAACTTCAAATTATCAAAATATCAGCAGCTCTTTTGCTATGCCAGATATAGGTGAATATTTTAATTCCAAAAACACAAGATTTGCAAGCTTCAAAGTAATCATTGGGAATTGTCAGAGTTTCGATTTTGACGGCAAGGATTCCATACTCGACATCAGAGAAGGAGGCCATGAGGAAGCCTAAAGAAACAGAATTATTAGCAACCTACTTGATTAAGTGAACTGTGTTCATTTCTTTCTATGCAGAATTTAATCAGTTAGTCTATATATGAAAGCATTGCAGTAATATAGTCTAGAAGTAAGCAAAACATAAATCACCACTTTGGCAAAAAAAAAACAAAAAAACAATAGGGAACAAAGCATAGAGATAATTCTTCGGCAGTAGAATAACGGTATAACCCAAGATGGTTTATGTTATTCTAGAGACAGAACAGGGTTGAGCATTACTCCTAAATACTGTGCAATATCTGTAAAGGTGAGATGATCATTATAAATTAGAATGTTACAAAGAGAAGAGAAGAGCTGTAGCTAGAGACAGATGCTCCAATTAGCAAGATATCCATTTTCAAATTATTATGTTTTCAAATAAATTCTGACATGTAATTTCTGAACATTGGAAAATAATACTAAACCAGCCCAAGTAGAAACAGGAAGTAAATCTTGGCAGAGCTTCTCACCCTCATACTATTCTAATAATTCATTTCATTGCTGAGAAGGAGAGTGAACAGAATGATTTTTAAAAACCAGCCTTTGACTTGAGATGGTTTTCCCAAACCTGGAGTTATAAATCAAAACTAGCAACGTAAGAAAAAAATCTTGCAATTACTAAAGCAGAGAGTTCATCTAGAAAGTTTAGACTGATCTATAAGGACCCTCATCTTCCAAAGTATCAAAGACACCTGAAAAGTCTTATGAGCCTAATTTTATCCTCTGGTACATGGCATGCATCATTATGCATCTTAGAAAATCTATCCTGTTCCTAATGTAGACATAAAACTCAGCTTTCTTTTCAGTAGATCCATTCATGCTATACAGTTAGCACCAACATAGATACATAAAAATATTAACCCCACTTGCACCTCCCCAACCACAATGTCTATCAGCCATTGTTTCATAGAGAAAGGGAACATGTTGATACATGTACTAACTCCAGAAAGCTGTTTTCTTTGTAAGATGAAAGAAAGAGGAGGGGTAAGGCAGTGTTTTTCAAAGTATGATTCATATATGATCTATGCCAGAATCAGCTGTATTGGTTCCTACTAAAGCAGTTTTCTAGGCCTCATTCCAGACTTTCCAAATCAGAGTCTGTGGGGGGTAGATAGATAGATAGATAACTTCTGTTCAGTCGACTTTGACTCATGGCAACCTTACGCACATCAGAATGAACATTGCCTGATCCTATTTCATTCTCATGATTGCCAGCATGTTTGAGTCCATTGTTCCGGCTACTGTGCCAATCTACCTCACTGAGGGTGTCCTTGGCACTTGCTGGCCCTCCACTTCATCAAACACGATGTCCTCCTTCAGCAATTGATCCTTCCTGATGATGTGTCCAAAGCAAGCGAGGTGAACAATATTTTGTTGTGACCCATAGGGTTTCCATTGCCTAATTTTTGGAAGTAGATTGCCAGGCCTCTCTTCCTAGTCTGTCTTAGTCTGGAAGCTCTGCTGAAACCTGTCCACCGTGGGTGACTGCTCATATTTGAAACATTGGAAGCATAGCTTCCAGCATCACAGCAACATGCAAGCCACCACAGTACGACAAACTGACAGATGGGTGGTGGTGTGAAAATAGTACCTGCATTTTAAATAAGCTCCCTAGGGATTGTTAGGCCATTAAATTTTGAGTATCATTGACTTAAGTGGGAGTGTGAGGGTTCTCTTCCCGAGCACTGTTCCGTAACTTCTAGAATTTGTGGGTGCTATAAAATCAGTGTAAAGAAATGAGTGCTGGGAGATGCGATGAGGAAGGAAAACTTGAAGAATGACAAGTTTAAAGATCAAATAATTTGAAGTCTGAATGTCTGAGTACAGACTAATGTATGACATATGTAGACATAAGCTATTGAAATCAAAAGCAGCAGGCTGGGGATAGTGCGAGGGAAGGATATAAAATGGCTGTGTTCTTAAGCTGTCATTGATGTCAGTCTATTGCTTGTCACTGGAAATAAGCTGAGAATCCCCTTTGTATCACACAGCGATGAATCTTGGAAATTCTTACAAGCATCTTTAAGTGCCATTTGAAACCAGCTGAAGCTTTTCTGTTTCAGTTCAGTTTACATAGCTGCTGCCAATGTGAAAATAATAATGATATTTTATGCCAGGCAATGTTCTAAGCCCTCTGGCCACATTATCTTGTTTAATCTTCACAACACTGCTCTGAGGTAGAAGCTGTTTTTCTTCCTGTTTTACAGGTGAGAACACTGAGGTCCAGAGAAGCGGAATACTCTGCTCAGGGTTTCAGTTACGTGGCAACAGAGCCAGGCTTTAAACACAAAAGATTGACTTCAGAGCCTGTGATCTAAACCAGGATGCTGTTCTGCCTCAAACTTCAGGACCACATTGTATAGTAGGAGTCAATCAACTTTTTCTGTAAAAGCCTAGACAGTTAATATTTTAGGCTTTGTGGGAATACGCTACCATTATAGTGAAAAAACCATAGACAAGATGGAAATGAACGGGTGTGCTGTGTTCCAATAAAACTTAATTTATAAAAGCAGGTGGCAGACTTCTGTTTGCCAATCTTTGTGCTGCAATATTTTAAAAATATCCACATTCTATGGTGATGTAAAAGAACTCCAAGTTTCTGCTTTCCAGGTAAGACTTCTGTGAATAGGATTTTATTTTCTCTTATGGCATATTTGAAAAATTTGACCTCTTCTTATTGCCAAGAGGCAAAAGGGCATATGCTTAGATGTGCCTTTCAGAAGTGGTGATGAGTCTGTTTTAGGGAGTTCATTTTTCCACCTAGTTGTCCCTGTGCTTAGAAACATGTTCCTTATGAAACAGCTAGCTGGGCTCAAATGGTAGGATTTTCTAAAAGGGAAGCCAATTTTGCACCAGGAGACTGTAACTTGACCGGGAGAGCATCAGAGCTGTGGTCTAGGCATCCTTATTCTCATGCGTTAGTCCAATGAGATGCCCAAACCAGACAAGATCAATGATTCTGAGGACCATGTGAGTGCACGTGCTGCCAACCTCCTTGCTTTGCAAATGCATATTCCAACTGAACATTGCCGGAAAACGTTTGCTTCCTATTTCATCAAAATGGGGGGACCTATCCTGTCTAAATTCTTTCAGATGGCCTGTTAATGGGCAACTTGCTAATAATATCATGGATAGTGGCTTTCAGAAATTCTCTAAACTCTCTAGAATGGAGACTGTGACAGCTGCCATAGTGCACTGAGCTGGGAAGATTGAATGAGGAAACAGATAAACAAAAGGCCTTGATAGTTCGCAGGGCTCACAAACTCCTGTTGGTACAGATATTGTTTACATTGTTTGTGGTCAGGTGATTGCACTTACTCCCTATGTGTGTATGTGGGCTTGGTAAGTTGATAGCAGCAAAGTAGGATTCTCAATATAAAATAGCACTGGACAATATTTTTAACAGTTCATGTAAAAATGCGTTGGTTATAGTCATTGTGGAAGACCCTGGAATTGTTCGAAGGTAAATCTGTATGCACTGCAAATGGGGAGTGAAGGCTCTTGGGTGCGCTGTGACCAAAAATGGCAGGAGTGGATATGGACTGTGAACTCAAATGCCTCACAGTAGTAATTGCTTTTCGGTTTGTTTGTTTTTTTAAAGCAAACCGTTCCCTACGTGTTTTAGAAAAAAGGTAAAAGCAGCAGCAAGTTAGTCATCATTCTAACAAAACTGGAAGACGCTGAGCTGCCATCCATGAAGGGAGTTGGCAGAGAGAATGATCCCTTTCCTTGCTTTTTGCAGGCTTTGCTTTTGGAAATGTTAGCATTCATGTGGGCAAGGGCCTGGACTGTCCCAGTCTGGACTGGACCAGCAAACACTTGGTGATACTGGGGAGATTGATGTCCACATAAAGGAAACAAACCAGGTGGACTGTATGTAGCTCCTTGAAGTGTTTGCACATGGTATATAGCTAAGCAACTGAGGATTTTTACTTATGTGAGTTTTGAACTCTTTGGGTTTTTTTTTAAGGAGTTTGGATCGATGAAGGTAACGTAAGCTCAGGCAGAAATAACGCGAAGGGTGATATGACCATGGTTGTTCAATAATAAAACCACTAAGATACTAAATAAACTCAAGTTCTAATTATTATTATTATAAATATTCTGATGAGTGAACACTTCCTCTGTGTTTGGGACTATGATAAGGGTATTACATAAATTATTTTATTTATCTCCATGAAGACTCTATGAAGCAGGGGGTTTAATTTTTCCCATTTTTACAGATGAAGACAATGGGCAGAGACACAGAGCTAGTAAGGGGTAGAGCTAGGATTTTAACCATGATCTGTCTAACATCAAAACCCTTGGCACTTAAACACTGCTTAGTAAAAAAAATACATGGTACCTGGGAGCTGAGCTTGGCTTATATGGAACGGTAACTAAGGGAGTAGAGCTCTTCAGTAATTTTGATGATATAATTAAAGAAGAAGGAAAGACAGCATTTATTTTTTCTTTTGAGAAGGTAAAAACAGGTCACTGTGGAAGACCTCTTCCCAGCTGAGAGCCCCAACTAGGGTAAATATGCCCTCCTCAGACCTTCTCTGGCCACTCTAGCTAAAGTAGCAGCCACACATTATTTCTGCTCTCAGCATTCTGTTTGTTTCTATCATATGACCTTCCACAACTTGAAATTATTTCATTTATGTATTTGTTTTATGTTTATTTCCCTCATGACATTGTAATCTCCATGAGTAGTTGTTCCTCGTCTCCCTTGTTCATGATTGTATCCCGGCACCTACCACAGCCCCAGGCACATAATAAACACCCAATAACTGACTAGAAATAATACACTTATGGAGCACTTACTATGTGCTAAGTGCTCTTCCAAACACTTTATATGTATTATTTCATTTAATCCCCACCATGACTCTCTGAGGGAGGTACTAATATTAGAACCAGGGGGAGGAAGTGACTGGTCTTCAAGGGTTCTTTTACCAATTATTGGTCCTTCCCATTCCCTACTCCGCACTCCCACTGCCTCCTGTATAAATAAATGTGTTTCCTTCCCTAAGTCCACAACAAAATGGCTATTTATTTACATTTGTATTTTATATATGTGTGTGTGTGTATGTGTGTGTACGTATATATATTTAACTTTACTCCGGGGCACCTTGCCCATCATGAATGCAGATGTAACACATTTTCCCTATGTAGCTTTAAAAAAAACAAAACCCATGAATGTCAAGTCTATTCTGATTCATAACTGCCCTGTAGGGTTTCCAAGGAGCACCTGGTAGATTCGAACCTCCAGCCTTTTGGTTAGCAGCCATAGCTCTTAACCACTATGCAACCAGGGTTTCCTATGTAGCTTTAGGATAGAACAAATAAAAGCTGGGGCAAAGGGACACAGGGAAATATTAGGTTTCTCTGATACCTGGAAGGGACCACTGTTTCCTAGATGACCATTGTAGGTTGGTCTTTTGGAAAGTTGAAATAAAATCAAGGAAAGTTGAAATAAAATCACTTTCTTATATCAGGTAAAAAGGGAGAGAATAAATTCAGCTGCCAGGAAAGAAAGGAATTGAGTCAATTTAATAGATATTTGTTGAGTGCCTGGTCTATTAATATCCCTGTATTTGTGAAGAATAGAAGTGAAATTCAAGATTCAGTCCCACCATTAAGAAGTTTACTATTTTTTAAAGATGTGAAGGTATGGGCATTCTTAAGAAAAGCCTTTTGGGCAGATGAATCACATGTCTCTTGAGGTTTGCACAAAGCTGTCAACTTGCTGGGAAAAAGGGATTTATGAGGAACTATAGTTTGTAGTTTAGTAAATACATGCCCCAAATAACTACCTAGTGTACATTTGAATGGGAAAAATGAGCTTCAGATGACTAACAGCAAATATTTAATGTAACATTATATTAGAATAAAACGGGAAAGTAGGAGCGGTACAAGACTCTATGTTAGAAGATCTAGGAGGGAAAAGAAAAATAGGCAAATGTCAGCTAAACATTAGACGAAGCTCAGCTAGTTCATGTACAGAGGTGAAATTATTAATAGAGCTTATGCATTTAGAACACTTTCGATAAACATTTATTTTGACTGATCTGAAGAGTGCTTATGAAAAGAAATGGCCTCCCTCTCCACCCACATGTCACTACAAGTCTTTCACTCAAGCAGAAGGAACGATTAGTTGTTTGTTTTTAATCATCCTTGAGAACAAAGCTCACGGAAGAGATCGCCTTATTCTCTTATCTCCCCACACCATCCCACACTTTGACTGTCATAAATCATTCTCTCTCCCTTCCTCCGTTCTCTGCCCATGGGACCTGTGAGTCCCATTCTTAGACACATCTATGCCATATGGGTAAAAGAGCAAAGTGAGGGGTCATTTCCTTTATCTGTTTCTGTAAACAGCTCAGGAACACTAGACTCTGGATGTAAGGAAGTTTATATAGGGAAATGCATGACTTTCTTGAGTGGTGGGCTAGAGCATGGAGCATGACTGAAAGAGATTAGAGGTATCACCTTAAGAGAGTTTAAAGGGACACTGTCATTTGGACAGTCATGTTATTAAGAGCTAATCCTGAGAATTTGTTTAAGATTTAAATCAGTCTGCTTTGCTTTTTTCACTTGTTTAAAGAGCACCACTTAAAGGCATGCCAAACCCATTGCCCTCGAGTCAATTCTGACTCACATCGACCCTATAGGACAGAGTGGAACTGCCTCCTAGGGTTTCCAAGGAGTGGCTGGTGGATTTAAACTGCTGACCTTTTGGTTAGTAGTCGAGCTCTTAACTACTGAGCCACCAGGGCTCCAAGGCATGCCAGGAGCCTATAAAAGACATGAATGTAAGAGTTAAAATCTCCCACTTGAAAAATGTTAGGGAGTCATTGGTAGATGCTATGCCAAAAAGATGTCTCACATCACGTTTTTGTTGTGTAGAGACAGGGGAAAGCCCCTGACATGTGCTTGCCACACAAGAGCTGATCTCTCTGTTTTCCCAAGACAGAAATCTGGAATGGCAGCTGTCGGAGCAGCTTGATTTATTGGAATGTGCATTGGACAAGAGACAATGTCTTTGATGGCTGGTTTATGGATCATCTAATCAGGGCTGTAGAGATTTAACTGCTCAAATTGACTGGAGGGCAAATAGAAAAGTAGGCAGATGGTCATAGCCTGCATAGCACCACAACCCGGAAAGTTTGCCCCCAGGCGCACGCTCACCACTCTGCCCCTTAAGATGGAGGAAAGGTAGAGTAGCTCCAAGGAGAAGATCTTACAAAGGAATCCTTCCTTGATAGCAGTGATCTCTCATGCATGCACTTATGCAGGCTACTTAGAATAAAATGTACCCCCTCTCTCTCTTCCTGCCCACTACAGAAGCGTTAAGAATGTTCTACTATGTACATCTATTTGTGTCCCTCTATTCTTTTCCATTGGCCTTCCTCTCCCTCTTTGTCTATTAGCAACTGATAAGATTTACCCATATGTGGCACATTTTCTCTTGTAGTATGTTCATTATATTTGAAAATTGAACAGGGCCTAATAGATACATAGATATATAACAAATACTTTGGAAAGGGTCCGAAAAATATGGAGCTAAGTGAATTAATAAATTAGGCATCTGCCAATATTCTAACTCAATTTTGGGGGATGGTAATTGGAATAAGAATGTTTTCTTGAATATTTGAATCCTTTAGTAGCCTAGGAAGACAGTCTTTTTTTTTTTTTCAGAGTTTTTTGCAGTTATTTGATAATAACTCTGGTATTAATCAGAGAGAAAGGGATTGAACTTACTTTAATTTTAAAAAATTACATTAAAATGTAATTATTCCATTGGAAACTCAAGTTCTTCCCTTCCCTGGTGGAGAGCAGAAAATGTTGGGAAATTTTTCCCTTGACTCTGTCAATATTTTCTAGGACATGTGGCAGGGTGGGGGGAGGGGCAGTAATTTCAGAATGTTACAACTAAAGGGAACTTGAGAGACACAGTTCAAGGGAAAGAGTGGATGGCCTGGCTGATGGCACACTAGCAGGAATAGTGTGGTTGGGATGGGAAGAAGACCAGATATGAAGTGAAAAGGATTGGGAGAGAGTTGAGCCTTTTCAGGGCTGTGCTCTTACACAAGTGACTGATTGACTCTCTCAGAGCGTCTGTTTCCTTCTGTGCAAGCAAGATTCTAACGAGGCTGTGGTGAGGGCGATAGAAGAACTACGTACCTTTCAGAGTACTGTGCACATATGAAGTATGCAGGTGGGAGCTTACATGCAGTAATTGGATGGGAACGTCTAATCTCGTTCTTTTTTTTTCCTCCAAATGAAGTATTTAGCCAGGATGTGCTGGATTCACTGCTGGCTCCTTCTCTGAAGGACCATTGATCCTCTTAACATGGAGTTTTTAATTAACCTTCTGGGGTCATAGATTTCTATGAGAATCTGATTCAGATAATGGGCTATCACCCCAGATAAATGTGCCTGTGTGAACACACACACATGCACGCACTCACATTTTACATGCATATATAATTTCCTGCCTTGCAGCCGTCAATTCCAGCATGGCATGGTGGGCTGAGCATAGACTTTAGTGACTGATAGACCTGGGTTCTCCTTGCTAGGTCCATGACTTTCGATAAGTTATTTAACTTTTTTGAGCTTCATTTAATTTGCTCCACTCTAATACAGACATAACACCCGCTTATACATCTTGGAGAAGCTCTGGTGGCACAGTGGTTAAGAACTTGGATACTAACCGAAAGGTTAACAGTTCAAACCCATCAGCTGCTCTGCACGAGAAAGATGTGGCAGTTTGCTTCTGTAAAGATTACAGCCTTGGAAACCCTATAGGGCAGTTCTACTTTGTTCTATAGGGTTGCTATGAGTCGGAATTGACTCAATGGCAGCAGGTTTGGGTTCAGTCATACAACTTGGCATACAGCGGGCTGCGTGTTTGGTTCTCTGTAAATGGTAAGGAAGGGTCGTTATTATTACTGTTAGTATTGTTATTATCTGTGTTTTCATTTATCTGTGAGGCTTTGGCTTGGTATACTGCTCATAAGATTCTGCTGTTGTGGAACTTGGAATGATGTACGGATAAAATTGCCCCAGGGAAAATTTTGAGAATTGTCAAATTAGAGCAAAGAAAGTTTTAGCAAATATTTAAACCCCACCAGTGAAAATATTCCCATCTAACTTGGGAAAATTTAGTAACCATAACTGCTAAAAATGTTTTTACTGGAAAGGGTAGATAAAAATGTATCACAGAGTGACAAATACAGCTGTAACATTTAACATTTTTAAGACAAAACTCTTGTCGGAATCTGGGCAAGGCATACCATGTAGACTTTCCTGGAGATATACATTTGTATTATATCTAGGATAAAACAGTATGAAGTCAATTAGACCAACATAAAGGCTTGTGTTAATGGAACATTTCACCTTCCTGACTTTGTCAGTTTCCATGACTTTAGTAATTTTTCTTTCCCCCTATGTTGAATATACCTCGGATTATAGCAAACTATTATTTCCTTATGGGCCATTTCTGTCTCATTTTTTCTTTTAATTGTTTCTTTTCAGAGTTTCTGATGTTCGTCAGTGTAACATTTAACATAATTTGGATTCCCCTTTTCCATTTGGTTTTTAACAATCATGTCCAGATGTTGTTTTCATTACAGCCTGATTCTCATTCAATAAAGTTTGTGTATTTCAGAATGTTTTACTATCAAAAGCTTCCCTCACGTTCCTCTCAGTTCACAGTGATTTAGATTTTCCCATAATCTATTTATTTCCAACACAGGGTCATAGCGCTGAAAGGGACTTTAGAAGTCATTTAGTCCAATCCCTTGCTTTAGAGATGAGGAAACTGAGGCCTTGAGAGACTTTGTGACCAAGGCTAGGAATACATCTGATATTTGGAAAATCTAGGAATAAACCATGGATCTCATTTCCCCCAGGCCACTCCAGGTTTGAATATTACATGGTTGACCACTAAAATATTTTTGAGCTTTTGTTTTACATTTCTCTCATTTTCTAACTATATATCCTAAATTCAATCCAGAAAGATGTTTAGAAATCCTAAAGATGTTACGTTTTTACTTTTCTTTCAGTGTATAACTTCTAAAACAAATCGTTACTTCTAAAGCAAATCATTACTTTTGTGCCTCTGGATTTGAAACAAAACATGCAATTCTTTAATTTGTATATTCTTTGAACATTTTAGACGAAGAGGTCAATCTTTAAGCAGTAAGTCTTTGTCATGCAAGAAGTTTCTGCATGTGAAATCTGAAAATGAAGAGCAGTGAAGTCATCAATATAGCACATGTCATTTAGGGGCTTGTGGAGAACTGCAATATTTTCCTTACTGGAAAGAGAAAAGTTTAAAATCTAATTCATGTGGCAAGGGAGAACCAAGAAGAACTAAACCTTTTATTATGTGAGACCAAAAAGAATGTAATTTAGAGAATGTATACTGTAAATGCTAGGGCATAAAACGTACCTCCGTTTTAATTACAATCTACTTTTGATTTAACTGGTATGGATATGAAGAACGCAGAGGGAAATTTCAAGTCAGTTTTTTTTTTTTTTTTTTTGGTAATGGGATATCTGTCAACTACTAGCAATTGAGTAATTATTTTTCCCCACAGGGCACTCTGGGCTCATTGGAATATGTCTTAAGATAATAATCAGATTCAACGAAATCCTGACGCCAATATGATGTTGATATTTGTCGTGATACTCTTTTCAGTAAGATATTAAGCTACACTTAGAGAAGTGTTCCTATTCTATTTAGCAGGATGCACTATAGATCCTCAGATGGGTAGGGGAGGCTTCCTTTCTGCCACTAGCTCAAAAGTCTCCGAGCAGACTTTTATATATAGGCTTATAAAACATTGATTTAATCATCCATCCCTCCTCTCAATAATAACCCACCATTTGCACACCCACCATTTAAGGAGTACTGTGTGCGACACTGGAGTTCAGAAGTTGATTCTATGTAAATCAGTGTTACCCCCAAGTGTGTTCAGTAAAATTCTATTTTTTTGAGAAAATAAAATAAATGGGAATCTACATAAATCAACAATAATAGCTAACATGCATGCTCCAACATTACAGAACTTCAGCTCATTGAACACATGTAGCAAGGCAAAACTTTAGTAATTGGGAGAAGTTTAAGATCTGCAATATCTAATATATGACTCAGACCTTGCACATTGGTCTCGATCACAGGTTGTTCTGGGCCATACACACATTTTCAAGCAATTGAGAGTTTGAGAATTATGAAAAAGGTTGAACTAGTCTGGCATTTGTTCTTTGCCTCTAAATTGGAGAATTGATACTGATGTCAGTATGAGATTGGGCAGCTCGCAGAAAAGTCAGAGTTATCAAAAGTGATGTTCTTACTTCCTTGCTGTTTATACTATCTAATAAACAGCATGGATGTGAGAAAGAACTTTGAGTATAACATAAACCAAAAACACCAAACTTGTTACTGTCGAGTCGATTCCAACTCACAGCGATACTATAGGACAGAGTAGAACTGCCCCATAGGATTTCCAAGGAGTGGCCGGTGGATTTGAACTGCTGGTCTTTTGATTAGCAACTGAGCTCTTAACCACTGCACTACCAGGGCTCCTAATTCTGAATATTCACCTTCTAACTTCCACAAGCTCATTTAACCCCATAATACCACTTTTCAGTAATCACGATCCACAATCTATGCCAATGGAAGCAGCAGTCAAGAAATAAGTGGCGTATTGCATTGGGCAAATCTGCTGCAAAAGACCTTTTTAAAGTATTAAAAAGCAAAGACATCACTTTGCGGACAAAGGTGAGCCTGGCCCAAACCATGGTATTTTTAATTGCCTCATATGCATGCAAAAGCTGGAAATAAATAAGGAAGACTGAAGAAGAATTGATGCATTCGAATTACGATGTTGGCGAAGAATATTGAATAGACCACGGACTGCCAGAAGAACAAACAAATCTGTCTTGGAAGTACAACCAGAAGGCTCTTTAGAAGCAAGGATGGCGAGACTTCGTCTCAAGTACTTTGGACATGTCATCAGGAGGGACCAGTCCCTGGAGGACATCATGCTTGGTAAAGCAGAGGGTCAGCGAAAAAGAGGAAAACCCTCAAGGAGATGGATTGAGACAGTGGCTGCAACAATGGCTCAAACAGCTATGATTGTGAGGATGGTGCAGGATTAGGCAGTGTTTCATTCTGTTGTACACAGGGTGGCTATGAGTTGGAACTGGTTTGATGGCACCTAACAACAACAAAGTGTATGTGAAATATGTACGTGCTCACACAGGAATAACTGATCAGAAATGAAATTTCTCCTTTCTTCATGGCTCATTGACTTATTAAAAAAATCATTATGAAAATTTTCAAACATATTTAAAAAAGAGACTAATGCAATGAGCCCCCAAGTGGCATTTCACAATTTAAGTTATCAACTCCTGGTCCAGATATTATATTATTTTATCCATAAAGATTTCAGTATATGTTTCTAAATGACAAGACCTCCTTTAAATAAAAAAAAAAAAAACACATAATCACACCACCATTATCACACCTAAAAAATTAAATAATTCCTAATAACATCAAATATATGGTTCATTGATGTCTTAATTTTCACCAAGTTGCTTGTCTCCATTTTATCAGAGTTGAGCTTCTGCCTAGTGGATATTGAAATTGTCAAAGCCAATTAATTTATATGTATAAGATCCAGAGATGAGCTAGAGGAATATGTTTCTTCTTTCTTTGGAATTGCTACATTAAGACTTTCCACAGGCAAATCTGCCTTTGCCCATCACTCCTGGGCAAATGCCTTTCTCTGTGTTTAGAAGTACAAGACCCTAGAACTCAGACAGATCAGCAGATCCACAATTCTGAGATGTGGCAGAGGCAAGTTGGGTCAAGACTCCATGAATTGCAGCATTAAGATATTAATCTGCCACATGAACAATGATCCATCAGTCAGGAATCCTATCTATACACCCTGGTTGTGGGTTATAGTCTACCCAAGGCCACAGCCATGAAATAGAAGCAGTACCACTAGTTGAGATAGAGGAAATTAATGAAAGTAAAGGTTCCAGGTAGGAGAAAATCTACTCTCATCAAGGCAAAATGTTAGAGACTCACTGATTATATCATTGCATATTTATGTTGGTTTTTTTTCTTTCTTCCCTCACTTGGGAAAAATTATACTACTTGTCATTGAAATCATACTGTAGTCTTTCAAATAATTGTTAAAGGCCTCTAAAATTATGTTTTGACATAGAAAATGTGTGTTTATCTAACCTATACAAATAAAAGACTGCTCTTCCTCTACTCTTTCTACTGAATAGTTACAGTTTTTGAGAATGCACATTTTGTCCTGCAATACAGAGCTGTACTTGTGGCAAATTTAGCAAGTGTTGTGTGTGTGTGAGTCAAATTAATGTTTTCATCTCCAAATTTTGTAACCCCGATGTGTACAGTGACATGAAGTTAGACAGAATACAGAGTATGTGAACAAGCACAACACTGACCAGGCTAATTGATTAAGAACCACTAGAGCAGTGGTTCTTAAGCACGTGTTCTTGGGTAAATTTTAGGGACATCTGAATACCCTTTAAGTAACATGTAAACATTTGTGTGTTTGGATTTAAGTGGATATAACAGTTGTCCTTATCCCTTGGTATCTGTGGGGCATTGTTCCAGGACACTTCCCCAACCCATACCAAAGTCCTTGGATGCTCAATCCCTTACATAAAACAGCACAGAATTTGCATATAACCTAAGCCCATCCTCCCATATACTTTAAATTATCTCTAGATTACTTACAATACCTAATACAATGTAAATGATATGTAAATAGTCATTTCATCACAATTAAAGACTTACTCTGGAAGGTAGCGTTTCTCTTCTGTGAGTTTCTCAAGCTCTTCTGGGAATGCTGATGCTGCCTGGACATCAACAAGCCGATTCACCCATGATCTCAAAGTTCTGGAGGCTGGAGCACGTTGCAGAGCTAGCCATTCATCCCTTACTAGCCTGAAACTCCTTCCTCTGGCTCTCCTCAATCCCCTCACACTTAGCGTTTCAGGGATTGCTTTGATCACTTCATTGTTCTTTAGGAGCATTTTTTCACGGAAACAAAGGGTGCAAACAACACAGGTAGTAAGGAGTGAGACACGAGGTGAACAATACTCAAACGATGAGAGCTGGAGAGATTGAGGGTCTGTGAAACCAGGGGAGGCTACAGCAGGGTAAACCTACATATCACTTCACTCTCATGGATTCAGCATAGTGCTCACTTCCTTTTATTTGAATATTTTCAATCCGCAGTTGGCTGAATCCACGGATGCAGAACCTGTGGATATGGAGGGCTGACTGTGTATACTTTGTTTCTTTGCTTTATTCTGGAAGATCCATTGCTTTCAACAATTTCTCTAAGGGTTATATAACCTTCCCCTGCAAGCAGTTACAAACAGTGATTTGAGGGTTTGACAAGAAGAGCCAGTGAAATTCATTGAAAATAATGTTATTTTTCTATTTGCTTATCTATCAGAAACTTATAAAGGCCAGGAACATAGCAATATTTGCTGATGAATAAATGAATAAGTGAATAAGTAGCTATTTCTCTCTTGTGCTCTCTTTTTTTCTTTAATCAAGTCATAAAAATTTTGGTCAAATCCTTAACCCTTTGTTTTTGAGTTGATTCTGACTCATAGCGACCCTATAGGGCAGGTTTCCAAGGAGCGGCTGGTGGATTTGAACTGCTGATCTTTTGGTTAGCAGCTGAGCTCTTAGCCACTGCACCACCAGGCAAACTGATTATTTGTTGATTGCTCCATTGAAGACCCCAGTGTGACGGTTAATGTTATGTGTCAAGTTGGTTAGGATATGATTCTGAGTGGTTTGGCAGACACTGGACTGGTTGCTCTTCCATAATGTAATATAATGTAATCACTTCCCAAGATATTATCTGATGTGATCAGCCAATTAGTTGAAAGGGAAGTGTCCATGGGGTGTGGCCTGCTTCCAATATATAAATAGACGTTCTGGCAAAGCTTGTTCTCTCTCTTTCTCTCTCTCAACCCTGCACTCTTCTCATGACCTGACCTCAGGTTCCTAGGATGTAAGCCTGCAGAAGGCTCTGGCCTGCCAACTGGCCTGCAGATTTTGGATTTGCCAGCCCCTACAATCCACAATCCCATGAGCCAACAGAAGTCTCCAGCCTGCTGCCTGACCTATGAATTTGGGACTTGCCAGCCCCACGATTGTGTGAGCTATTTCTTTGAAGTATTGCAAAGATATAGTAGTTCTGTATCTGTATCATCTATCTATGGCTATATATTACTGGTGTTATGGATTGAGTTGTGTCCCACAAAAACGTGTGTTGTAAATCTTAACTTCTATGCCTGTAGTTATAATCCCATTTGGGAATTGGTTGTCATTGTTATGTTAATGAGGCAGGATTAGTGTAGGATGTGTTTCAAGTTAATCTCTTTTGAGATATAAAAAGGTTAAACAAGCAAGCAGAGATTGGGGAAGATAGATGCCAAGCCACATGGAGATCTCTAAGGAAGCAGGAAACAGAATCTGAAAAAACAAGGTCTTTCCCTAGAGCCAACAGAGAAAAGCTTCCCCTAGAGCTGGCACCCTGAATTTGGACTTCCAGCCTCCTACACTGTGAGAAAATAAATTTCTGTTTGTTAATGCTATCTACTTGCGGTGTTTCTGTTATAGCAGCACCAGATAACTAAGACAACTGGTTTTGCTCCTCTAGAGAACCCAGATTAAGACACCCCATAACACCCTTAGTGTTCAATAGGAGGCCTAAATGTAGGGAGAAGATTATATGTCCTGCATGAGGTGCAACACTTCCAGAGGTCTCATGTCCCTGTAGAGCATTACTAACCTGTAAGTTCCTAGCAGTTGAGTTTGAAGTTGAATTTAAGGATGCAGTTGAGTGATTCTCTATCTGTATCTGAGAACAAAAGCTAGACATGATTTATATCCACATAAAAAGATGTGTTTGGTATGCTGGATACAGTTTAGACCCATCTATCCACTTTCCATTAACCTTCTTAGAGAGATGAATAATTGCAAATGCAAAGTATTTCGCAATCTAATGAGCTGTTATTTGGAGAAGCCCAGAATACAGTTAAACTCTGAAGTTGGCAATTTCTTTGAGATTGTTGCTAATTGTGTAATTCTGTGTTTTATTAATTCTAGTCTCTTAACTCATCAGGAAAGAGTAAATTTCTATCCCTAAATCCAAAATGTGTTACCATTAAAGACAGTAGACTATATAAATAGTATCAAGAAATTAACACTGGCCATCTCAGGGGATTGGCTGGACATTTTGCATTGACACTAAAAAAAGTATATAAATCGTAATCTCTTCAACTCCTACCAATAAAGAGCCTGAGAGTACCCAGATTCTGAACAAAGCTGCTAACACAGTTGCAGAGGTCCTATGATACACACCTTCTAACAGCAAATTGAGGCAGGAAATGAAGACTCTTAGGTTTAATTCAAATCCAAGGTAGTCTTGTTAGCTGAAATGTTAGCATTTAGTCAGAATACTTACATGACAGGTGACATGGGGTCCTTAAGGGTCCTTATGGGTGGCAAGACAAATCTACATCTTATGTGAAAAGTGCAGTCTGAAAACAAGGGAATAATCTTGCTTGAGTGCCCCTTTCAATTTGCATTTTGGAACCAAAAAAAGGAAAATTAATTTAAAATAGATTAACTGATGACAGGGAGTCAGACTTATGAAAAGAATATTTAAGCTTTTTACCAGTGAATGGAAGAATAAAATACATTTCTTACTGGAGTATAATCTTTGTGAAATTAAACATGTATAATGATAATACTCCAAACATATCAAGAAGCCCTATAATTATAGTGAGGTAATAAATGGAAAAGATAGGAAAAGCATGATCTCATCAAAGGGATCTCACACTTACATATGCATTCATATACTCTGGCAAATTGTTCATCTAAATTAATAGGTTTATTGTATTATCGGATAGACAACAAGATGAACGTTAGGGAAAAATCAGTTCCAAATTTCTCTTAAATAAAATCAAGGTGAAATATTTAGTTTCACTATGCTGTGAACTTCACAGATGGTCAACAGATATCTTGATGAAAATGATGCAAAAATATTGCCTCAGATTTGGTTTTTTTTTGCAACGAACTTCAGCTCCCTAAAATTCTGTTTCCTTTTCATATTTAAATATGTCTTCATGAATATGGCTGCCTAGATAAAGTATAAAAGACACAGAAATCAGATCACGTATGCAACAACAACCTGTTGCCATCGAGTCGATTCTGACTCATAGTGACCCTATAGGACAGGGTAGAACTGCCCTATACAGTTTCCAAGGAGTGCCTGGTGGATTCAAACTGCCGACTCTTTGGTTAGCAGCCGTAGCTCTTAACCACTGTGCTACCAGGATTTCCAAATCACCTATAGTGTGTTGGAAAAGACAGAGGACTAGGAGGTTGGAAGCCTAGACATTTGTTCTTTCTCTGCTGCTAAACTAGTGGTATGACTTTGGGCAGGCAGTTTAATCTCTCCGAACCTTGATTTTCTGAGCTATACAACGAATTAGTCGGACTAGATCTTTAAAGTGTCCTTTACGTTCTAATAAAAATCAAATTCTAAATTGCTCTGCGAGTTAAATCAACATCATCAACCTGGTTAATTCTGAGCCTCCGGCCCTTTAAAATGCAGAATAGTTTATGTGAATTAAACAAAAAAAATTGATTCATCTCTTCTCCGCTCCACTTTGCCTTTGAACACACAGTCTCAGATTTTAAGTTTGTATGGTGGCATTGTGGGCTTATTTATTTTTCCAAAGACCTTTTACTCTGATGATTTGATAAGAAACAATATTTTTTTTCAAAGGTATTGAGTTATTCCCTTGGTTTATATTAGGGTAGATAAGTCCTTCAAGTTTTTAAATGAGTTTACATTTTCATTCCATCTCTTTGATTCAAGTCTGACGGGATTCTAATTTTGGCTATTTTATCTTTTTGCCCCTAGGAAAGCCAGACTTTAAGTTATCCCAAAGGTATCACTGGCAGCATTCCACACCATCTGTAATGTATAAATATATTCAGTTATTCAGTATAGTCCAACTTAGCTAGCTCTAGTAACTTTATATTATTGGGGTCTTTGAGGAGAAAGACATTCATTCTCTACTGATTTATTCGTTACTGTTAGTGCTGAACTTTTGATGCAGCTGACAAGTAATCTAATACAGAAACAAAACGCTAAGATTTCTCACAATGAGTTGAGTAACAGAAAGTTCTGGGGCTCGTTCATTGTCTTTATTGCAGTTGACTGGCTGAATACATTTGAGTGTCCTTGACAGATTCCAGATTTGAATTTAGGAGAGTTAAGGCAAGTCAAATCATTCTCAATAAAGGGTGCTTGTCTTTGGCTCTACTCACTGGATAGAGCCTTTGTTTACCTTCTGGACATGGTATCACATTGGTTTCTTTGACTATTTCTTCTCTGTTTAAAAATTCCTATTTTCTTTTCTTTTCCTATCACTGTAATAAAAGAAAACTCACTTCCCTCCTATAAGTGCATGGTTAAAAAAATGGACATTTTGAATTTATATATTAAAGATAGACTTTTTTAGACTTTCATAATACACAGCTCCATCTACATAAAAGTTCATAAGTACAGAAATGCTTATATATCATAGGTAATCTCTTGTAGTGTTAACTCTTAGTCAACGAAGAAATACAATGGAGAACAAGGTAGGTTCTTGGAAAATGCACAGGCAATGGTAAGAAAGACAAGAGTTCTAGTCTTAGCTCTCTTATTTCTAGTTGTTTGACTTTGAGAATGTCTTAACTTTCTCAGCCTCAGTTTTTGTCATCTGTAAAATGGGGACACCTGTTGTAAAGACTAAATTACATGAATCTATAAAATTTACTGTGCAGGGTAGGCTTTCAATTATTAGAAGTTATAATTTTTAAGAGCCTCTTGTGTATTTAATCCTGTGTTTGCCTTCAGACAGGGTACAAAAGAATCACAAGTTCTGAATATCCTTAAGGAGTTCACAATCTAATTGAAGTTTATAGTTTACTTAGATTGAAGTAGGCTTCATATCACATTCATTCATTCTTTCATTCATTTATTAACTCATTCATTCAACAGACGCATCTTATATCCTAAATACTATCCTTATGGTCTGTGGGGTATATTAATGAACAAAAGTACATAAATAGAGTTTATAAAAACTTATAATTACAACTGACTCCTTTTTCCCCACCTAGACATAGCACATTTGGTATATTAGAGTGGTTATGAAGACACTCTGGCTTCATCATCTAGATATAGCTGGGCAAGTTATTTTTAACTGCTCTCTTCAATTTCCTAATTTGAGAAATGAGATACTATTAATGTACCTTCATGTAAAGACTAAATAATATAGTATATATAAAGTACATAAAATAATCCCTGGCATATAGCAAACACAATAAAACATTATCTATATTATTGCTGCTGCTGCTGTTGATATTCAGTATTTTCCAGATATCAGACTATCAATTGTCCTTTGTTGAACAACCTCCTCCCCATTTTCAGTATTTGGTTTGACCTTCATGCACGTCTGTGATTTAGGCTTAAGCTAAATGTTGTTGTTAGGTGATGTCAAATTCAGCTCCGATCCATAGGGACCTTATATATAACAGAACGAAACATTACCCGATCTTGTGCCATCCTCACAATCATTGCAATTTTTTATCCCATTGCTGCGGCCACTGTGTCAATTCATCTCACTGAAGGTCTCCCTCTTCTTTGCTGACCCTCTACCAAGCATGATTTCTTTCTCCAGCCACTGGTCCCTCCTGATGACACATCCAAAGTAAGTGAGACAAAGTCTCACCATCCTCGCTTCTAAGGAGCATTCTGGATGTACTTCCTCCAAGGCAGATTTATTTGTTCTTGTGGACATCCATGGTATATTCAATATTTTTTGCCAACACCACAATTTGAATGTATCAACTCTTCTTCAGTCTTCCTTTTCCATTGTCCAGCTTTTTCATGCATATGAGGTTGTTGAAAATACCATGGCTTGGGTCAGGTGCACTTTAGTCATCAAAGTGACATCTTTGCTTCTTAAAACCTTAAAGACGTCTTTTACAGCAGATTCACCCGATGCAATATATTGTTTGGTTTCTTGACTGCTGCTTCCATGGGCATTGATTGCTCATCCAAGGAGAATGAAACCCTTGACAACTTCAAACTCTTTGCCATGTATCTTTATGTTGTTTATTGGTTCAGTTGTAAGGATTTTTGTCTTCTTTATGTTTAGGTGTAATCCATACTGAAGACTAGTCTTTTACCTTCATCAGTAAGTGCTTCAAGTCATCTTCACTTTTGGCATGTGAATTGGGCTTAAATTAAATGTTGTTGTTGTTGTTAGGTACCGTTGATTTGGTTCCAGCTCATAGCAATCCTACGTACTACAGAACAAAACACTTCCCAGTCCTGCGCCAGGCTCACAATTGTTGTTATGTATAAGCCTGTTGTTGCAGCCACTGTGTCAATCCATCTCATTGAAGGTCTTCCTCTTTTTCGCTGAGCATAGTCCATTTCCTCAGCTACGGTGAATGACTGAGTTAGGACCAAAGCGAGTCAATCAAGTTCAACCAAAGTCTTTTTTTTTTTAGGGCTTTTGCATGAGTGTCCAGGAAGGTGCATGCTCTCATTACTAGTAGAATTGAACTGGAGTTAACGAACCTCTAGAGTTCCTAGCAACCTTCTTATATGGAGCCAGATAATGAAACTGTCATGAAAGAGGGTAGAATAAGGAGTTGTGGAGAAACCAGACACCAATGATAATATCAGACTCTGGTAACAGCAGTGTTTAAGATATTACTCCTGAAGTTTTCAGTTACGTGTACCAACAAATTACAAATCTTGTATCCTATTTTATTGTTAGTGTTTGGCTAAGTTAGCCAGTGTTGTTGTTGTTGCTTACAAGTAAAGAAACCTAGCTGATAAACAACTCAGTTACTTAGAGGTTGATGCAGGTTTTAGATGATGAAATCTCTTTCCTTCCTTCCTTCCTTCCTCCCTCCCTCTCTCCCTTCCTCTCCCCCTCTTTCCCTCCCTTCTTTCCTCCCTCCATTTAACATAGTCTTCTTATGTCATTTTACCAGCATTTGCACAAGTTTCCCTTTTGTATAGAAGCCTGTGATTATTTTTTCTAGGACTAGAGCATTCCCAAAATCTCGGCAAGGTAACCAAAGTACATAGGAAGAAATGACAAGGTAGAGAAAGCCATAGATTGATTCACTTGTGGGTAAATGGTGTGTTTGTTTGTACTTGAAGAAAAAGGAAAATTAAATGGTAGAGGTTTGTTAGTTCATACGTAGCAATATAAGAGATCCTGAATATTTATTCTAGAAAAACCATAACGAGCCTACAGAGCACAGTCAGTTAGGCTATGAAAATAAATATATAGTTGAACACTTTGCTAAGTGATATGAGAGAAAAACATAGGATGTAAAATATTAGAATAAATAACCAGAACATTGTCTCTTAATATTTTGTGGATATGAAAGAAGGGCAGCCACTTTTGAAAAGTGCCAAGTGACATGCCTAGTCTATGACTTACTTTATTATTATTTTCATCATTACTACAACCACCCAAAAGCAAAACCAAGAAAACCATCACCAATAAATGATAGCTGACATTTGTTGAGCACTTAAGTATGTTGAATACTTGCCAAGTGCTTTACATAAATAACCTAGCAGTCCACTGGAATATCCTGTCCTTTGACATTCACATGAAATTCACCTGACCTTTCACCCCATATATGGAAGAAACTCAAGGATCCCTCTCAGTCTCTCTAAAAATTCTTGGGATTGGAGACTTAGGTTTCTGTGGCTCCGAAAACATTCTTTCACTGATTTTTTTAAATATCTTTTCTCCTGAGCTACTGTCACTGATTTGTCACCTCCATACTAAATTCCACTTTGGTCCCTTATTTTTCAAAGGACCAATGATATAAAAAGTAGTGTGGAAGGAATTTTTCAAAAGTTGGAGATGGATGCAGAATCGAGCCAGGTATATATGAGTATGGGTTACATTCCCTTATTGAATGATAAATATCTTTAATAAGAACATATTGCATCCATGATCCAAAGGAAGCCACTTAGCCATTGTTATTGACCATTGTACCTCTGATAGCCCTGGTTTCTGCGCATCTCCATCTTGTTAGGTTTCCTCCCCCTCACTCCACTCTGGGTACCTTCATCTCCTGAGCTATCTACTAAAACAATATTGTTTTACTTAATACAGTCACCTTATATGCTCTCTCTATTACTAATATCAGATGAATAAATTTGCTCCACTCAAGTAATTTTGGGCTAGGAATTATCAGTTCAGGTTGAGGCTAGGGAAATTCCTTGGTATAATATTTCAACATCTGACAGAAGAAGGAAGAAGACTTGTGCCTTCATGATTCCCAAGTAAGCTGGTGATACTAGGTGGCATATGCAGCAGAGGGTTAGTGGAATGCGGGAAGTTTAGATTACCAATAAAATAAAATAAATTAAAAAAAAAATAAAATTTGTAGGTTTATAAGTAGAAGAAAGGATTAATAAACTGTAAAAATAATTCGAAACCTAAGGACAGATGCAAAGAGATAGAAAGAACCCTTTCTCCTTTTCTTTCATGGCAGAGCCATAGCTTGAAAATTCATTTTATATGACTATGAAATCAAGGTGCATTGTGTTCTTGAGACAATTAGTTCTTATTTGCTTGGGTGAGTGTTTTATTCTTTATAAGGAAAGAATGGAAGAATTTCTCCCATCTACTATTAAATTGGAATGCTATGTTAAAAACTGGAATGTTCTGCTCATTCAAATTTATTTCCTAAATGGTGATCACAGCTGAGAGCTTCTCTACAGTAATTGTGATGATTATGATAATAATGAGTAATATTTATTGCGCATTTATTGAATGGCAGGAATTGAGCTTTACATATGCACTATCTCATTTAAGTCTTCCAGAAACTCTATGTGATAGATACCATTATTATCTCCGTTTCATTTTTGAGCCAAAGGAAACAGAGAGCAGTTAAATGACATGTTTAAGGTCACATAATGCAAATAAGGAGTCGAATTGTATTTGTGTAGTGAAGGCTATCATCTTGATTATTTCTTTTTTCCTCTTTCATTGTATGCTTCCATGGTTGATTCTGCCGAAAACTGGCATTTCATTTATATCATCAACTGGTGAGCTGGTCACCACTAAACCTTTCCTTTCCATTTTATAATTAATGATTCCATTTTGAAGAAATGAGATGAGAAGAGAACAAAGGGTGGGGGAAACCCCACAAAACCAGCACCAGAAATATATAACCATAAAAATGTTAGAACTAAAAGTTTCCTTACGAATGGATACTAAAACATCAAGAAATTTGAGGCACAGAAAAGTTGACTGACTTGCTCAAGGTCGAACAACCAGTTATATAATCATATTTCCCTTTGTCAAAGAAATTAAGTGTTTTAAGTAACTAATTTATTTTAATGCTGGGAGATCTTTATAAATCTTCCTACATTACTTGGATAAATAATTCCCCACTAAAATTGTCTCTTAGTAATTTTGTTTGGCTATTTTAGTGTGTGTTTTTCATAATCTCTAACATTGAATTTCTCATCAATTCAGTCCTCCAGATTTTATTAGGTTTTGTGTGCTCGGGAAATAACACCATCAAAGCAGAGTTATCTTCACATAAGCAGGACAATTATATTGATATATCATGTGCTGTATTTTAATTTCAAAATTATTGCCTCATTGTTTTCTCCTGGAGACCAGTTTTATTTCTTTCTTCTTGTTTTTAAAGGTACAGCGACAAGTAATTTACTCTTTACAAAGGCAGAGGAAAGAAAAGTTTGCTTACAAAAATGTAGCTAGCAAAATCTCCCACAGAGTGAAGCCCCATAGTGTTACGGAGGATATAAATTGAGCCCAGTGTGATTCAAACAATCAAGTTACGAATTTTAATTTAATGGTTTGTTCCTTCGAATTGTTAGACGTTCACCTCATTGTGCAAGTTGTGTTTGAATGGGAGAAAATTAAACTAAAATGTTTTGAATTTGCCCGAATCAGGTTATTCTGGGAGGTCTGATTCACAGGCTGAATGATAGCCTAAAAGGAATCAATCAATATATGCAAGAAGAGTAGCCTGAAATTATTTCACTTTAATAATAATGACTCTATTATCCCTCAATATTTTAGAACTTAAGTATTTGATTTTTGTGGTGGTTATATCATTTTAGCAACTTTAATAGGTTTGGGAAATTATCTTATTTTCATTTTAACATAACCCAGAATCCCACGTTATTTGGTATGTCGGTCAGAAACCTCAGTGCCTCATAGATTAGAAGGCTTGTGAATCAGTCCCTGCCGGAATAAGTTGGTTGTGGTAACCAAAATGCTGAAGGAAGAAAAAAAAATGTTGGATGAAAGAACAGACGAGAATAAGAACCAAGTGCTTTTTATGGTATCTTAGAGAATAGTTCAATAAGCCAAATAGGTCGAGACAATCATGGCTTATGTTTGCAATTACAGTTGTAAGAATTTGGTAAAATACAGTTACTTTTCTAGGAAAGTAAGAAATGATACATAAGGCCCATCAAAAGGAAAGTAACTTGGTTATAAGGCGTTTTACATGTTTACCCATAAATAAAGAAATGGTAATAAAGTGAGTTCTTTGACAGTAAAATGGGGTTCCTACCACTTATTCAATCCATATGCTGAGCAAATAATCTGAGAAGCTGGACTGTATGAAGAAGAATGTTGCATAAGAATTGGAGGAAGACTCATTAACCACCTGCAATACATAGACGACACAACCTTGCTTGCCGAAAGCAAAGAGGACTTGAAGCACTTACTCATGAAGATCAAAGACTACAGCCTCAGTGGGGACTGCACCTCAACATAAAGAAAACAAAAATCCTCACAACTGGACCAATAAGCAACATCATGATGAACAGAAAATATTCGGTTTGTCAAGGATTTCATTTTACTTGGATCCACAATCAATGCCCATGGAAGCAATAGTCAAGAAATCAAATGACATATTACACTGGGCAAATATGCTGCAAAAAAGTGTTAAAAAGCAAAGATGTCACTTTGAGGACTAAGGTACACCTGACTCAAGCCATGGTATTTTTAATCGTCTCATATGCATGCGAAAGCTAGATAATGAATAAGGAAGACCGAAGAAGAACTGACGCCTTTGAATTATGGTGTTGACTAAGAATATTGACTATACCATGGACTGCCAGAAGAAAGAACAAATCTGTCTTGGAAGAAGTACAGCCAGAGTGCTCCTTAGAAGCAAAGATGGTAAGACTTTGTCTCACATACTTTGGACATGTTATCAGGAGGGATCAGTCAGGAGGGAGAAGGACACCATGCTTGGTAATGTAGAGGGTCACTGAAAAAGAGGAAGACCCTTAATGAGATGGACTGACACAGTGGCTGCAACAATGGACTCAATCATAACGATTGTGAGGATGGCGCAGGACTGGGCAACGTGCGTTCTGTTGTACATAGGGTCGCTATGAGTCGGAACCGACTCGGTGGCATCTAACAACAATAACAACAACCACTCAGAGGCTTTGAAAGTTAGCTATATATAGTAAGGACTTTATAACTACATATATGGTTCAACTTCATTTCATAGATATTGGGAGTAAAGCTCAGACATAGGTTGTCCCATGCCAGTCACACTGGTACTGGCTCAGTTAGAAAAGGTATCCCTTTCCTTCCCATGCCGTGACATCGCCTTGCCTTCTCTTGAGAGAGCTTATGTCTCAAATAGTTTAATTTTGATGTTAGTTTATAGCACATGCCTCTGTCCTTTTGAGTGACCATAGCCACGTCACACATGTGGTGGCATAATTATTTCAACCACCAAAAACCAAACCTGCTGCCATCAAATGGATTCTGACTCATGGCGACCCCATGTGTTACAGAGTAGAACTACTCTGTAGGGTTTTCTTGGCTGTAACTTTAACAGAAGCAGGTCACCAGGCCTTTCTTCCAAGGTACCACTAAACCGCCAACCTTTTGGTTAGTTGTCAAGTGCAAACCATTTGTGTCACCTAAGGACCTTTATTCTAGCCACAAGTACTGATGATACAAATGGCTCGGGATCTTTTTACAGCCAATATGTTTCTGAAAGTCTCCAGCCCCTGTGTTTTGCTAACTGAGACCAAAATTATGTTCTTCAGATCTAGGGGGATAGCAATGACAAAGACAGATGATCCCATCTACCTTATTTCAGTACTTATAAAAGGCATTTCTCAAGTGTTGATGAAACCTGTTAATGCAAACCAATTAGGCCATGCAGAACAAAATGAAACGCTTAAAAACAAAAACACTTTAATAAAGATGGAATATTCAGTCCATGGTACTATCTTACTAGAACTCCCCAAAGCCAGGAAACTCATGGTACTACAGAGCTAAGTGGCATTAAGTCCCTTGATTTCTCTGAGTCTCAGTTTCCTCATTTATAAATGAAGGGTCTAGATTAGGTTATTGTTAAGATCCTTTGTGTTCTAGCAAGCTTCTTTAAAACAGACATTTCTGTTATCATTTTTGAAGTGTAGAAAGAATTAATAAAATTATATAGACTGATAATTTTTTTTTTTAATACTGATTGGAAAATTTCTCTCAGCTTCCCATTGGGCCCTAGTCCCTTAACAAAAATCTGGATGCTTTTCAGTTTAATATGTATGTGTCAACAACATATTTGTTCAGTGCTTAGGACAGTGATTTTAGGAAATACTTTTCCTCTCTAGAATTCTCAACAAGCAATCCTTAAGCACCTACTGAGTGCCGGTCACTCTTGATGTTGAGAGTTCAAGGATTATAGAGTTTGGTGGGGATTCTCAGGGGGGCTTGTAGTTCTGTTAGAGGGAACAGAATTATGATTGAGGACACATTTAATTAAGTGGCAAATAAGTATCTAGAAAATAATTGCTATTTGTAGTTTGTTTTTATTTAACCACTTAATTTTCATACATAGAGGATTTCTGATCTTTAAACTCTCTTTACCATGGTTTAAATAAATTTATTAAGTTGACTAATCTAGCAATGAATAACAGTTTTCTTTGAGATAATTCTCAAAAATTTGTTTCAAATTTTCTTGACTTTTGAGTCTAATGAATGATGGGTGTGCGAAAGAAATAATCCCAACAATTATTTCTAAAGAAATATATATATATGTATATATATATTTTCCCTGCTAGTCCAGCACTGCCTTCCAATCACAAACCAAGAAAAACAGAGAGTGTAGAAGTGATTGGGCAGCAATCATATCTAATGTCTGGATAATATTCAAGCTATTGCAACATTGCTAGTTATCTATATCTATGTCATATGTTTGCCCCTTCTTTACTAACTGATCTTCAGTTTTGCTTGGTGTAGCAATGTGCACAGCTTTAAAAAATTACATTTCCCAGTTTCTTTTGTAGCAAACATAGCCATGTGACATAATCTTGTCCGATGAGAAAAAACATAGGTCATAGAGTGGGGTTAAGGGAGAGGCTGACCCAAATGGCATCACCTTTCCCCTTCTTTAGAATGTGGATTCAATGATAAATGTAGAACTGTCATCCAAGGTAACTATGTGGACAATAATGGTATCTCAAGTATGGCAGAGCAGAGAGCTGGACAGAGCCTGGGTAACACATGGCATTGTGGGGCTGTCACACCAGTCCTGGACTCCTTACCTTTAGAGCTCTCATTCAGTGAGGAAAATGCAACTCCTAATTCATTAAAGCCATTTTAGCGGGATTGTATCTATTACTTGTGACTGAGCACACATTCTAACTGATATGAATACATACCACACGCAAAGTGCTAGATCCTGTTGGGTATATAGAAAGCCTTCCAGGAGTTTTAAAAATCTCATGAGAGAGACAGAAACATATATACAATATTTTAATACTAGTGGTGGGAGTGAGTCCAAAGAACTGGCTCCATGAACATGAAAGGAGAAATAATAAGAAGAGATTAACCCTGACTAATGAGATATGAGAAGGCTTCTTTGAAGAGAATTTGCAAGGTTTTTAATCTTTCTTCTAAAGGTTGATATAACATCCCCAAGCAGTCAGGGACTGGAAAGTCACCTGGGACAGAGATTCTCTGGTTTAGTCTCGCCAACAGATCAAACATATATAAAGTATAGTATAGAATGTTTTCAAACTGTCTTAGTTTGTGATGGTGCAAATCACAAAATTGGTTTGAACTGGAAGGTTCGATTGCAGTTCCAGTTTACATGTGATTCCTATATCAGCTTGTTTCTTGATCTACTCCATAACTGGGTAAAGGTCTAGCCTTGCTTTGTTGTTGTCTTTAGCTCATATACTGCAGTCTGCAGGGAAAGCCACAGTGGATTAGTGTTGGGAGGAAGAGAACTAAACACCCATTTCTGCTTTTGGCAATTTGACTTGTTTTGACTCACTTACTTTTAATCCCCTAGGAAGTTCCATGTAAGCTTTCTGGTTAAAATAAATTTGAGGAAAAACAACTGTCTCCCTTTTGAGGGATTTCCCAGTCCTTCATCTCTTATGTGTCCAAAATGTTAAACATCAAGGAATTTCTAAATTAGAAGAGGGTGAGAGTTGATATTAATTGGCATGGTTTATGGACTGATATATTTATAGATGGCATTCAACTCAGTATAGTCATTGATGTCAGTCATGCTTATTTGAGTATCATACACACAAATATATATTCAGATGTTATCCTCTGGAATCTGTGTAAATGAGTGGTTAAATTCCATATGGCAAGTTGTGGTGCCAGGATCTTTATCTTTATTTGAAATTCTCCCTTGAAACACTGCTTTCCATGCTCAATTTTCTGGTTTCTTTCTTGTATTTATCTGACTTTACAAGATACATGTGGGCTCATGGGAGTCCCATAGACAAGTAATTTGCATGGGTTTGTAACAAATATGCTAAACATTTCCCTTCCTCCCTTTCCACGTATGTACTTATGGAATGCATCCCTGATGATTCAGGGCACTGTCCCACTGAGGTTGGGCTGCCACACAATCTGCCTCAACATAGTGCTCCAAGGGATGGCAGTAAAAATATGTGAACTGAAACTTAAGATGAAAGCCATTTTCCACCCATTAAATAAGTAGGAGGCCTGGTATACTATTCCTTGGCTACAATCTGAAGCAAGACTTGACCAAAGTCTTGTGTATCCAGAAGGTGACTTTTGTTTTCCAGAAACCTACATTTTTCTCTCATCAGATGGCTTCATGGAATAACTTCTGTCTAGTTATGGCCCTAAACCTGCAGGGTCATCCATAATGGATGTAGTTCACAATACCAGTGAGCGGGTAATCTCATTTTACTTCTCTGATTTATAAACAGGAAGCTGTTCCCTTTAAAATTGTGAGAAAACTGGTGAAATACCCCCAGAAATGCTGCTTCTTATGTAGCTATTTATGTTTCCTCTTTCTGTTATGTTTCCTATATATCTTCTTCCACCATGTGTCTATCAGTTTGTCATACTGTGGTGGCTTGTGTGTTGCTGTGATAGTGGAAGCTTTGCCACCAGTATTTCAAATACCAGCAGGGTCACCCTGGGTGGACAGGTTTCAGCTGAGCTTCCAGACTAAGACAAACTAGGAGGAAGGATCTGGCAGTCTACTTCTGAAAAAATTGGCTAGTGAAAACATTATGAATAGCAGCGAAACACTGTCTGATATAGCCCCAGCCTCAGGTTGAAAGACACTTAAAATATGACTGAGGAAGAGTTGCTTACACAAAGTGGAGCTAACCTTAATGATGTGGATGGAATCAAGCTTTTGGGACCTTCATTTGCTGATGTGGCACAACTCAAAATGAGAAGAAACAGCTGCAAACATCCATTAATAATCAGAACATGGAATGTACGAAGTATGAATCCAGGAAAATTGGAAGTCATCAAAAATGAAATGGAATACATAAACATCGATATCCTAGGCATTAGTTAGCTGAAACGGACAGATATTGGCCATTTTGAACCAGACAATCATGTGGTCTACTATGCCAGGAATGACAAATTGAAGAGGAATGGTGTCCTGTTCATTGTCAAAAAGAACATTTCAAGATCTATCCTGAAGTACAACACTGTTACTAATAGGATAAAGTCTTAGGCTGGGTTCTCTAGAGGAGCAAAACCAGTAAAGCGCACATATATGTATATATAGCGGGATTTATATCAAGGAAATGGCTCATGCAGTTTTTAGAAGCTAGGTAATATCCCAAGTCCGTGGGTCAGGAAAGAGGATTTTCCTGATTCACGTAGCCACAGGGGCTGGTGAACCCAAGATCAGCAGGCCAGAAAGCAGGGCTGTAGCAGGCTATGAAGATCGACGAATCTCAAGATCAGCAGGTAAGCTGCTAGCTCAAGTCCCAAGAACCGGAGATCAGATGAACAGGAGCCAGCTGCAGGGTCTAGAACAAGCAAAAGCCCCGGCAAGGCGAGCAGGAAAGAAGTAGGCAGAGGAGGGTGGAGAGATGAAGGCTGAGGGGGTGGTGAGATGCCACAGGCCCCTCCCCCACTGGTACCACTCAGCAGCTTGCATCATGGGGGTGATCAGGTATCAGATTTCAACAGGGAAGTGATCACAACATTATACAACTGCAAAAACACTGAGAATCATGGCCCAGCCAAGTTGACACACAATCTTAACCATCACAGATAATATCCTACTTCTGCAAGGAAGACCAGTTAATATGACTATTATTCAAATTTACACACCTACCACTAAGGGCAAAGATGAAGAAATTGAAGATCTTTACCAACTTCTTAAGTCTGAAATTGATCAAACATGCAATCAAGATACATTGATAATTACTGGTGATTGGAATGTGAAAGTTGGAAACAAAGAAGAAGGATTGGTAGTTCGAAAATATGACCTTGGTGATAGAAATGATGCCGGAGATTGCATGATAGAATTTTGCAAGACCAATAACTTCTTCATTGCAAATATCTTTTTTCAACAACAGAAATGGCGATTATACACGTGGACCTCGCCAAATGGAATACACAGGAATCAAATCAACTACATCTGTGGAAAGCTCAATATCATCAGTCAGAACAAGGCCAGAGGCCAACTGTGGAATGGGCCATCAATTGCTCATATGCAAGTTCAAGTTGAAGCCAAAACCAAACCAAACCCGTTGCCATCGAGTCGATTCTGACTCATGGCAACTCTATAGGACAGAGTAGAACTGCCCCATAGAGTTTCCAAGGAGTGCCTGGTGGATTCGAACTGCCAACCTTTTGGTTAGCAGCTGTACCTCTTAACCACTACACCACCAAGGTTTCCAGTTCAAGTCGAAGTTGAAGAAAATTATAACAAGTCCACAAGAGCCAAAGTACAACCTTGAGTATATGCCACCTGAATTTGCAGACCATCTCAAGAATAGATTTGATACATTGAACACCAATGACTAAAGACCAGACGAGTTGTGGAATGACATCAAGGACGTCATACATGAAGAAAGCAAGAGGTCATTAAAAAGACAAGAAAGAAAGAAAAGACCAAAATGGTTGTCAGAAGAGACTCTGGATCTTGCTCTTGGACTTAGAGTAGCTAAAGCAAAAGGAAGAAATGATGAAGTAAAAGAGCTGAATAGAAGATTTCAAAGGGCAGCTTGAGAAGAAAAAGTAAAGTATTATAATGACATGTGCAAAGACCTGGAGATAGAAAACCAAAAGGAAGAACACACTTGGCATTTCTCAAGGTAAAAGAACTGAAGAAAAAATTCAAGCCTCGAGTTGCAATATCAAAGGATTCTATGGGGAAAATATTAAACGACGCAGGGAACGTCAGAAGAAGATGGGTGGAATACACAGAGTCACTGTACCAAAAAGAATTTGTCAATGCTCAAACATTTCAGGAGGTAGCATATGATCAAGAACCGATGGTACTGAATGAAGAGGTCCAAGCTGCACTGAAGGCATTGGTGAAAAACAAGGCTCCAGGAATTGACAGAATACCAGTTCAGATGTTTCAACAAATGGATGCAGCGCTGGAAGCACTCACTCATCTATGCCAAGAAATTTGGAAGACAGCTACCTGACCAACCGACTGGAAGAGATCCATATCATCATGGCTGAAAGCAGAGAATACCAGAAAGATATTTACTTGAGTTTTATCAAAGTATAAGGTAATGAATTTGTGTTGATTTAAGCAACTAAGCCTATGGTAATCACAGCAGCAATAAGAAACATAAGATAGCATATGTTGTTGTTAGATACCATCAAGTCAATACCAATTCTAGTATTCTCTGCTTTCAGCCATGATCCATCTGACATCAGCAATGATATCCCTGGTCCCACATCCTCTTCTGAATCTGTCTTGACTTTATGGCAGTTCCCTGTGGATGTTCTGCTGTAACCACCTTTGAATGATCTTCAGCAAAATTTTACTTGCGTGTGCTATTAATGATACTGTTAGAAAATTTCTGCATTCTGTTGGATCTACTTTCTTTGGAATGGGTACAAATATGGATCTCTTCCAGATGGTTGGTATTAGAAGTATAAGATAATGAATTTGTGTTTTTTGAAGCAACTAAGTCTATAGTAATTTGTTACAGCAGCAGCAGGAAACATAAGAAGGTATATGTTGTTGTTGTTGTCAGGTGCCATCGGGTCAATTCCAACTCATGTCTTATATTTCTAGAGGTCAAAAGTCTTAAAAGTAATGTGTTGGTGGGGCTGTATTTTCTTCTGGAAGCTCTAAGGGAGAATCTGTTTCCTTGCCTTTTCCAGCTGCTGGAAGCAGACTGCATTCCATAGTTCATGGCTTCTTCCATCTTCAAAGCCAGCAGTTCAGCATCTTCAATTCTCTCTCTGACACTCTTGCCTCCCGCTTGTGATTACATTGGGCTTATCTGGATAATCCAGAATAATCTTCCCATCTCAAGATCCTTAATTTAATCACATCTGCAAAGTCGTTTTTGCCATATAAAGTAGTATATTCACAAGTTTTGGGGATTAGGACTTGGACATGTTTGGAGAGCCATTTATCTACTATAGCCACTCAATCACTTTTGGTCATTTGATTTCTAACTCACCTTCACTACTTTATGCACAGATATCCATTGCTCATGATATTATCCTAACACATAAATAGGAAGGCTAGATGCAGTTATCCCCTTTGTCTGGAAGAGGAAATGGATATTTAGAAAGATTAAATTAGTTGTCCAGGACATAGAAACGGGGGAGGTGGGATTCAAACTCTGTATGTCTGAGTCTGAAATCCCAGGTTTTAACTAGTGTACTGTATAATCCTCAGTTTTCATTCACAATAAGGCAGGGATTCTTCAAACCTACTTTAGCAGCAAAACCTTATGTTAAATGAAATCTTACACATGTAAGCCATATGTCTCACTTCACCAGCTGGGGGTTCAAAACAAGGTCATTTTTCTATTAATATTCAAATTAAGTGACTCCAGGCCCCATTTTGCTGTCATGGAAATGTCTTTCTTTCCTCCTTGGACCCTCCTTCCATAACAAGCCCAAGAACACTAGGGGTGTGTATTCAGTCCATGACATGTAAGCCACCACATAGAGAAAAAAATCTGAAATAGTCTAATGAACTTACCAGGAGCCAAGATCTCCACTATTGTTGTTGCTGTTACTGCCACATGGTGTCGCTGGTGGAGCTGGGAGTCCAGCAACCACTGCAGAGTTTGCTCATGGGAAGAAGCATGGCAGAGACCTACACACACACACACTGAAATCCCTGGCTGGTGGTAGGCTTTGGAAGAGAGACCAACTCTTTCACATAGTGTTAGGCAGAGCTGATACAGCTTTTCCGTGAAGTTCTTTCATAATACAATCCATAGCCCTTTTCTTGAGGCAGTCCCACAGTGTCAGGGGATCTGGGACATGAGAAGTTTCCTATCTCAGACACAGCTCACATCCAGAACCAGTCTCCCTTATAATACCAGCGTCTTAGCCCTTGAGATTAGAGAAAGTGCCTCTGCACTCTCATTCCTGTCTCATTCACTGCATCCAAATGAATGATGTTTCTTTAGAGATGTTAGTATTAGATTAGGCTGCAAGTAACAGAGAACTCCAAATGCAAGTGGCATGAACAAGACACAAGTTTATTTCTTTCTCACGTTCTATCTTATAGTTTCTCTACGTGTTTCTTCTTTTCCCAAAGTCAACTCATGGTCCAGGGTATTTGCTAAAGCTGGAAGCTGCAGTTATCATATTCACATTCCAGCCAACAGAAAGAGGAAGAGTCAATGTATGAGTTTTAATATGTATTAGTTTTCTTTTGCTACTGCAACAAACTCAGTGGCTTGAAACAACGTAAATTTTTCTATCTTTCCATTAGAAGTCCTACACGGGTCTTACTGGGCTAAAATCAAGATGTCAGCAGGCTGCATTCTACATGGAAGACTTGTCTATTCTCCCCTATTTATTTATTTGATCATTTTTTTCCATCAATATGGACTCATAATATTTATTGGGTTATAATTCAATACTCCTTTGTTTATTTTGTTGCTCAAATTGTTCTAGTTTTGGCTACTGGGAGCTCTTTCAGTTGGCTCCTGTGTCCCTTTGATATAACACTTCCTTATTTTATGCCATTACAAAATGCTCCAGACTCATCTTGTGTATTTTTTTGCCCCACTTTTACAATCAGCCAATTCTCCAAGGAGCTATGGTCCTTTTCTTGGAGTATGGTATTGAGAACTGAGATGTGGGTACTAGGTGTGCTTGCAGTCCAGTTTTCATACTTTTACATACATATATTAACAGGACTGTCATTTTAACAGGATGTAGGTTCGATATGGGAGCCCTGGTGGCACAGTGATTAAGAGCTATACGGGTGAGCTATGGCTGTTAACCAAAAGGTTGGTAGTTCGAATCCACCAGCTGCTCCCTGGAAACCCTATGGGGCAGTTCTACTCTGTCTTTTGGGGTTGCTAGGAGTTGGAATCGACTTGTTGGGAAGGGATTTGGTATTTTGGTTTACGGTGGTTCTGAGTAGGAATTGACTTGACAGCAATGGGTTTGTTTTGTTTTGGTTTAGTCATAAGCTAGTAGGTATGAAGTTCTGTGGAATTTTTAGCATTAAGGGAAAAGTAGTACAATTTTACGGCATGGTCCTTGGGGCTACTTCCCCCATCAAATCCCATCATGAAAGCAGTCACTTATTCAAATTAGAAATTAAGCTTTCTTTGAGTCACAAGCTCCTTTTGAGAAGTTGCTGAAAGGTAAACAGACCTTTTGCCCAGGAAAAAAGTGTTTATATAAAAACACAAGCAGAATTTTGTCCACGATTTCTGAGGTTCATAGGCTCCCTGAAGTTCTGACCTACGGAGTGAGTGACCCCTGGTCAGGGTATTCCGCCACTAGAGGAAGGACCAGTAAGCAGGAAGCCTGCATGCGCAGTTTGCTGGTTTTCTCAAGCCCCATTTCCTTTGTGACCTCTTTACTGGAGCAGGAAATGGTGTCGTTTAACATATAAACCAGAAAAGCCTGATCCAATAATATAGTTTCTTCATTGGTTGATTATAAACATTTTATTTTAAGCTGCTCCTTTTATGTAAAATCATGATGAAGTTGTTCTGGTTTCTTTTTTAGTTTCTATGATTTAAAGAAAAAAATCAGAGGTAATTTACATGGGTTCTTTAACCCATATCTCTTTCATTTTGGTTTATGAGTCACTTCCACTTTGCATCAATGATTCTCATTTAAAACAGTACAGTGGGGAAGGGAGCACATTTAGCATAATGTTGTGCCTGTGAGAATTGACACTGGTGCAGGACTGAAAGAGTTAATTGAGTTAAATCTCAGTACATTTTTCTGAAGCCATGTTTAACACTGATTATTTCAAGGTGGTTTTTATAATCACTTCCAAATGTTTTAATGAGGCGGTTTTTCATTTCTCTCAAGACTTCTTTTTTAAAATTTTTTCCTTTCCGTATTGATTTTCCAGCCACTTTCCTTAATGCGGCCTTTGGCAGGTCTGGTCATACACTTTTACCATTTGTTCCGGATGCTTCCCTCCACCTCCCAGCCCTGTCTCTCTTCCTGTCTCCTGGGCGCTCTTTGCCCGTGGAGAATGCTCTCCTGGTCTGATTCCTTATAGATTCTCTTGCAGCCCCTGTCCCAGGTCATGTGCAGTTTTTATTTCAATCTGTCAGTCTTTGTCATAGCTACTTCCTGTTGTCATTGTATTTCTTTAGGATCCTTCTGAAACATAATATGCAAGATTTTTTATTTTATCTAATGTATTTATTATGAGCTTCTGAAATCGTTTTGATTCATGCTTGCATTTCTTTGGTTTCAGACTTTGCTTTAGAAACACTTCGCTTTACCCTTCTGGGTTTCTGCAGATTGGTGAAGGGCCCCTTCCCTACTGTATCAGGTAACAGTAGTCAATTAGGCTGCACAAGGAGGCTGGGCCATGACACTTGTCACATGCCACAGCTTTTGGACAGCTCTGTGTAAACACATATTACCAGCCAACCCAGGCTGATGTCAGAGATTAGAGTCAGAACGCGCCTGCCATTCCTTCAGACAGAGGTCCTGTTAGGTCTTGGTAAATAGCCTGAAGATGTATGGTTTCCCACAGAGGACAACCAATTCCCTAGACTATTGCTGGGAGTGATATTGGTACACTGGACACTCTCCTTGCTAACATCATGACACAGAAACAAGTCACTCATCAAATGTGTTGTTATAACTTGGTGCAGAGAGTGTTGGGTATTTTCTCAAAGGCAATAATTAGTAAATGGGCTTGCTTTCCCTATTTCCTTTGCTTCACTTGTCTCCTTGAGTCCTAGTCTCAAATTTAGCTCAAAATATTTTCACATAGAGCTTTCCCCCGGAACTATATTATTTACACAAACTTGTTGAGCGGTTATGCATTTTTATTTTGAAGTCCAAGTGGTCAGTGGACACAGGTTTTTATTGGAGAAAGAAAGCGTGTTTCAGGTTGATGTCAACGTCTCTGCCAAGGTCAGCGTAACTGAAAGCATTAATGTGGTGCCTCCTATGTGTATGCTTGGACATTTAAGCTTGTAGCTTGGCCACTCCACAGGACGAGGAACCTTTTATGTATACATGATATTAAAGTAGCTCTACCACTCAGTGGATAGAAGGTAAGTTAGGTAACTTGTTTTAGAACATTTCTTTGTTTAAATTTTGGCATAACATTAAGATATAATTTTCTATTAAACTACCACTTTTCACTGTAGTAGAATAGTGAAATAATCGTAAATTAAAGACAAATAATAGGAATCCACATTTTCCTAGAACCATTCAAATGGAACAGTGAAGATTGTGTGAATCATTTTGAACCAACATTGCCAACAAGCCCAGATGTTTTCTCTACACAAATCTAAACATCTGAGTATTTGCAAATACCTGAGTATTTGGTCAGTTAGGAGCTGGTATTTTCTCCTTCCAACCAGGTGTGTGGCATCCTGTGCACAGGGCAGTTTTCTAGCTGTGTGATTATAAATTCTGTACTAAGAAAATTCACCAGCAGCAGAGGTTGAAGGACAAAGGCCCCTGCGGAGAAAGATCTTTGGAAAATCACAGGATAGGGTCTCTTTAATGTGAACTGGGTGTCCAGGCGACACACTTTCATGATTCCTTGATTAAGGCCCAGGGAGGTGATTGATTTGATTCTAGCCCTGTTTTGCTTGAGCTATTCCAAACTCAAGGAAAAAAACATTACTTGAATCTGGGGTCTCTTATTAATAAGATTAATTAGCATAAAATTTAATAATTGAGAAAGGATACCAAAAAGAAAGATAAAATAGGGGTCCTAATGAGAAGCAGATACCCATCCCCAAGGAAATAAATGTGAGCACAGATGGAACATTAATACAAAGAAAAGGAAAAAATGTGTAGCTGCAGCACGTAGTGGCAAACGCTCTTCCAGGGCTATGTGCTGGCTTCCGACTCTGTTCCCCCTATTATCTCCAACTCAGAAAAATTCTGCTTTTGGAGTCGAAATTCTCCATGCTTTGTTTCACCCTAAGGAAATGCATTCAATTTTTCTAGGAAGTTTTTATTTTGTAAAAGCAAAATCTTTGTTGCTTTTATCGAGGCAACGATGTATTTTAGCAAACACAGGGCTGGCAGCCGTAGCAACAATTAGTCCAGTCTCTGCGTCGTCCCACGTGGGGATGGGAAACACCAGCTCACTCTCGCTGGCATCTGTATCCTTGCTTGTGTTTTATCTTTTCTGGCAAGCCTTTCCTTCTTTTTGTTTATCTGACTGTGACCAATCAGAAGGCCAGCTTGCATTCCATTTGCTCCATGAAGTTTTTCTTAAGGGTTCCAGTCTCCTTGATCTCCCTTTCTTTCAGCTCTGATTGACACGGACTTGTGATTTAGCCCCTGGTTATATACTATCTTCTCTCTTGCCTGACATATGTTAGCCTCCCTCTCATCAGCAAGACTGTAGTCTGCTTGAGAAGCCAGAGGGGTCTCTTCATAACTGCAAGCATGAAGCGAGCATGTAATATCATAATATGTGCTATGTCTTCACTTGCACGTTTGATGGATGTGGGTAACCAGGAGAAATTGCTCCTTCTGGAGAGGCAGGAGTCCCCTGAAGAATTTATTTGAAAATATTTCCTAGTTACACTGTTAATAGATTACAAGAGATAACTGGGCTTCCTAAAAAAGTTGTCACAAGTTAATTATTATTGCTTATTGTAAATAAATTTTGAAAATGCTTGAGGCCAATTATTTTAGACAAAATTATCCTAACATCATTGTTTCAGCAAAGTATCCAACAAATGCTATCTTTCGTAATCTCTTGGGACACCTGAACTGAATCAGCTCAAGTGTTAAAATCGGATATACCTGTATGTCATGGATTGAGTTGTGTCCCCCAAAAATATCTGTCAACTTGGCTGGGTCATGATTCCCAGTATTGTATGATTGTGTAATCTGATGTGATTTCCTTATATGTTGTAAACTCTATCACTACGATGAGGTTATATGTGATCTCCTTATGTGTTGTAAATTCTATCACTGTGATGATGGTATTATACTGATGAGGTTTAAAAGGATCTTAATGCAATCTCTTTTGAGATATAAAAGAGAGAAGTGAGCATAGACACGTGGGAACCTCATACCACCAAGAATGCAGTGCTGGGAGCAGAGCGCGTCCTTTGGACCTGAGGTTCCTGTGCAGAGAAGCTCCCAGACCAAGGAAAGACTGATGCGTCACAAGGACCTTTCTCCAGAGCCGACAGAGAGAGAACGCCTTCTCCTGGAGCTGATGCCCTGAATTTGGACTTGTAGCCTACTGGACTGTGAGAGAATAAACTTCTCTTTGTTAAAGCCATCCACTTGTGGTATTTCTGTTGGAGCAGCACTAGATGACTAAGACAGAATTTGGTACTGGGAGTGGAGTGCTGCTCTAACAGATACCTAAAATGTGGAAGCGGTTTTGAAACCGTGAATGGATAGAGGTGCGGCAGCAGCAGAGAACCTGCAGCAGCAGAGAAGTAGCAGTGTCAGAGAACCAGCAGCAGCAGAACCAGGAGTCCAGTGCCAGCGCTGGAGCTGACCCACAGAGCAAGAGAGCTGAGTGCCTGTGCACAAGAGGCTTCCTGGCAGAGTGGGGTGCCTCTGGACACTTATCATTGGTGGAGCTACAGAGGTTTGGAACACTTGCCCCAGCAGGGCAGATGCGGGCCTGAGGCCCGAGGGCCAAGAGGCCACAGGAAGCAGAAGCTGAAGAGACAAGGAACACAAGAAGCCAAGCTGCCTCAGTCTCAAAAGGTATGGCCAAGACCTCTGGGATTTCAAAGGGTGGAGCCATGGCTCCTGGTGTTTCTAAGGGTGGAGTTGTCACTCCAGTAGACTAGGCGAATGATGCGCCTGAAGCCGAGGGAGCAGAGTTGTTGTCCCAGTGGGTCTGGAAGGCAGAGCTGAAGCCCAGGGTCAAGGGGTCTCCACTCAGAATCCAGAGACTGTGGCCAATACCTAGAGTCTGGAGGGCAGGGCTATT
>NW_004443943.1:3010119-3036337 GCF_000243295.1 Trichechus manatus latirostris
AAACTCTATCACTATGATGAGGTTATATGTGATCTCCTTATGTGTTGTAAATTCTATCACTGTGATGAGGTTATACTGATGAGGTTGACAAGGTTAGATAGTGTCTTAATCCAATCTCTTTTGAGATATAAAAGAGAGAAGCAAGCAGAGACACATGGGAACCTCATACCACCAAGAAAGCAGCACTGGGAGCAGAGCGTGTCCTTTGGACCTGAGGTTCCTGTGCTGAGATGCTCCCAGACCAAGAAAAGACTGATGTATCACCAGGACCTTCTCCCAGAGCCTACAGAGAGAGAAAGCCTTCTCCTGGAGCTGACACCCTGAATTTGGACTTGTAGCCTAGTGGACTATGAGAGAATAAACTTCTCCTTGTTAAAACCATCCACTTGTGGTATTTCTGTTATAGCAGCAGCAGATGACTAAGACACTGTATTTAAGAAATGTGACTTAAAATGATTCATAATGCCACTTTCCCAGTTGGCCCAGATTCTGTATTGCATTAAACCAGTGTTTTTCTAAGAATTGTTCTCACACTTCTGGGACAAGGTGGATGAAGTGTTTTGGGGAAATGCAACAATAAGCACTTTGGATTTTAATAAGAACAGACTTATTTTAGTATGTAGTAGAAAAGATATATCAGGCATGTTGAATTTTACTGGTATCATCACTTAGGACAAAGTATATAAAAACATTGTGAACTAGGTTAAAGAAAATTATCAAGTAATTTAGTATTTACTTACATCTTATATGTTGGTGCATAGATGTGGCAAAAATAAATTTGGTAGAAGAGCTCTGACTTGTAGGAAACATGGCTCCAAAGCAAGACTGGGTGATGTATGAAGATGAGAGAGAAGAGTTCACTAGTAAACAGCCCTGGCTTGACCAGTGAGAGAGAAACATGTTCCTAACATGGTTCTGGCCCTGTTAATTCCCATGCATTCCTATCGAGTTCCCTCTGGGTGACTGCGTTCATAGGCTTGAACACATTCTGAAGTCACTGATGACCTAGCCGTCCCATGGAAGTACAGTATAGCTAGAGAAGAAAAACTGTGGTGTTACCACACATCGGTGTGTCTACAAAGTATGTCACAAATAATTTTGCTAATAAGAAGCATAATAAGACTGGGTTTTCCTTTAGTTATAAACTAAAGTAGATCTGATGGCGTCTCAATAAATATCATTGAGTTCACTCACATTCTAATACTTTTTCCTGAATGAGAGATAAAAGATGGGGATGCATAGGAGAGAGATGAATTGCCTCTGTCTCCAGGTTCAACCTTGGGATTGTGTCATAATCATGACCATCATCCATCCTATGAAGCCATCCTTTTAAAGCATCTTATCATAAGCCCTACCTCCTCTTAACCATGTCTGGAAACATGTATATCACCAAATGTATTTAAAAAAAATTGATGGCAGATAAACCCCATCTTTGGCTTTTCCCAATGGTATAAAACTTGGTAAATTAAATGAATATTCCTTGTTCTTTCTAAGTACCATTTTGAAGAATACAAGGGGTGATAAAGAGTAAGTCACCCATGACAAGTTGCTTAGTCAGCATTACACAAGGCAGCCATCCTATATCTAGCCAAGCTACAGAATTCAGTGACCATTTTTCTGATGACCAGATGCTCATTATTGATTTAACTGTTTGTTGGACCTGAGAAATATCCTTTCAGAAGAGCTTCATGAAGAATTGCGCCAATGAGACCACCAGTAGAAAGTTACTAGTCCTCAGTGGAAATTCTGAACTCTCATCTACTCCACAGAGGTGCTGTATCTTATTCATCAAGGAATCATTGGTACCTAAGGCAGAGCCTGACATGTGGAGGTACTCAATGACTGTTTGATGAGTTTTTATGAGCCTGAGGCAGGGAATCAATGAATGGAACCTGAAGCAGGGAATCAGCAGAACTGGGTTCTACCACCTGCTCTGCCATTAGTTGGCATTTAATACTGAAGAAGTCATTCCCCTTCTTGGGAAATCAATTTTAGATTTGTCATATATGTGTAAAATGAAGGTTCTTGGAATATATGATTTTTATGGTATAAAATATGCCTAGGTTTCAGATTATTTCTATTATATATCTTGTCTATTTGTGACAAAACAATAATAATAATCACAACCATCACTTTATATTGAACACTTACTATGTGACAGGCACTTTACTAAGGATTTTACGTATATTATTTACTTTGATTCTCCTATCACACTTACGAGGTTGTCGTTATGTGCTGTCCAGTCAATTCTGACTCATAGCGATCCTGTAGGACAGAGTAGAACTGCCCCATAGGGTTTCCAAGGAGCAACATTTCTGTCTTACACATAACGACACATTGAGCTTGGAGCCATTACTTGCAGAAGAGAACAAAATGGGTAAGTGGCAGAGGCTGGATTGGAGACCAGGTCAGCCTGACTTCTACATCTTGGCCTGAAACAAATTTACTGCCTCCCAAAATGTGAGTTTTGTTCATCAATCATCAAACCATTGTGTTATTGTTACTTGTGATTTTTAAATTTGTTTATTCATACATTTATGAATGTAGTATGTGCAGTGTCACAAAAGACTAATTATGTAGCTGATAGGTGGTCCTGCCGCTAATTGAAAAACTGGGTGGAAAAGGAGGAAGAAAAGATTTGAGGGGCAGAGGTGGTCATGGCAATCTAAATTTATTAATGATTTCTTAGTTAGATCCAAACATACCTTTAATTACTGAAAAAACAATCTTTAAGCATAAGTGAGAGTTAAAAATATTGTTATGTCATTGTTTACAGTTAGTTTCTCTTCACTGACTTTAGTAAATCATAATTATTCTCCATAACTCTGATACTAAAGGGGAGAATTGATTCAATATTTTAGTAACTTTTTAAGCAAAACAAAACATTGATTTAGGCTGAAAAAAGGATTCTTATCCTTCTCATTCGCTATGAACTCTCCATTAAGCACAACTGGATAATAATGGAGTGTGACCACTTTGGTTCTCCATCTCCTTTTGCTTCCACATCAAGACAGTAGTTCTCATGATTACAAATGTGCTCATTTAAAATCAGAAATGTTACAGAATTGTTAAAACCAACAGTTTTAAAGTTTACAGATCATTAATGTGACTTAAATTGATTTAGTGACTCAAATATTGCAATTATCCACTGCTGAAAGCCTCAGTGGGGGATTTGAAAATATTGTGAAGGAAAGTGCTGATTTAGAACTAGAATCTGAATGGTTAATCTTTTCTCCCTCTCTCCCTCCTTCCTTCCTTCCTTCCTTTCTTTCAGTGTAACTAGAGTTGGCATTAATTTCACCCATAGACTGCTCTGGTTTAAATATTTGAGGAAATGAAAACAATATTTCTGTTTACTGTTCTTTCTTAATACAGGGGCCTGGTTTGTAATGGCAAACATTTCTTCTAATGACAAACATTCTGCATTAAATGTTTATTAAATTACCTACAAACCTTAATTTATTTGTACAAAGCTGAAATAATACAAAGGAAAACCAAAATAATTTGATTATAAAGACACATTTCAATTTGTGAAAAGTCATAGACACTGGCCAGTGATGTTTGTGTTAAATGCAATTTTATTTACTACTGTATTACCTGAGTGAATTTAATGAATCAGTAATTTAGATATCTGAATTCTTCTAAGACTGTGAATTTTGAGTGTTCTCATTACATAAAAAAGCATCCTGCAGTATGCTTTGCTTTGGGAGTCCAACTGGTGTCTATAAACCTTTGCAAGGTTGTCTTGCTTCACCGCAGGGGGCTGTAACAAGTAAGCAGACAGGGATGTTTTAAAATGAAAAGGAAGAAAAACTTATTCTGTCATGACAGTTCTATAATACTTCTGAGGAACGATGTTAATGACCAGCACTGGCAGTAGAGATGATGATTTGGGGTGTGTATGTGGGTGTATGAATGATTTACATTTGCAAGGGCATTTAATAACTGTGCAGTAGTGACTTGCAAAAAAAAAAAATGATACCAGTGTTGTGCAAAGTAATGCTTCTTCCCACCACTGCTGCTTCTGGGACAGCCTGGAAATGCAGAACTTCTGATATAGGCATCGGCAGGGTTCGTGCCTAGAGGTGTTCTCTAGGGATGGTCAAGAAGCTCCTACCCACAACCTTCTACCTTACTGGTTTTTCTTTTTAAAATTTAAAATAGTAGAACTCCCTTTTCTCCCTTAAACCTAATTCAGAACATCGACATGAAGAAGCAGAGTAGCTGCTTTTGAGATTGTGGTAAGAGCCTTGGCGCTCTGGCCACTGAGGCACTCTGCTGTCCAGGGTTCTCTGGAAAACCATTTCCTCTATGTACCTTTCTAGGGTATGGGGTATCATGATTCATTCATTTGGGCTAAGGCACCAAAGGCCTTAGCTACAATGGAAACAACTGGAAAGATTTTCACATTCTGCCATTACTTACCAGCCATCCCTATCTTCAGGGCCCTGGTGGCGCAGTGGTTAAGTGTTTAGCCACTAACCAAAAGGTCAGCAGTTCGAATCCACTAGCCAATCCTTGGAAACCTATGAGGCAGTTCTACTTTGTCCTGTAGTATAGGGTCACTATGAGTTGGAATTGACTCAACAGCAATGTGATCCCTATCTACATTCTCTTTTGTTAACTATTAACAAGCAGAGTGCTGGGAGGCTGGGATGGAGGAGAGGTGAGCTTTACTTGGAGGGGGATGAGTGAGGAGAAAAGTAAAACATGTTGGGCTGTGTCAGAGAAAACATGAAAGGGCTAACACAGTAAGAGGGACTAGGCATTTGGGAAACAGTCTTAGAACACAATTGATAGAAGGACATATGTAGACCAGAGAGAGAGGGAACTGAAAGAGAGAAAGTGGGTTATGAATTTATACTGGTACCTGCCTTTACATTCAGGCAATCCCTAGCCTTGCCAATCTGTTACTGTGTTTGCTGCATTTAGTGAGAGGCCTCATTATAACTGGAGACCCTCTAAGGGTTTATTTTGCTGAGGTAATGGCCTGAGAGACCAATGTAGTACTCCAGAGAAGAAAAATTGATCCAAACTTACCAAATGTTCCCGATGTAGTTCTTGGCTGTCGGGACACCTTTGCTTTGGGAATCTACTTGGGAATATTCTGGAGCTCAACTAGATAACAGCTGGTATCTGAATTGCTTCCTGGCTTAGGTATATATCCTTGAGAATGCCTCAGAAATAAGGACAGGCAGGAATGCATTGTTTTAAATATGTCCTTATTTCTGCCAGAGCCTCAAATTCTTTTCTTAGCTTTTATCATGAGTTGGATGAAAGTTCTGACAAGTTATTCTCATTTCCAATAGTGGTGGTAGAGGGGGTGGTATATATGTAAAAGAATTCAAGTAAGCAACTCTGTAGTAGGTCAGTGACTGATTTGCTTAGAATTTATGTATATAAAAAAACAATAGAGAGAATGAGAATCAAAGTGAGCTAGTTTTCTCCACATCATCTACTAAACAGTCTGTTTCCCCTCATTGTCTTGTCCTGCTTATCTTGCACATGTATGAGGGGTGACTCAGTATCTCTAGATGCATCTATTTTTTTCTGAATGCATTTACTCTAAATGCTTCTGTATGCAATGCCCTCAATGCAGAAATTTTCACATACGATTTGTATTTTTGAGGTTTACTTTAAGACACAAGAATGTCTTCTAATATTATGTATTAACATTTTCTTTAAATACTTTTTCTGCTCCATTCTATCTCTCTCTCTCCTCTCTTTCTAGGAAACTGGTTACAGATATTTAAGGCCATTTGATATTGTCCTACAGGTCCTTAAAGCAATGTTACCTTTCTCTTTAATATTTTTTTCTCTTCCTCAGATTGCACAATTTCTATTTACTTCTTTTTTGTCTCTGTCATTTCCAGCCATGGGAATTTTTATTTCAAATATTGTATTTTTCAGTTCTAGAATTTCCATTCCTTTCTTTTTATAGTTTTTACTTCTGTGCTGAGAATTCCTATTTTTTTAATTCTTTGTGAGTATATTTTTCTTTACATCATTGAAGCATAGTTTAATAGCTACTTTAAGATTATTGTCTGATCTATAGAGACCAAAGTTTATTAGTGGTTACTAGGGGTGGGAGGGAGGGGGGAAAACGGGTTTAATGGTGATGGAAAAATTGTATTAAGGTAGGGTTGCACAGCTGATTACTGTAATTGCTGTCTATAAGTTGTACACCCGTAAAAAGCTGAACTGCAAAAGTTGTGTGATAGATATATTTGCAACAATGACAAAAAAAAAAAAGAAAAAGAAAAGAAAAAAGATTAGCTGCTAAGGCTGCTTATGTACAACCAAACATCTCATGGGATTTGGTTGCTTGGTTTGGAAGTTTAGGGCCGTAGTTTCATGGGACATCCCAATTAATTGGCCTAATAATGTGTTTAGTGCTTCTGTTTTACATTCTGGTTCGTTGTATAGTGCCTGGGGGTCTTAAGAGCTTATAAGCAGCCAGCCAAGGCACAACAATTGATCTCTATTCACCTGGAAAGAAAGCATGAGAGTCAGGAACAGAAGCAGGATATGGAATGTGTGGCTAATTGTCTCCATGAATAACTGTCTCCCTTGCCATGAGACCAGAAGAAATGGATAGTGCCCAGCTACCATTACTGAACATTTTGATCAAAGATTCTATAGACGAATCCTGATAAAACAGGGGGAAAGTTATAGAATAGAATTTCAAATTCTTATGGACTCTAGACTTTCGAGAGTCGTGGAGACTGGATGAACCCCTGAAACAGTTACCTGAGATAAACTTTAAACCTTAAACCAAAAATATCTCCTACAGTCATCTTAAAACTGAACAATTGTTTAGGTTAACTACCAAAAATAATTTGATTATAAAGACACATTTCAATTTGTGAAAAATCCTAGAAACTGGCCAGTGATGTTTGTGTTAAATGCAATTTTATTTACTACTGTATTACCTGAGTGAATTTAATGAATCAGTAATTTACATATCTGAATTGAACATTATGCTCTTTTAAGAGCTATCTATATGGGATCAAATTGACAACAGCAACTCTAAAGATTAGATAGGAACCTTAGAGGACAATGAGTTTATGTTAACGAGGGAGGAACAACTGAGAAAAGGAGGTTGAGAATGGTTGCACAACTCAAAGCATACAATCAATGTCACTAAATTGTAAATGTAGCAACTGTTGAATTGGTGTATGTTTTGCTGTGTATATTCCCAACAACAACAACAAAATAAATAAAATTTAGAAAAAAAAAGATTGTTGTCTGATAATTCCAGGGCTGATCTGCATTTAGCATCTTTTCTCTTGAGAATGAGTAGCATTATCCTGTTTCTTCATATCTTAAGTAATTTTAGATTGTATTTTGGACATTGTAAATGATATGTTGTAGACATTCTGGGTTCTGTTATATTCCCCCAAAGAGTACTGATTTTTTTTTCCCCCCCTTTTAGTAGGCAATCACATTGGCTTAACTTAAACTGCAAAACTGTCTCCTCTTGTAGATGGAAGCTCTAATTTCAGCTCAGTTCTTTTCCCCTTAGCTAGGCTGTTAAGTTTATCCCATGCATGTGTTTACGTGTCAGTTAGATATTTGTGCAAAGTTTGGGAATCCCACTCTCTGACTTTCTCCCTCCTAGGATTTTTCCCATAACTTTCCAGCTATGTTTGTCACTCTGAATCATGTTCTCTGGGTCTTCAAGCTAGCAAGTCTATACTATAAGCTTTCCATCAGAGTTTTAGTCAGCTCACAACACTGATTTAGGTTTGCCCTAAAAAAGAAAGGAAACTCACCCCATATCTTTCTCTTATTCCAAGTGGTAACTCCCCTCTGGCATCATCTTGCCTATTTACTCCCCAGGGCCTTCAAGTAGTTTTGTTTTATTTTATTTGTTCAGAGTTTATATTTGTTTTCAATTAACTTTGTAGTATTACCTTTCACATGTAAGTGTTTAATCCATCCCAAATCCACCTTTATTGTTAGTGTTAAGTGGAAGTCCAGTTCCCTACCTCCCATAGTAAGAGAGTTTTCCCTACGTTATTTTCAACAATCTATCTTTTCTCCATTGACGTGTGTTGTCATTTTTATCATATAAACTTCCATATATACAGAGTATGTCTCTGAGGTTTTTTTTATTTTGTTTTATTTGTTTGTTCTTGTTAGAATTAGAATACGATTTATTTTTCATTACAATGTCCTTGTAGTATGTCAGTATCTGATAGAGGAAGTTGCCCTTTTTTGCTCTTCATTTTCAGATTTGACTTATCTATTTACATTTGTTTTTCCATATGAATTATAGAATAAATTCATTACATTCTTCAACAAATTTAGGGAACATGGATATTTTTATATTTTGTAAGTCAATACAACCAAGAGTATGGCATGTCTCCCTGTATGTTCAAATTTATTTTATGTCCTTTTATAGTTCTAAAATTTTATTCTTAGCAGTCTTGTGTATTCTCTGTTAATTCTTAGAATATTTATAGCATTTTTTACACTATTATGAATGACCACTTTCATTTATTATGTTTTCTACTATTTTTTTACTAGTGTAGAGAAAAGTTACTGATTGTGTTTATTTACTTTTTAATCAAATCACACATAGTAAATTGCATTGATCTTCAGAAATGTAAGAGAATAAATCTGTGCGGTTTTAAGCCACTCAATTTGTGGCAACTTGTTAAAACAATAGCAATTTAATACATTGCTGATACTGGTCATGGTTTCTAGGCCTCTTCAGCAGACAGAGCAGGCAAATATATGTATTTTCAGAAGTTAAAATACATTATGTGTTTTCACTGTTACTTCCAAGTCAAATTCAGAACTATTGAGGTTTTACTTAACCACACTGAATTTACATCAGTATCTATCTTCTCCCATGCTGATAATCTCAGTTCTCAACGAGAAAAGAAAGTACTTATTTGCAGTATTCTAGATTACAAATATATCAGTTTTAGAATTATAATACCATTACTATCACCAAAAGTGGTTTATTCTTAGATTATATCCCACTGAAAGTGTACAATCAAATTCCTGTGTCTTAAAGGTATTGAAATAGATCTTCTCTGTTTCATTATGCCACCAGCTGGAGATCGATGTACTTCATTTATTTCATTTTTAGATTTTTCATGATTGTCTTTTGATTGAGTTTTATTATATATGTAAATATTTTTATGGTTCCAACATTAAACCTACAAATCAGAGACATTTGACTTCTATCCCTGTCCTTTTCACTATTCCCTTCCTCTTTATATTTTTTTGATCGTTGGACAAATGTTATTAATTTATTTCAAAAAATTAGCTCAGAGAACACTTGCTCTTTACTATGTATTAGTAATATAAATTAAAAAATATGATTATGGAAATTTTAAACCACTTTAGACACTCACAGAAAAAAATTATGAACCCACTTGGACTCATCACCAATCTTACAGTTATCAACTGATGGCCAATGTTTCTCATCTATATCCCCCTGCTCAGTTTCTCTGCACTTGCATTATTTTGAAGCAAAACCCCACATATCACATCATTTTGTTTATAAACCTTTTAGTAAGTGTCTGTAAAAGATAAGGAATCTTAAAAATAAATGCAATGATTGCATTTAAAAATGTATCAGTGATTCCTTAATAGCAAGAAATATACAGAAGTTAAACTTCCATGTCATAATTTACTTTTATAGTTCTTTTTGTTTGAACTAGAATTGAAAAAAGGTCCACCTATTATACTTGTTTTTTTTTCTTTAAAAATCAATTTCTCTTAATCTCTAGGTTCCTTCCTCACAGTTTTTTTTTTCTTTTTGCTATTGTTGATAAAACCATATTAGTTGTCTTGTAGATTTTCCCACTGTTGGCATTTTATGTTTGTATTCCTGTGATATCACTTAATATATTTCTCTGTCCACTGTATTTCGTTTAATTTGGAACTAGAGTCTCGGTATGACTTCTTCGAAAGTGGTGTTTCGTTTTTCAACCAAGAGGCACATAGTATCTGGTTTTCTCTCTCTCTTTATTTTTTTGTGATAATCAGTTCCTATAGCCATTAACTCATTAGGGGTTACAAAATGATGGTATTCTAATTTTATCTTGATTTTCTTCATTTTTAGCTGGAATTCTTCCATAACGTGAGGCTTCTTATCTACTATTCAGTTACACAGAGTTCATATAGAAAGCAGGATAAATGGTTGAATCTTTCCTTTAATTTACAAGTTTTCAAAATAATGAAGTGGCTCTCTGGCATCCTCAATTGGCATTCACTTCCTTTTTCTTTTTCAATTATCTTTTTAAAAAAAGTAATCATGAGCTCAGTATTTAAAGATATTTCATGTGTCTCAACCCATTGGAATTATTTTCATTATTTATTTATTGTACTTTAGATGAAGGTTTACAGAACAAATAGTTTCTCATTAAACAATTAGTACATATATTGCTTTACGACAGTGGTTAACAACCCCACGACATGTTAACACTGTCTCTTCTCAAACTTGGATTCCCTATAACCAGCTTTCCTGTCTGCTCCTGCCTTCTAGTCCTTGTTCCTGAACTGTTGTGCCCCATTAGTCCCGTTTTGTTTTGTGTGGCTGTCTAATCTTTGCCTGAAGTGTGAACTTCGGGAGTGACTTTGTTACTGAGCTAAAAGGGTGTCCGGGCGACATACTCTCAGGGTTTCTTCAGTCTCTGTCAGGCCAGTAAGTCTGGTCTTTTTTTGTGAGTTAGAATTTTGTTCAACATTTTTCTCCAGCTCTGTCCAGGACCCTCTGTTGTGATCCCAGTCAGAGCAGTCAGTGGTGGTAGCCAGGCACTATCTAGCTGTACTGGACTCAGTCTGGTGGATTCCATGGTAGCTGTGGTCCATTAGTCCTTTGGACTAATCTTTTCCTTGTATCCTGTTCTCTTCATTCTCCCTTGTTCCCGAAGGGGTGAGACCAGTGGAGTATCTTAGATGGCTGCTCACAGGCTTTAAAGACCCCAGAAACTACTCACCAAGGTAGAATGTAGAACATTTTGTTTATAAACTGTGTTATGCCAATTGAGCTAGATGTTCCCTGAGACCATGGTCTACATAGCCCTCCGCCCAGCAATTCAGTCCCTCAGGGAGTTTGGAAGTGTCTCTGGAGCTTCCATGACCTTTCCTTGTACAAGTTGTGCTGGCTTCCCCAGTACTGTGTACTGTCTTACCCTTCACCGAAGTTACCACTTATCTATTGTCTATTTAGTATTTCTCCCTCCCGCCCCTCCCATCCTTCGTAACAAACAAAGATTGTTTCTTTTTATGTGTAAACTTTTTCATGAGTTTTTACAGTAGTGGTCTCATATAATATTTGTACTGTTGTGACTGACTTATTTCACTCAGCATAATGTCCTCCAGTTTCATCCATGTTATGAGATGCTTCACAGAGTCATCATGTTCTTTATCGTTGCATAATACTCCATTGTGTGTATGTACCATAGTTTGTTTATCCATTTATATGTTGATGGCCATCGAGGTTGTTTCCATCTTTTTGCTATTGTGAACAATGCTGCAATGAACATGGGTGTACATATTTCTATTTCTTATGATGGCTGTTATTTCTCTAGGATATATTCCTAGAAGTGGGATTGCTGGATCATATGGTATTTCTATTTCTAGCCTTCTAAGGAAGCTCCGTACCATTTTCCAAAATGGTTGTATCGTTATGCATTCCCACCGTCAGTGCATAAAAGTTCCAATCTCCCCGCAGCCTCTCCAACATTTATTATTGCCAGTGTTTCTGATTAGTGCCAGTAATGCCAGGGTGAGATGGTATCTCATTGTGGTTTTAATTTGCATTCCTCTAATGGCTAGTGATCGCGAGCATTTCCTCATGTGTCTGTTGGCCGCTTGAATGTCTTCTTTGGTGAAGAGTCTGTTTATTTCCTTTGCCCATTTTTTCATTGGATTATTTGTCTTTCTGTTGTAGAGGTGTTGGATTTTCTTGTAGATTTTAGAGATCAGACCTTTGTCTGACTTGTAACGTCCAAAATTTTTTTCCCAGTTTGTAGGTGCTTTTTTTACTCTTTTGGTGAAGTCTTTTGATGAGCATAAGTGTTTAATTTTAGAAGATCCCAGTTATCTAGCTTATCTTCTGGAGTTTGTGTGTTGTTGGTTATGGTTTGTATCTGTTAAAGCCGTGTATTAGGGCCTCTAGCATTGATCCTACTTTTTCTTCTAAGAACTTTATCGTTTTTGGCTTTATATTTAGGTCTTTGATCCATTTTGAGTTAGTTTTTGTATACGGTGTGAGGTATGGGTCCTGTTTCATTTTTTTGCAGAGGGACATCCATATTTTCATTATTGAAGCTAAAATTTTTCCAACCTTGGGCAGTAAAAGCCTCTCCAATTTAGCTCCTATATCCTTTTGACACAATCACAGTAGTTTTTAATAGCTTCCTTGCTTTTTGGTATGATATTTCATGCTTGTCTTGTACATTTCTTGCCCTGAAACTGGAATCAGTCATTTCTACAGTGAGCCCCACTCTTAGAGGAAAATGCTATTTCAAGACCATAATCTGGGTGTTAGGAGTGCACGTCACTTACTAGTGAGTTGATCATTATTTTTAGGCCTTTTCCATAGGTAGGGGGGAACATATAATTAATTCTTATTGTTTTAATTCAGGACCACAGTGGTAATGTTTGCTTATTAGTTTGCTTATTTTTCTTCTAATTTTTTTTTTATATTACATCTACATTGTCTCTCCCGCTATGAGAATCCCAGGTGCCAATAAAAATGGGCCTGATAAGATGAGTATATAGAATAAGGACTCACTTGCTGATCCCACATTAAATACAAATAGTATCAGAACAATATGCATATTACCAATAACAATATGATTATTAAAATAGCTTAAGATTCTTTTATTTCAGTTTTTTTTCCCTTATGATATACCCACTAGACTGTAGAGTCAAATTACTATGTTTTCAAGTCACTTGGTATAGTTTCTCTATGAGTAGTAATGCCACCAACTGAATACCCATATACATTCATTTGTTTCATTTTATTTTCACATTTTATAAATCACATTGTAAAATTCAATTTTGTTTTATAATTTACATTATTCCAAAGTCAATACACACCATGGAATACATATTTAGAAAAGTCTAATTTTTATCTCCATCCCTTCATCCTGTTCTCTCCCTTCCCTTACAGGTAGCCACTTCAAAAATGATATAGCTTCTCGTTTTTTTAGATATAAAGTTGTATATGTATACATACATTTCTCTTGTTTAAATGCATTGGTCATTACCTCCAATGCAATGCTTAATAGCAGAAGACCCAGTGGACAAACTTTTCTTTTCTCGACAGTCCATAGTGTTTCCCTATTAAGATACCAGCTTTTGGATGGATGGATGGATAGATAGATAGACAGACAGACAGACAGATAGATAGATAGATAAAATCATGTTAAAAATATCTCAATGAATTCCTATTTTGAGTGTTTTTTAAATGAATGGCTGTTAAATTTTGTCAAATGCCTTTTCTGCCTCTATGGAGATGATAATATAATTTATCTCCTTAACTTAATTATAATGATAAATTATATTAATGGATTCTCAGTGTTGAAGCACACATGCATTCTTTGAGTTAACCCTGCTTATTTATAATAATCGCGCTTTAATGTGTTGTTGGATTCTGTTTGCTAATATATAATTTATTGTAAAATTATGCAGCATTATTTATAAATGAGATTAGTCTGCATTTTTTTTAAATAGGGTAATTTTTGTTAGGTTTTGGAGCATATTATATTTATTTCACACAAGAAATTAGGAAATTATCCTACTTTCTTCTATGCTGTGGCATAGTTTCAGGTACATTAGGACCATATGATATTAGAGTTGGTGCATATACTAGATACACATATGCATATTGACACATACATATAACATACATATATTAGAACTGATGTAATCCCCTTGTGAAGGCATCTTCACCTAGTGATTTTGTGTGAGAGATCCCTTCAACTACTATCTCTATTTTTCCTATGGAAAATGGTCTATTTAGACTTTCTGTATTGGGATTACTTTTTGTAGGCTGTACTGTTCTAAGGAGAAAAACAAAAAACTACTCATTTCATATGGATTTACTGAACTTCTATACTTTTTCCTCCAAAATATAAACATTCTCTCATGTGTTGTTTCTGAACACATTAATTTTTCTAGGATTTAAGTTCCAGTTTATTTTGGATGTACTTTTATTTGTGTTGTCCTTACCTTTTTAGAATACAAAACATTTTAAAAAGTGATTTGATTTACTCTTTTTACTTCCCAGATTACTTTGCAGATTTCTTCAAATATCCTTCCAGATTTAGCTCTATTTTTATTTGAGTACTTTTCCTAAAGGGGATTTGAAGGTGGAACTTTGGGAACTTCTGAGGCCTTGTAAGCTTGAGAATAACTTTTTTTTTTTCTCTCAGATTCTCATGAAAATTTGGAAATTATAAAGTTTTACGATCAAAAATTTTTCCTTCTGTAGATGAGAAGTAAGAATGTATTGTCTTCTTGTTTCTTTCTTTTCAGCCTAATTATTGTTTCTTTGTAATATATCTGTTCTTTCATTACGGCTTTTAGAATTTTCTCTTTGTCTTTGATGTAATTAAATTTTACTACAGTATGTCTAGGTATGGGGCTTTCTCTATTATTTGGTACTCTACAGGACCCCTTTTCAACTGTCTTTGAACTGGGAAAATGTACTTTCTTTACTAAATATTTCTTCCTCTCTATTTTTAAAAAGCTGAATCCAGAACTTCTATTATCTATTTGTTTTTACTTCTATTTCTAATCCAAATACCTTTCATTTTCTTTTATATGTCACATCAGATTATCTTTTCTTTCTGTCTTTTGGGAAAGCTCCTCAATCTAATATTGCAGCTCACTAATTTGTTTTACAAACAGGCATTCTTTCTTCAACTATTATAATTTTCATATCTCCTATTTCACCTTCTTTTTTCTGCCTTTCTGGTACTGCATAACACCATATTCCTCTATCCTCTGTTTGAGAATATTCATTATGTGTATTTGGATCATCCAATTGTTCTTCTTCATGTAATTATTGCTTTTAAGTTTATTATCTTTATTTTATAGAGTTTGTACTCCTTGGGTGTCTACACCGTCAGGTTTCCCTAGAGATAAAAGCCATCTAGGAGCTCGCTAGGTTGGAAGACACTACACAGTGGCCACAGCAATGGACTCAAACATACCAATAGTCATGAAGCTGGGGTAAGACTGGGCAACATTTAGTTCTGTTGTACATAAGGTCACTATGAGTCAGAGCCAACTCAACAGCAACCAACAACCCACCTAATCATCAAGTTGATTCCTACTCATAGTGACACTCTAAGACAGAGTAGAACTGCCCCATAGGGTTTTCAAGGCTGTAAATCTTTACAGAAGCAGACTGCCACATCTTTCTCCCTCAGAGCAGTTGGTCGGTTTGAACAGCTTTTAGTTAGCAACCAAGCGCTTAACTTCTACTCCACCAGGGCTCCAACTAACAACAACCCAAAAAACCCAACCTGTTGCCATGCAATTGATTGCGACTGATGGCAACCCCATGTGTTACAGAGTAAAACTTGAAACCTGGACAATTCCGACTCATAGTGACCCTATAGGACAGAGTAGAACTGCCCCATAGGGTTTCCAAGGAGAGGTTGGTGGATTCAAACTGCTGACTTTTTGGTTAGCAGCCAAACATTTAACCACTGGACAACCAGGGCTCCAGAATAGAACTGCTTAATATGATTTTCTTGGCTGTAATCTTTACAGAAGCAGATCCCCAGGCCTTTCTTGTGTGGTGTCACCCAGTGCGTTCGAACCTCCAACTTTTCCGTTAGCAGCTGAGAGTAAACCATTGTGCTACTCAGGGATCTTAACAACAACAACAGGACTTTCAAACCTTTTTGATCTTGCTCTACAGTAAGAAATACATTTTAACTTCATGACCCATTTGATACACATTCACACAAAATAATATTTACCATTATGTTGAACAATGTACTCCGGTATTTTCTAGTCAATTTGATTTTATTGAAAAATACTAGTCACCATGCACTACACTGATTTAATCATCCAGTAATGGGTCAACACTCACAGTTTTGAAGAACTCTATGGAAATGTGTATGGGCGGAGGCTGGAGGTCAGGCAATAGTTATGAAGGAGGGATCAGAGAAGTAACTGCTAGAGACCAGGTACCAGAGAACCCCTCAGACCCATCCAGTTTGCTCTACTCAGTTGGGCAGTATCTCTGTTTAAGTATTCACTCCTAAACTTAGACAGGAGCAGCACTATGAAATGGAAATTCCTATAAATTACTAGACCGGGGAGTTTGGAGGGGAAGGGATTGGAGAAATGAATATCCAAGGGTGGCTGGTCAGTTTACACATAACATCCATTCCTCAGCCTCGAAGACTGCCCTAAGACTATCACACCCATGGTCCTGGACAGTTAGAACTGATTTCTGAGACAAAGGAGCAGGCAATGATTATCCCAAGGCAATGGAGAGGTAAGACAGGAGCAGAACTTTAAAAATCCGCCCCAACCTATACTTCCTGTGCTGCAGCCAGTTTGCCCTTTGCCCCAGGTCAATTCCCTATGCCTCCTAGACAAATTCACAACAGCCTTCGGTCTCCCTAGGTTTCTCACCATATTTATGTTATTTCTTCAGATAAATATTTCTTTTCCTTCCATAGTTTCTCCACAGTTGATTTTATTTGGGGGAAGCCAGCAGCCCTGTGTTAGGATTTTTCAGGAACCCTCAACATGTAAAAACTCCAAAATTTATATAGTTTCATGGTTCAGGGCATCAGTGATCAATCTGAGACAAGTCTATCTCAGAATAGAAATCAGGGTAATAGAAAGAAGATATACAGTTTTACTTTTTATTTTTTAAACATTATCTTTGCATTTTATCTTTTTCTGTATTGTCCGGGTCGCATTCATTCTTACAAGCTCCAGGATAAGCTTCAGTGGTACATTTTGGCAGTGTTTGTACAACCAAGACTAAACAGGGGACTTCAGTCACTAATGCACTGGGAATGTAGTCAATCTGAATAGCTTAGGGGAAACAGTCTCTGCATTTGTCTGAATCGGTGGCTCATTAAAGATAATTCAGGTCACTGCTTTTGCTGGAGTATGTTATGGTCCATGTGTGGAGATAAGAATTCATCGGGGTGATCCAACAAGAAAATAGGGTTGCCCTCTAACTCTGTATAGTATGATCAAAAGAGCTCCAAAAAAATCACTTCTCCCACAAAGAACTTTCATACCTGCTCTTAGTTTTTCTGCAGTTTGGTCTTTATTTCTCTGTCCTGGTTTGAAATTCTTGTTATAACACATAGTCCCTTTGAGTTAGCAAAGACTATAGAATAATTTCTAAATGCCACTGATAAGAGTTATTTCAGACATTAGCACACATTAAAGTATCAGTGTTGTTAATGATCACCCTCCCTCCATTCGAATTCATCAGGTAATCTCTCCAGTAGTATGATTTCATAAACTTTATACACACAGATGCTTTTCCTTCCCATGTTCCCCAGATCTGTACATGCCACTACCATCCACCCTGCTTTCCAAAGTGATCCTTATCTCTTTCCTTGCCTAACCAACCCACACCCAACTCCTGTTACTTTTAACTTCTAAATACCTCTAGAATCCATACAGTTCTCTTCATCCCCCTGTTACCACCCTAGGCACCTCTCACTAAATATCTACCACAGCTTTCTGACTAGTCTCTGTGTCCGTTCAGTCTTATTTTCTTCTAATCCATTCTCAGCATGGTGACCATAGTGTTTTGACCATGTCAGTACTTTGCTGAAACTCTTCAATGTCTCCCAATTGTCCTTAGAGTGGTTTTCAGATGTTTCTTCCCCCACTAAAATGTACCCTAGAAGTATAACGCAGTTCCATTGGTATCAGCAACTAAGGCAACTAATCTCACAATTTCATCTCATACTGAACTGGGTAGAGAAAGATATGGGGGCATATCTGAATCTCTGGAATGAGAAGGACATTTCTGGCATATTGTAGGTATTTAAACATTTCTTAAGTAAGTGGATGAATGAGCGAGACATAGACAAGGTAAATTTGATAGCAAAAAGCAGCTGGAGCCAAGTTCGGAGCATAAAGTACTGTGAGAGGAGGGCAGTGGAGAATATTGGGAACATAAGAAAGCTAGTTTGGGATGTGTGTGTGTGTGTGCATGCACACGCATGTGTGCACACATGTACTCACACGTATGTATGCATATATGAGATGGCTATTCAGTGCTCTTCATATGGTGGGCCCTCTATCAGTAATTATCAAATAGAAATAAAGTATTAAAGATAAAATTGTAATACAATTTTTCCTGGGCCAACCTGACTTCTCACCTGGTTTGTGGGGCCACCTGTTAATAAATGAAAAACTGAACTCACTCTAAACTCAAAGCACAATTTAATACAATGTTTCCGAATATCTTATTTGTAGGGGTACTTCTCAAGAAAAATAGGCTTCTAGAATGTATTAGTTTTCTATGGCTGCTGTAACAAATTACCACAAACTTAATAACTTGAAACAACAGAGACATATTCTCTTACAGTTCTGGAGGTCAGAAGTCTGAAATGGATCACGCTGGGCTAAAATTGGAAACCCTGGTGGCATAGTGGTTAAGAGCTACGGCTGCTAACCAAAAGGCTGGCAGTTTGAATCCACCAGGTGCTCCTTGGAAACCCTATAAGGCAGTTCTACTCTGTCCTTTAGGATCACTATGAGTTGGAATCGACTCGACAGCAATGGCTTTTTTTTTTTTTTTTTAGGCATTTTGAGCTAAAATCAAAGTATCGGCAGGGCTATGTTGTTTCTGGAGGCCTGAAAGTAGCTGTTTCTTCCTTTTCCCGGCTTCTAGAGGCATTACTTGGCTTATGGCCCCTTTCCATCTCCAAAGCTAGCAATGTCCAGTCGAGTCTTTCTCACGCTGCATTACTCAGTCACTGACTCTCCTACCTTCCCCTTGAGTATTGTGCTCTTTTAAGATCTATCTATACGGGATCAAATTGACAACAGCAACTAGAAAGATTAGATAGGAAACTTAGGGGGCAGTGAGTTTATATTAATGTGGGAGAAACAACTTGGAAAAGGACGGTGAGAATTGTTGCACCACTTGAAGAATGTAATCAAAGTCACTGAATTGTACATGTAGACATTTTTGAATTGGTGTATGTTCTTTTCTGTATATTCTCAACAACAACAAAAATAAAATAAATTATTAAAAAAAAAAACTTTTGGTTACATTGCGCCCACCTGGATGATCCAGAATAATCTTTCCATCTCAAAGTCAGTTGATTAGTAACCTTAATGTCGTCTGTACCTTTAATTCCCCTTTGCCATGTAGCATAACATACAGGATCCAGGGATTAGGATGTGGACATCTTTAAACCAAACCCACTGCCAGTGAGTGGATTCTGACTCATAGTGACTCCATAGGGTTTCCAAGGTTGTAAATCTCTGTCTGGGAAGCACACTGCCACATCTTTCTCCCAAGGAGCCACTGGTGGTTTCGAACCACCAACTTTTCAGTTAGCAGTTGATTGCTTTAACCACTGTGCCACCAGGGCTCCTGTGTGGACATGTTTGGGGAGCCATTATTCTGCTTACCACACACGGTCATACTCTTGCTGAGAGATTCTTAGAAATTGCAATGTACTTTATTAGCATATTGTTGTTGTTAGGTGCTGTAGATTGATTCAAACTCACAGCCACCCCATGTGACCTAGTAGAACTGTCCCATAGGGTTTTCTAGGCTGTAATCTTAGCGAACCCTAGGACATGACTACTACTTGTGATTGTTCTGACTATGCCCTGCACAAAGGTGCCCAGCTGAGGGGGTTCAAGCAGAGAGAGGAAATCTGGCTCTGGTCCACTTAGCAGACCTTGCACTCAGGCAGAGCTGAGTCAGCCAGAGCAAGAATTTGCATGAAACTGCTATATGTGATTCTGCCTAAGAAAATCTGCTGAACTTCGTTTTCTGTAATGTTTCCAAATGTATTTGATTGAAGTTTTTTTTTTTTTTTTTGGTCTAACATCTAATAGCATCCTCCAGGTGTTCTGAGGGATATGTTAATGTTGTCTTCCAGATATTAAAAGATATATAAAGTTATAATAATTAAAGCAGTATGGTACTTGCATAGAATAGACAGCATAACGGGACAGAATAGAAAGTCTGAAATAGATACTTGCATTTTTAAGAGTTTAGTAAAGTCACTTTTCAACTTTTATACCATACATTTTGTGCACAGACATCCCTAAACTCCTTCACCTCTGCCAAACCTGAGTTTTTCTAGATCAGCTAATCACCAATTACTTTGTTCTAGAACATACTTCTAGTTTATAGTATAATTTTAGGAACATTGTCAATATGTTTGCTTGTGGAATTTAGGATGCTTTGAGATTATTTCTAAAAAATTGTCCCTAGGATATTATAATGAGGTGAAAATAGAAATACAGAAGTATTGATATTAGTAATAACACATTTTAGGTAAAAGCAGAAATGATCAAATAAGTCAAAAGTGTTGCATCTTTATTTTCTATAGTACGTTTATTGGACTTCAGCTAATTAACTATCTGTTGAATTGTTGAAGTAATATAATAAAATTAAAGGTAATGAACTGAATCATAGAATTATATTATGTGGTTTTACTCCCTAAAACAAATACGTATAGTGATGAAGAAAATAAAGAGATTTTAAAATTATGCATTCCATCTTTTTCCATATAGGTTATTATCCAAATACTTTTTACTGTACACCCTGTTAAATTCCAAAGGGACCAGAAATGCAAGTGGATAAATGTTTAAAAAAAAAAAAAAGAGCTAAACAAAACTACAAGTAGTGGAAGAAAACATGCGTGAATTTCTTCATAGCCTGAAATTTGGGAAATCATTCATAAATATGACTGAAAATCTACAAGCAATCAAAGAAAAGAGTAATAAATTTGATTACACAACATTAAATAAAAAATTGCAAGAAATCACAATAAAGGGTCCCGGACAGAGCTGGAGAAAAATGTAGAAAAAAATTCCAACTCGCAAAAAAAAAAAAAAAACAACAACACAGACTTACTGGTCTGACGGGAAAAACCCCAAGAGTATGGCCCTCAGACACCTTTTTAGCTCAGTAACGATGTCACTCCCTGAGGTTCACCCTTTAGCCAGAGATTAGACAGGCAAATAAAACAAAACAAAACTAAGTGAGCACACCAAACCAGGAGCAAGGCGGAGAAGGCAGGATGGGACAGGAAAGCCAGTAATAGGGACCCAAGGGCAAGAAAGGGAGAGTGTTGACATGTCGCAGGGTTGGCAACCAATGTCACAAAAACAATATGTGTACTAATTGTTTAATGACAACAATTAGTTTGTTCTGTAAACCTTCATCTAAAGGACAATAAAAAAAATTGCATAGCTAATTCAACACAGTAAAAAGACAAATTAATGACTGGGGGACATATTTGCAATTTATCACAGTCTAAGGCTAATAATCCCTAAAATAAAAAGAGTTTCTGAAAATAAAGAAGAAAAAGGCCTTACAGAAAAATGTGCTAATTATGTGAACCAGCAGTTTACAGAAATAGAAATTCAAATGACTCTTAACCATATGAAAAGATGCTTAACCTAATTTATAACAAAAGATCTGCAAATTAAAAGTACAATTAGAAACATTTCTCACCTATCAGATGGGCAAAAATCCAAAGTTTGACCGCATTTTTGGTTGAAAAGGCTGTGGATAAATACAGTTTTGTATACAAATGGTGATTATTAAAATGGTACAGCCCCTAAGGAGGGGAATTTTCCAGCAATCACACTAGTAGGATTCTATTATAAAGAAATACTGGAAAACATTTGAAAAGATGCGTAAGACTGTTTATTACAGTATTAGAGGCAATGGAAAAGACAGTTGTTGTTAGATGCCGTCGTTTTGCTTCCAACTCATAGCGACCCCATGTACAATAGAAGGAAACACTCACTGCCTGGTCCTGTGTCATCTGCACAGTCACTGTCATGCTTAAACTCATTGTTGCAGCCATGGTGTCAGTCCATCTTGTTGAGGGTCTTCCTTCTTTTCACTGACCCTCTGCTTTACCAAGCATGATGTCCTTGTCCAGGGACTGATCCCTCCTGATAACATGTCCAAAGTATGTGAAACAAACTCTCGCCATCGTTGCTTCTAAAGCATTCTGGTTGTACTTCTTCCAAGACAGATTTGTTCATTCTTTTGGCAGTCCATGGTATATTCAAAATTCTTTGCCAACACCATAATTCAAAGGCATTAATTCTTCTTTGGTCTTCCTTACTCATCGTTCACCTTTCGCACGCATATGAGGCAACTGAAAATACCATGGCTTGGGTCAGGAGCACCTCAGACCTCAAGGTGACATCTTTGCTTTTTAACACTTCAAAGAGGTCTTTTGCAGCAGATTTGCCCAGTGCAATGTGTCTTTTGATGTCTTGACTGCTGCTTCCATGGGTGTTGATTGTGGATCCAAGTAAAATGAAATCCTTGACAACTTCAATCTTTTCTCAGTTTATCGTGATGTTGCTTATTGGTCCAGTTGTGAGGATTTTTTTTTTTTCATTATGTTGAGGTGTAGTCGATACTGAAGGCTGTAGTCTTTGATCTTCATCAGTAAGTGCTTCAAGTCCTCTTCACTTTCAGCAAGCAAGGTTGTGTCATCTGCATAATGCGGGTTGTTAATGAGTCTTCCTCCAATCCTGATGCCCCGTTCTTCTTCAAATAGTCCAGTTTCTCTGATTATTTGCTTAGCATACAGATAGATTAAGTATGGTGAAAGGATACAACCCTGATGCACACATTTTCTGACTTTAAACCATGAAATATCCCTTTGTTGTGTCCGAACAACTGTTTCTTGATCTATGTACAGGTTCCTCATGAGCTCAATTAAGTGTTTTGGAATTTCCATTCTTCACAATGCTATGCATAATTTGTTATGATCCACATCCACACAGTTGAATGCCTTTGCATAGTCAATAAAACACAGGTAAACACCTTCTGGTATTCTCTGCTTCCAGCCAGGATCCATCTGACATCAGCAATGATATCTCTGGTTCCACGGCCTCTTCTGAATTCAGCTTGAACTTCTGGCAGTTCCTGTCGATATACTGCTGCAGCCGCTTTTGCATGATCTTCAGCAAAATTTTACTTGTGTGTGTGATATTAATGATATTATTCGATAATTTCCGCATTTGGTTAGATCACATTTCTTGAGAATAGGCGTAAATATGGATCTCTTCCAGTCGGATGGCCAGGTAGCTGTCTTCCAAATTTCTTGGCATAGACAAGTGAGCAATTCCAACTCTGCATCCATTTGTTGAAACATGTCATTTGGTATTCCATTAATTCTTGGAGCCTTGTTTTTCGCCAATGCCTTCAGTGCAGCTTGGACTTCTTCCTTCAGTACCATGGGTCCCTGATCATATGCTACCTCCTGAAATGGTTGAACGTCCACCAGTTCTTTTTGGTATAGTGACTCTGTGTATTCCTTTCATCTTCTTTTGATGCTTCCTGCGTCATTTAATATTTTCCCTGTAGAAAATATTAAACTCAAGGCTTGAATGTTTTCTTCAGTTCTTTTAGCTTGAGAAATGCTGAGCACGTTCTTCTCTTTTGGTTTTCTATCTCCAGGTCTTTGCATATGTCATTATAATACTTTGTCCTCTTGAGCAGCCCTTTGAAATCTAATGTTCAGCTCTTTTACTTCATCATTTCTTCCTTTTGCTTTAGCTACTTGATGTTCAAGAGAGATTTTGAGAGTCTCTTCTGACATCCATTTTTATCTTTTCTTTCTTTCCTGTCTTTTTAATGACCTCTTGCTTTCTTCATGTGTGATGTCCTTGATGCCATTCTGCAACTCATTTGGTCTTTGGTCATTAGTGTTCAATGTGTCAAATCTATTCTTAAGAAAGTCTCTAAATTCAGGTGGGGTATAATCAAGGTCGTACTTTGGCTCTCATGGACTTGTTATAATTTTCTTCAACTTCAACTTGAACTTGTACATGAGCAATTGATATTTTATTCTGCAGTCAGCCCCTGAACTTGTTCTGACTGATGACATTGAGCTTTCCCATCTCTCTTTCCACAGATGTAGTCGACTTGATTCCTGTGTATTCCATCTGGTGAGGTCCACATGTATAGTCATTGATTATATTGGTGAAAAAAGGTATTTGCAATGAATAAGTCATTGTTCTTGCAAGATTCTATCATGTGAGCTCCAGCATCATTTTTACCTCCAAGGCCATATCTTCCAACTACCAATCCTTCTTTGTTTCCAACTTTCTCATTTCAATCACCAGTAATTATCAATGCATCCTGATTGCATGTTCAATCTATTTCAGAAGTTGGTAGAAATCTTCAATTTCTTCATTTTTGGCCTTAGCAATTGGCGCGTAAATTTGAATAATAGTCACATTAACTGGTCTTCCTTATAGGTGTATGGATATTATCCTGTCACCGACAGCACTGTACTTCAGGACACATCTTGAAATGACAGTGAATGCAACACCATTCTTCTTCAAGTTATCATTCCTGGTATAGTAGACCATATGATTTTCCGATTCAAAATGGCCAATACCAGTCCATTTCAGCTCACTAATGCCTAGGGTATTGATGTTTATGCATTCCACTTCATATTTGGTGATTTCCAGTTTTCCTAGATTCACACTTCATATATTCCACGTCCCCATTATTAATGGATGTTTTCAGCCGTTTCTTCTTATTTTGAGTCATGCCACATCAGCAAATGAAGGTCCCGAAAGCTTGACTCTATCCACATGATTAAGGTCGACTCTACTTTGAGGAGGCAGCTCTTCTTCGGTCATCTTTTGAGTGCCTTCCAACCTGAGGGGCTCATCTTCTGGCCCTATATCAGACAATGTTCCGCTGCTATTCATAAGGTTTCACTGGCTGATTCTTTTCAGAAGTAGACTGCTGAGTCCTTCCTAGTCTGTCTTAGTCTGAAAGTTTAGCTGAAATCTGTCCTGTATGTGTGACCATGCTGGTATTTGAATACTGGTGGCATAGCTTCCAGCATCACAGCAACCCTGCAAGCCCCCCTAGTATGACAAGCTGACATACACGTGGGAGAGAAACGACTAGAAAATTTCAAATATCCATCAATAGGGGATCGGTTGAATAAACTACTGTACAGCTGTAAAATGGAATGAGAAATATCTTTCAATATTCTTATGGAGCGATCTCCAGGGTATATTGATAAATGCAAAAATAATGTGGTAAAATATGCTAATGTTTATCTAAGGAAGAGGGGATATGGATATTTATTGACAAAAAAATGAAAATACAACCATAAAATAAAAAGTAAAAAAAAAGCTTATCTATAGCGGGAGGGACAGAATCAGGTGGAGGAGGCAAATAGACTTCTTTAAATATAACTTGTGCTATGGATTAATTTTTGTCCCCACCCCCACAAAAAAATATGTACTAGAATCCTAATATTTATTCCTGTAGATGCAATCCTGTTTGGATTGAGGCCATACCAGTGTAGGGTGTGTCCTAAACCTAATCACTTCTGAATTATAAAAAAAAGCAGATTAGACACAGAGAAATGCACAGACTGGGGAAGACAGATGCCAAGTAAGGATTGCCAAGAAACAAGGAAAGCCTGGGGCTACTGACAAGGAAGGAATTGACATGGCTGAGACTCTGATTTGGACTTTTAGCCTCCAGAAATGTGAGAAAATAAATGTCTGTTCTTTAAGAAACCATTTGTGGTATTTGTGTTATAGCATCACTGGCTAACTAAGATTTTTTTTTTTTTGGAGATTTGACTTTGGAATCTTAAAATTTTTACATTTTTATAAAATAAAATTAAATAAGAAAGCAATCTCACTTTTAGGTCTTTGATCCATTTTGAGTTAGTTTTTGTATACGGTGTGAGGTATGGATCCAGGTTTATTCTTTTGCTTGCAGAAATCCTGTTGTCCCTGCACCACTTAGTAAAGATATTGTTCTTTCCATATTGGATGGACTAAACCATAAAACTCTTTTTTTTTTTAATTGTTGTAATTAAATGAAGTTTACATTTCAAGTTAGTCTCCCATACGGAATTTTTTTTTAACATACATTATTATGAGACCCTAACCGCTCACCCCATTCTGCGACAGCACACTCCTCCCCTCTGCCCCTGATTCCCCATGAACATTCAACCAGCTCCTAACTCTCTCTGCC
>NW_004443943.1:3036793-3104889 GCF_000243295.1 Trichechus manatus latirostris
CTTAGATGGCTGCTTGCAAGCTTTTAAGACCCCAGACCCCACTCACCAAAGTAGGATGCAGAACATTTTCTTAATGAGCTTTGTTATACCAATTGACATAGATGTCCCCTGAAAGCATGGCCCTCAGACCCCGCATCCCTGCTTAAACCATAAAACTCTTAGAGGAAAACATAGGGGTGATGCTTAGGGATCTAATCTTCTTTTTACTTTTCAGATAGTACATATATTTTATATATACTCTTTTTTTTATTGGGCTTTAGGTGAAAGTTTACAGCTCAAGTTAATTTCTCATTCAAAATGTATACACATATGGTTTTGTGACATTAGCTGCAATCCCCACAATGTGACAGCACACTCCTCCTTTCCACCCTGGGTTCCCCGTGTCCATTCGACCGTTCCTGTCCCTTCCTGCCTTCTCATCTTGCTTTTGAACAGGAGCTGCCTATCTGGTCTCAAATATCTGATTGAACTAAAAAGCACATTCCTCACGTGTATTATTTTTTGTTTTATAGTCCAGTCTAATCTTTGTCTGAAGAGTGGCCTTCGGAAATGGTTTCGGTTCTGCGTTAGCAGTGCATCCAGGGCCATAGCTTCAGGAGTTCCTCCAGTCTGTCAGACCATTAAGTCTGGTCTTTTTACTAGAATTTGAGTTCTGTTCTATATTTTTCTACTGCTCTGTCTGGGACTCTCTGTTGTGCTCCCTGTCAGGGCAGTCATTGGCTGTAGCCGGGCACCAGCTAGTTCTTCTAGTCTCAGGCCGACGTAGTCTCTGGTTCATTTGGTCCTTTAGTTCTTTGGGCTAGTATTTTCCCTGTGTCTTTGGTTTTCTTCATTCTCCTTTGCTCCGAGTGTAATGGGACCAGCTGATGATCTTAGAAGGCTGCTCACAAGTTTTTAAGACACCAGATGCCACTCACCAAAGTGGGATATAGAACGTTTTTTTTAATAAACTATGTTATGCCAGTTGGCCTAGATGTCCCTGAAACTGTGGTTTAGGAGCCTAAATTTTGACAATGGATTCTTAGGTATGACACCAAAATCACAAAATAGACAAATGGGACCTCATCAAAATAAAAAATAAAAAAATTTTGTTCATCGAAGGACATTATCAAAAAAGTGAAGAGACAACCTATAAACTGAGAGAAAAATTTTGGAAACTATATATCAGATAAGGATTTAATATGCAGACTATATAAAGAACTCTTACAATTTAACAACAAAAGGACAAACAACCTAACCAAAAAAAAAATGAGTGAAGGACTAAAATTGACATTTCACCAAAGAAGTAATTCAAATAGCCAAAAGGCTCATGAAAAGATGTTCATTATTATTAATCATTAGGTAAATGCAAATCAAAATCATAATGAGATCAATTCACACACAACAGGATGGCAATGATTTAAAAAACAGAAAACAACAGGTGTTGGCAAAGATGTGGAAAAACGTGAACCCTCATCCATTGCTGGTGGGATTGTAAAATGGTGGAGCTGCTGTGGAAGACAATTTGGCAATTCCTCAAACAGTTAAATATAGAATTACCGTATGATCCAGAAATTCCACTCTAGGTGAAAATGGACATTTATTGATAAAACAATGAAAGTGCAATCATAAAAAACAAACAAACTGATCTATAGTGGGAGGGAGGGAACAGGGTGGTATGGACAACTAGACTTCTTTAAATATACCTTGTGTTATGGACTGAATTTTGTCCCCCTTCCCCAAAATATGTACTGGAATCCTAATACTTATTCCTGTAGATGCAATCCTATTTGGAGATAGGGTTTGGAATATCCAAAAGAATTAAAAGCAGGAACGCAAACAAATACTTGTACACCAATATTTATTGCAGCACTTATTCACAATAGCCAAAAGATGGAAACAGCCTAAATGTGTAGCAACAGATGAATGGATAAACAAAGTGTGGTACATAAATACAATGGAATGTTACTCAGTTGCAAAGAGAAATGAAGTCCTGATAATGCTACAATATGGATAAACATTGAAAACATATTGAGTAAAATAAGTTAGTCACAAAAGGACAAATAGTGTATGATCCCACTTATATGAAATATCTCGAATAGACAAGTGTATAGAGTTTGAAGATTATTAGTTGTTACCAGGGGTGGGCAGGAAGGAGGGGGGAAAGAAAACACAATGCTTAGGGGACACTGAGCTTCTGCTAAAACCAAAAAAACCAAACCTGTTGCTATTGAGTCGATTCTGACTCATAGCGACCCTACAGGACAGAGTAGAACTGCCCCATAGGGTTTCCAAGGAGTGGCTGGTAGATTCCAATTGCTGACCCTTAGGTTAGCAGCTGAGCTCTTAAACACTGAGCTTCTGCCAAGGGTGATGGAATATTTTGGGAATGGTTAAGAGTGATGGTTAAACATCATTATGAATAAAATTGATGTCCCTTAATTGTACATATGAAGACAGTTAAAATGACAAATGCTTTGTTACCTATATATTTACCACAATTAAAAAAAAAAGTGAAAAAAATAAATCTCTCACAATCTAAAACAAAATGGAAAAAAATGAACCTAATTCTATATCCAGTTGACATAATCATAGAATTATTCCAAGTGACTTTAAAACTCAGTAACTTGTCTATATACTATGAGTAGGCTACACCCTAAGGAGAAAATGAACTGCAAAAATATTTTTAAACTCTTTTAAACAATAATATTGTTGTTGGTAGTGGTACTACTGTTATTCTAAGACTATATTATGTGTGGTGTAAGATAAAGCAAATAACTATTCATTTCATTGGCTGATTTTTCAGAAGTAGATTGCCACGCCTTTCTTCCTACTTTCTCTTAGTCTGGAAGCTCCACTGTAAACTGTTCAGCATCATAACAACATGCAAGCTTCCACTGACTGATGAGAAGTGGCTGTGCTTGAGGTACATTGGCTGGAAATCAAGCCCAAGTCTCCCTCACGGAAAGCAAAAATTCTACTACTAAACTTCATAACCAAAAAAACCCCAAACCATTGCTGTTGAGTCGATTCTGACTTATAGTTGAACTTCATACTTACTGCCAAATTTCCCTGAGAAGTTGTGTGGATTTCTACCTGTCCTAGCAGTATGCAGTACTAAAACTACTGCCATCGAGTCGATTCTGACTCATAGCGACCCCATACGATTTTCAAGGCTGTAAATCTCTACGGAAGCAGACTGTCACACCTTTCTCCTGTGGAGCGGCTGGTGGTTTCAAACCACCAACTTGCCAGTTAGCAATTGATCAAACTCTCCAGCATTGCCAATTTGATATATGAGAAAGCGTCCTCTCATTCTTGTATTAATTTGCACTTATTTAATTATAAGCAATTATATATGAACTTTTTTTTACATGTGTATTGGTGATTTGTAGTTCTTCATTTGTACATCATTTATTCGTGCCCTTAGTCCATTTTTCTCTCAGAAAGATCATTTTTCTCACCTATTCATGTTCTCTTATTATATTAAAAATATTAATTCTGTATCACATTTGTTGCAAATATTTGTCAGTCATTTGTCTCAGAATCTTTGGCTGAAATTTTTATGTCTTCAGATCTATCAATCTTTTTATGTGGTTTCTGACTTTATATCATATGAGAAAGTCATTCATCAAAATAGGTTATATAAACATTCATCAATATTTTCTATTATATTACTTTTATGGTTTCATTTTTAACATTTGACTGTTTAATCCATATAGAATTAATTTTGGTATAAAATGTGAAATAAGGATACAATTTGATTGTTGTCCCAAATGGTTTGTCAATTAGAACAATACGTCAAAGGTACAATCAATTCTTTGTTCATGAATGTGATTTTCCAACTTTATTATACAAAAATAATTTCCTGATTACGTATACAAAGCCTTCTTAGAAATGTGTAAAACAATAGAATGTCCAGGTTGAATAATAAAGGTATATATTAGAAGGGAGGATCACTGGTGGCACAGTGGCTACGAGCTGGGCTGCTCACCAAAAAGTGCGAAATTCAAATCCACCAGCCACATCGTGCGTGGACAGTTCTACTCTGTCCTATAGGGTCGCTATGAGTCGGAATCGACTCGACAGCAACGGGTTTGGTTTTTTGGTTTCATTAAAGGGGTGGGGGTGATTCCTTAACAGAGATCTAAAAATAGTAGAAAGAATTCTAAATATGATATATATGTCTAGTTTTTTTGAAAACTTTGAGTGCTAGGCAATGTATATAAAATTGTTTTAAGCCTAGATTCAATGTGAATTAAACCATAAAATTATATTTCCAAAGTTATTTCTTACCTCAAAATCTAGTTCACTCAGTTTACTTGAAATGATTTGTATGAAATAGAGGAAATTGATTGGAAAGAAAAGTTGCCAGTGTTAAGCTTGAACGAGTAATTGTGTTTCTGACTTTAATGACATCTTATTAACTTCCTAGAAACATTAATCAAGAAAAGTTAAACATCAAAATTCTTCTCTTGATAAAGGAGTGCTCATTGTTGCTATTAGTAACTACGCAAACTTGAATTAATGGAAACATTTTTGACTTTTTATTATGGAAATTTTCAAACACAAACAGAAGTAGAGAGAACAGTATAATTACCCTGATGCACACACCATCCAGTTTCAACAATTCTTTAACTCCTGGTTAGAGCTCTTGGTTTACCGTAGGCACAAAACCATTATCACTGCAAAAGAATAGAAAACATTTTCCTAAAACCTTCAAATATCCATCAATGTTCATCAATATCCCCAATTGCCTTTTTTTTCTTTTTTTAATTTACTTTTTGGATTGGGATTCAGATAAGATGTATATAGTGTGATTCATTGATATGCGTCTTGTCTCTTTATAGATTTTCCTTCAATTTCCTGGATTTTTTCCCTTGCTGTCATGGATTGAATTGTGTCCCCCCAAAATATCTGTCATCTTTGTTAGTCCATAATACCCAGTATTGTGTGATTGTCCACCATTTTGTAATCTGATGTGATTTTCCTATGTGTTGTAAAGCCTACCTCTACGATGTTAATGAGGCAGGATTGGAGGCAGTTGTGTTAATGAGGCAGGACTCAATCTACAAGATTAGGTTGTGTCTTAAATCAGTCTCTTTTGAGATATAAAAGAGAAAAGTGAGCAGAGAGATAGCGGGAACTCATACCACCAAGAAACAAGAGCCAGGAGAATAGCGCATCCTTTGGACTTGGGGTCCCTGTGCTGAGAAGCTCCAGAGAAGATTGGTGACAAGGACCTTCTCCCAGAGACAACAGAGAGAGAAAGCTTTCCCCTGGAGCTGGCACCTTGAATTCAGACTTCTAGAGTCCTAGACTGGGAGAGAATAAATTTCTCTTTGTTAAAGCCATCCACTTGTGGTATTTCTGTTCGAGCAGCATTAGATAACTAAGACACTTGCATTTTTGTTATTGCTGTCATTGAACAAATTGTTTTGTTTCTTGCTTTTAAACTCGCCCACAGTCTGGATTTTGTTGATTTCCTGTCCATGGTGAGATACAGAAGATTAATAAGATTCAACATAATTTTTTTTTTTTTTTTTTTTTTTTGTGGCACGACTACTTCCTAGGAGGTTTTGTGTATTTCCAACAGGAGATGTGTGATATCTGTTATCTCTCATTTTTTATTATTAGTAGTCATTGATTATCAAGATCCACTGACTCAATACTGGTAATATTCTAATTCTTCCATTTTTTTCTTCTTTTATTAGCTGAAATACATCCATAAATAGAAACTTGCTTTTGTCAATTAGTTAGATACTGTAAGATACTGGTCCTCCAGGAAAGCCAGACTAAATACTTGATTCTTTACCTTTGTTCTCTAGTTTTCACCACTACCCACATCTGTTAGTTTGTCTGACTGTGGTGGCTTGTGTGTTGCTATGATGCTGGAAGCTATACCACTGGTATTTCAAATACCAGCAGGGTCACCCATGGTCAACAGGTTTCAGTGAAGCTTCCAGATTAAGGGAGACTAGGAAGAAAGGCCTGGCCATCTACTTCCAAAAAATAGCCTGTGAAAATCCTATGGATCACAAAGGTCAGATCCTGTTGCGCATAGTTTTGCCGTGAATGTGGGCCAACTCAATGGCAGCTAACAGCAACAACACTATGAAGAGCTTTAACATCTGTATATCTTTTCACATGGCGAATTTTCATCTTATTCATTCTTAAAAAGTAACGAAGCGAGTGCAGAAACATTTAGCATAAATGTTTATTGTAACATTGTTCATAATAGCAAAAAAGCTGAAAGCAATCGGAAATCAAGGACAGGGTATTTGTTCAACCAGTTAGATACACACAGGGCAGACAGTAAAATGATATTGAAGAAGTGTATTTATTAACATAAAGCTAGTGATAGGTATGGTTAGAGGAAAAGAGAAGGGTTCAGAGCAATATATACTGTGTCATCCCATTTTACATATATATGTATTAATTTATTGGCATTTTATACAAGAAACATAACTTTCATAATAAATGAATTTTTTTAAAAGACCTTGTGTTTTCTATTCATATGGAAAAGTTTCTGATATGACCCTGTGCTGTCAAATGTAGCTATAGGAAAGATCATTCAGACATTGTAAAGCTCGTTCTTTTGAGGCAGAGTGGCTGATGGGGCAGCTATAGCCCCAGAGGCCGAACAAAGAGTGTCCAGGAAACTGCAGGATATAAACTCACGTCTGATTTTAAATGTCACAAAGAAAAGAAATACAATACTTTTTTTTTTTGGTAGCTTTAAAGAAGTGGAACATGGATAAATTTTTAAGTTCAGAACACACACACACACACACACACACACACACACACCACACACACACACATATATAAACCAAACAAAAATTGCCTGCCAAGGAAGCTTGGGGCAGATAGTAAAGAAAGACTAATGCTTCATATTGATAAATACTAGCAGTTAATAACTACAAGACTTTTAACTCAGTGTTGCACCAAGCCCAGAGGTACAGTTATTTGCTATGATCAGAAGTCTGTAAAATATCTAGTATTTGAAATTGTTCCAGGAAAATACCACAGCTCAGATTAAGCAGATTTATTCATTCAATATTTATTAAGCACATGTTATGTGCCAGGCCTCATTTCAGACTCTAGAATACTGCCCCTCATGAAGTTAACAGTAAAGATTATCAAGATTATCAGATAAATTATATCTTTATAGAAAAAGTAATAGACTTTTCTTAAAACCAGGTCTCCTAGTCATCTACACTCACTAAGGGTGGAATCACAGGCGGTATGCATCATAAAAAAAACAACACTATGACTTTAGGTCTCTTATAGCTCTGGTGGCTCAACGGTTAAGCGTTAGCTGCTGACCGAAAGATCGGGGGTTTGAACCCACCAGTGGTATCTCGGGAGAAAAGACCTGGCAGTCTGCCACTGTAAAGATTTCAGCCTAGGAAACCCTATGGGCAGTTCTACCCTATCCTATAGGGTTGCTATGAGTTGTAATCAATTCCACAGCACACAAGAACAACAACGACATTGTCTAGTGGAGACAAGTAACCTCCATAGCAAGGCTTCTTAACATGGAGTGCCCTCGGCTTACTGTCTCCATCCTGCAAGGACAAAAAGAGAATCATACCCAGGTGCCCAGGTCATTTCCATTTAACTCACCCTCCCATTTCTTGAAACCCATCCTCCCTCTCTTCTTCCCAATATCTAAATGGTCACTAGGTTCTGTTTATTTTACTTGTAAATATTTCTTGAACACGTACTCATTTCTCACAATATGCACTACCACCACCCTTCACAAGTACCATGATGTCTTGCTGAGGCCATTGCAATCTCTTCCTAACTGGTTTCACCACATTCACTCCTATTGTGCTCCAATCCACACTCTACACCTGGGCTATTCAATATGCATGTCCACCACTAGCCACAAGGGGCAAGTCCCAGTTGAAATGGGCTGTAAGTGTAAAATATATACCAGATTTCAAGTAGTTAGTATGAAAAAACAATGCATAATGTCCCATTAATAATTTCTATATTGACTACATGTTGAAATGATAATATTTTGGATCTTTTGAATAATTAAAACATACTATTAAAAATTAATTTACCTGTTTCTTTTTACTTTTTTGTCATATACAAAAAAAAAAACACCTCGCCGTCAAGTCAATTCTGACTCATAGCGACCCTATAGGACAGAATACAACTGCCCCATAAGGTTTCCAAGAAGCGGCTGGGGGATTCGATCTGCCAACCTTTTGGTTAGCAGCTGAGCTCTTAACCACTGCGTCACCAGGGCTCTAGCTACTAGAAAATTTAAAAGTAGATATGTGGCTCACATTCTATTTCTGATGGACAGTGCTCTATATTGTAATAAAATATCTAATAATTATGTCATCCCTCTGCTTAAAATGTTTCAATGTCTTCTTTTTACTCTTAGGATAAAGACCAAAATCCTTATCACAGCCTATTAATTCCGGAAGCTTCTTCCTCCTGCCTGCCACACCATTTCTACCACTTCCCATTCTTCCTCTGAATTTTTAGGCTCCAGCCAGATGCCTTCTTTCAGGTCCTCCAGCACAATGATTTTCTAACTGTAGGCGGGGAACTGATAGTGTGCCATGAAATACATTTAGTGAATGAGGACCAGCATTAAAAGAACAAGATAGAATAGGACAAAAAATATCAGAGTCCATCACAAGCAAAAGAGTAAACATTATTTAATGCAAATGCTTTTTAGTGTGTGTGTATGTGTGATATTTACTGGATTATGGTGTAAAATACATTTCTTACTGAACTAAGAAGTGTTTGAGAAACATTAGTCTAACATAGGCACTATTAGTATTTCAGCTGGATAATTCTACATTGTGGCAGTACTACCCCGTGCATTGTAGGATGTTTGGGAGCATCCCTGGTCTCCGCACATTAGAGTACTCTCTCCTCACCCGCTAACTGTTGCAGTCAAAAAAGTCTACAGGCATTGCCAAGTGTCCTGGCTTGAGAACCATTGTTCTAACTCAGAATGCTTGATCTTACAGCAAAGTTTTTTCATAAGTTGTTCTCCGTTCCAGAAAGGCACATTCACCTCTCCTCTTCTGAGCAACTTGTACTCATCCTTCAGTTCTCAGCTCAGTTCTACCCTTCTTGGAAAAGTCTTTCCTGAGTCCTCCAGGTAGGTCTTAGCTTTCTGTTACGCTGTCGTAAAATCACGTGCCTCTACTTCAAGCAGATATCTGTGATTATTTGATTACTATTTGTATCCCCACTAGGCTATTAGATCCATGATATCAGGAATAGTGTCTGGTTTTTCCCACAATATAACACTAAACAAATATTTATTAAATGTTTATTATGTTTATACAACCCTAGGCCTGTTGCCAACCCTGTTGCTGTCAAATCGATTCCGACTCATAGTGACCCTATAGGACAGAGTACAATTGCCTCATAGGATTTCCAAGGAGCGGCTGGTGGATTCGAACTGCCAACCTGTTGGTTAGCAGCTAAGCTCTTTACCACTGCACCATCAGGGATCCATATAATCCTATACTAGACGTTAAGTGTACACGGGTAGCCAAATAAGAGAAGTCCCAGCTGATAGTCTTGAGTAGCTGATCGTCTTGTTGGGAAGAAGCAAAATACAGAAAGCAAATAGACCAATATTTAAGTATAAATTAGAAATAGAAATGATGCTAAAATAAAGAATAACATTTGGAGTTAGAGAGACCAATTTAGATAGAATGGTCAGGGGAAAGAACTCACTGAGCATGTGAACTTTAAGTAATATGGAAGGACACAGTGGTATTAAAAGGAGGAAAAGAATACTCCCCCAAATATATATATATATATATATATATATATCATCTTGCTCAAAGATTTTATAACATGTTTCAACTAGGTTTATAAAATATGACTGCTGTGAAGAGAATGCATTGAAGGAAAACTAACAGAATAGAAGCAGAAGCTACTTAGGGAGTCATATTGTTCAGGCAAAGGGTACCCGGATGGCGCAAAAGGTTAAGCACTTGACTACTAGTCAAAAGGTTGGCAGTTCAAAACTATCCAGAGGTGCCTTGGAAGACAGGCCTGGCGATCTGCTTCTGAAAGCTCATAGCCTTGCAAACTCTATGGAGCAGTTCTACTTTATAAATATGGGGTCACCATGAGTCAGAATTGACTCTTAACAACTAACAATAGGCAACAATTGTTCAGGCAAGGGTGATGGTGTCGTGGACTAAGGAGGTAGCAGTGGTAACAGAAAGAAGTGTACGAAAAATGTATATATATGAAATATACTGTATTTTTACACAAATAATGGGTGTCTTATACATTTTTTGTTCAATTACACCCTCCCCCCTCGAGGTATTTTCATAAGCGTGCTATGCTAGTTTTTTTCACATGTTGCTGTCAAAAAATTAGTATAGTGTGCTTAGGAAAATATCTCACTGGGGGGAGGGCTTGGTTGGCAAAAAATGTATAACACATGCGTTATTTGTGTAAAAATACTGTATATGAATACCAGAAATAGATATATGTTCTACTCTGCACACATGGGGTTGCCATGAATTGGAATTGACTCCATGGCAACTGACAACAACATATGCACACTTGGTATAGACATATGAAATATATATGTATATCAGAAATATATATGTACACACTTAGTATATACACAGTTAGTAATATTGAGTAAATGAATTCAACATTTACTAACATAATTTGAGGGAGTAACTTTTATTTTTGTCACTATAGCTGACTCTTAAATCTCAGTTCAAATTTTATATTGTCTAAGAAAAATTTCCCTATTCTCCCAGATGAAATTAATCTGCTTCCACAGCTATACTCTCATAGCAAATTCATTCTAGCTCCATTGTAGCATTTGTCACTGTCTGCCTTAGATAAGATATTTACATGTTCATCTGCCCAACTATGTTATGGGTGCAGTGAAGGCTGATAATTTTTTTTTTTTATCATTTTGAACTGTGATACAAATAGACTGTATATAGGAGACATTTAATACTGTTGGTTAAATGGAATGAAACCCATGAAAAATTACTTGGAAAAAACTCAGTCTTTTAAAACTTTGCTTTGATGACTCTTTAAGGCAAAAAATAGTTTCCCAACAGACAGGAAATTGCTTGCTCTTCTTATTTCAAATTAGAGTTTATTTTGAAAAATCAGTGTTTTAAAACATGTGTCAGTTTCAGAAATACCGAAGGTTAGTTTCACTAGTATAAACAGCTTTTGATAATGCATTTTGCTATGGAAGCTAAGGGAACATGTAGTTTCATTACACTTAGATAAATGCTATGAATTGAATTGTTGGGTCATAGGGTAAGTGTGTGCTTAACTCTATAAGCAGCCACCTAATCTTTTCCACAGAGATTTACCACCAGCTATGTATAAAAGTTCCTGTTGTGCCACATCCTTGACAATTTTGTTATGTTAGTCGTTTAAATTTTGGCTATTTTAGTAGACGTGAAATGGTGTCTGATTGAAATTTAATTTTCATCTTCCTAAAGATGTTGAAAGCTTCTTCATATTCTCATCGGCCATTCATTTATCTTCCACTGCAGTGTCTGTTCAAGACTTTCATCCATTTAAAAAAAAAAAATTGTTTTAAAACAAATCAGATCAGGAATTCTAGATTTTCTCTTTATTATTGAATTGTAGATGTTTTTTATATATTATGGATATTAGTTCTTTGTCAGACATAAGTGTTGTGGCTTTCTTCCAGTATGTAGCTTCTCTTCATTTTCTTAATGGAGGCTTTTGATGAACCAAAAACCAAACCCACCGCCGTCGAGTCAATTCTGACTCAGCAACCCTGTAAGGACAGAGTAGAACTTCCCCATAGGGTTTCCAAGGCCATAAATCCTTACAAAGCAGACTGCCAGATCTTTGTCCCGTGGAGCGGCTGGTGGGTTCGAACTGCCAACCTTTTTGGTTAGCAGCCAGGCTTTTTAACCACTGTGCCACTAGGGTTCCTTTTTGATGAACAGAAGTTTTTTATTTTGTTTACGTTCAATTCGATAGTTTTTTTTTTTTCTTTCTATGGTTTGTGTTTTCTGTGACCTATGTAGGAAATCTTTGCTGACTCGAATTCATGGAGATATTATTCTGTTTTCTTCTAGAAACTTTGTAATTTAGCTTTTATGTTTAGCTCTATGATTTATATAAAATTATGTGTGTGTGTGTGGTGTGAGGTAGAGATGATGGCTTATTTTTATTTCCATACAGATACCAAAATTTCTCAGAACTATTTGTTGAGAAGACTTTCCTTTCCCTGATCAACTGCTGTGCTGTTTTTGTAAAATTTTAATTGACTGTAAACAGGTGAATCAATTTCTGGACTCCAGATTCTGTTATTTTAATCTATTTGTCTATCCTAAGCCAATATCACATTGACTTGATTTCTTTGGCATTATAGTAAGTCTTGAAATCAGGCATTTAAAAGTCCCCCAACTTTGTTATTTTTTCAGAATTGTTTTGGCTGTTTTATGTCTTTTGAATTTCCATAACATAAAAAAAAAAAAATTCCTGTTGGGATTTTGAATGAGATTATGTTGAATCTTTAGATCAATTTGGATAAACTGCCATCTTAATTCTATTGAGTCTTCTGATCCATGAACATGGGTTATTATTTGTCTATCTCATTTATCTCTGCTATTATCTTAATAATTTCCTATCTTTTACTAACTTCTGGTTAAATTTCGATAAAGCCTAATGTAACAATTCTGTCTCTCACAGCCTCCTCCATTAGATGAGAAACCATATGGGGCAGGAACAACATCTAATGCTTGACATGTAAAATCTCAACAAATATTTGTTAAATGAGTCATGGGAGGCCGAACTGGGAAGCTTCTAGTTCTCCAGCACTTCACATAGTTAACATTTGTAGTATTTATCTACTACTGCATAACAAATTATCCCAAAATCTCTCATCTAATGGGTGTGTGTGTGTGAGAGGGGGCAAGAAATATAAGAATATAATTAAAAGTCAAAATAAAAAATGCTGGAGGGGTGTGGTAATATAGAAGGAGCAGATATATGGAGCTGGCCAGAGTAGATCCAATTCTAGTCTCTAGATGTGTGATTTGGGAAAAATTACTTCTCTAAGCTATAATTTCCTCATCTTAAAATATGGCAATACTACCTCTGAAAAATCTGTAGGATTAAGTGAAATCGTGCATGTAAAACACCTGGCATGATGCCTGTCATGTATTAGGAGTTCAAGGAATACCATTTCTATCAGTTTCAGTATCTTTTGAAAATGTGGAGTAACCATCTTTGTTCTCAGAGTAGGACAGTTGAATGTATGGGAAAAGATACATAAATAAAATACTTAGCACAGGGCATGATCAGTTTTAGATGCAACCAGAATATAAACTCCTGTTAATCAAAAGTTAGTTGCTGTCAAGTGGATTCTGACTCATGGCAACACCATGTGTTTCAGAGTAGAACTGTGCTTCCTAGTGTTTTCAGTTGTTATGACCTTTTGAAAGTTGATCACCAGGTCTTTCTTCCAAGGTGCCTCTGAGTGGATTCGAACTACCAACCTTTCAGTTAATAGCCGAGCACTTAATTGTTTGTGCCTCCCAGGGACTCCTAAACTCCTGTTAGTGTCTACAAAGCTTGGAAATCATGTTATGGCAATAGAAGTTAAAAAAAAAATCTGTAGACAATGTTTTGGGGTTCTAGTTTTTGTTTAAAATCTACATCTTGCTTCTCCAACTGATGATTTGATTATTTTTGCAAAAGGCCTAGCTGTGAACCAGTGCTATATTAAAGAAAGATGGAAAAGAAATAAAGAATGGGCATCTAAATCAATCTTTGGACTACCATATTGAATGAAGTAGGGTGAAAGCCGATAATTGAAGATCAGGAATTCTAGATGCTCTCTTTCCTTCTGAGTAGCCATCAAATGGGGTTATCAACTAGGTTTAGTCTCTTAGGAGTTTTGTATCTTCAATAATTGGTCCCCTATCACGTTGTTGTTTATAAAACAATCACATCACATTTGTATTACAACAGGAAGGGTTAGTCCTAATCATGATTTTACTAGAATCTGACCAATTTGCATCACCATGAACATTACCAAAGAAATGTTTGTGATCGGAAAGACATGCCTCACACTACTGAGTTCTGCTCACTTCTTATTGGCCAAGAATCTCACAATCAATTCCACGGCACACAATACCCACTGTGAATTTAAAAATCTATTTCTAATAGAAAAACAGAACTGCTTATCAAAGGGTTTGCTCATTCTCTTTACTTCTGGGCATTAAAAGAGCTTCCAGCTTCAGACTTTAAGCTGAAAACTGATTGACATAAATTCATTCAACACATAATGTAGCTAACATTTCTATTGCCCTAGCTCTGCCATAGGGTTTCTAAGTGCTTTACACATATTACACATATTTATTCCTCAAGATAATCTTAAGATGTGGATATTGTTACCTATTTTACAGATTGGGAAGTTAAGGCACAGGGAGGTTAAACGGTTAGGCCAATGTCACATAACTGGGACTCAAACCTAGATGGTCTGACTCCAGAATCCTCCTTCTTAACCAGTACAACATGTTGCCTCTTAGAATAGGCTTTTAGCAAACGTTTGTTAAGAAGTATGTATGTGCCAGGCTAAGTCGGGTGTTCTATCAGTTCTCTCAGCCCTCATAGAGTTTATGTGTTAGAAGCTAGCCATTGTTGTCCTTGTCAGCTGCCATCGAGTTGGTTCTGACTCATATCTATCCTATGCACCACAGAATGAAACACTGCCCAGTCTTATGCCATGCTCACAATTGTTATGCTTGAGCCCATTGTTGCAGCCACTGTGTCAATCCATCTCATTGAGGGTCTTCCTCTTTTTCACTGACCCTGTACTTTACCAAGCATGATGTCCTTCTCCACGGACTGATCCCTCCTGATAACATGCCCAAAGTATGTGAAACAAAGTCTCGCCATCCTAGCTTCTAGGGAGCACTCTGGTTGTACCTCTTCCAAGACAGATTTGTTCCTTCTTTTGGCAGTCCATAGTATATTCAATATTCTTTGTCAACACGGCAATTCAAAGACGTCAATTCTTCTTCGTTCTTCTTTATTCATTGTCTAGCTTTCACATGCATATGACGTGATTGAAAATACCATGGCTTGGGTCAGGCGCACCTTAGTCTTCAAGGTGACATCTTTGCTTTCCAACACTTTAAACAGGTCTTTTACAGCAGATTCGCCCATTGCAATGTGTCTTTGATTTCTTGAGAGCTGCTTCCGTGGGTGTTGATTGTGGATCCTGCCATTAGGCAGGAAGAAAAGTGATGGACTTGAGAAAATTCTTCACAATGCATCAAAATGTTTCAATACTGTATACATTAGGAAAGAGTGTCCTATATATTGAATGATTTTTTTTTTGCAATGTTTCCACGTAGGGCCCTAACATATAAGTAATTTCTGTTGCTCAGTGTTTTTGACCTTTGTGTAAAAACTCAAAATGCATTATTTTTCTATTTGGGAAGAGAAAAATGTTAGCTTTACATGGCTGCATAGAACAAAAACAATAAAAATAAATCAGTAATGTGTGCTGAGCTGACTCATGTGTCCTATACAAAACTCGTTGCCATCGAGTCGATTCTGACTCAGCAACCCTATAGGACAGAGTAGAACTGCCCCATGGGGTTTCCAAGGCTACTACGTCTTTATCCCACACAGCTGCTGGTGGGTCCAAACTGCGAACCTTTCAGTTAGCAGCAGAGCACTTAACCAACACACCACCAGGGCTCCTTTTGTCCTATCCAACTTCCTATTTTTTGATCTTATGCATCCTCATACTAATAGCAAATAATAATTAACAGATGGATAACGGAGACACAATGGGAAATCATAAGCAATTTCTTATTCTCTGAAAATAATTTAATTTCCTCAATTCTATGTTTTAGGAGCCAAATTCTACATCTGGTGCCGTATGTTCAATAAATAATTTGATTGTCTATGCAAACTACAACCCATAGCCAAATCTGGTCTGATTCCTGATTTTATAAAGTTTTATTGGAGCAGAGCCACACTTGTCATACATGACAAGTCATGTATGAATCGTCCGTGGCTGCTTTTGCACTACAGTGGCAGAGTTGAGTAGTTGCGACAGAGACAGTCTGGCCTACAAAGCCTAAAATCTTTACTATCTGGCTTTAAAAAAAAAAAAAAAAAAGCCAACCAATCTCAGGTCTATAAAGATGAAACCAGTTGCTGAACCATTGACAATAAGTCAGGTATCTGAGTGCTCCTTATCCTATGGTCAGTATTGATGTAGCCACTTTTTCTTTTTCTTTACGTTGCAAATCACTACTAACACACGCTCAGAGAAGGGCCCACTAAAAATACTATGAACAGAGCTCTAGTCCCATCAGATCATTAAAGCCCGCATCCCCGGTATAATTGACCTTATTCTCAAATAATAATCATCAGTACTAATTTACTATTAAGCATCTTTGTTTTATGGTGCTGTGCCAAGCACTAGACTTATTTCTATTTATCACTGCTTTACATGTTATAGTCTAACTACCTAAACTAATAATAATGAAAGAAGACATCAAAATTCCTTTTCAGCTAGAAATTTGATTTCTCTTTGTTCTGAGTACTTGATAGAAATTATAAATAGAAAAACCTTAAGAAAGAGAATTCTAATGAAACTTGCACGCCAGGAAGTTGTGTCAAAGAGCTTTTTTAAAAAGACTTCCTGTTTAATTTTGAGGGGAAGAAAAAGGGGTGAGTAATTTTAGATATTCTTTTCTTTAAAACAACAAACCAAGCTTAATTAAGGAGACAAAATATTGATTTGCAAAGGCAAGCAGAGATGAATGCCTAATATAATCATTTTCTTAGCTTTGAGTTAACATACCAGCTGGCTTGAACTGTGGGTGATACACACAATTAAAGCTGAATAAAAGACTTGAGAATCTTACTTATCTGGCTTCCTATTCCTTTTGATGTTGCCCAAATCACAACCCTGCCATCTTCTCTGAATAATAAATCAAGTAGAAATTCCTGTTGATTTAATGAATGTTTTCTTTTTTCAGATATGACCACTGCTGTATGCTGTATTTTCTGCAGGCAAAAGTGTAAATTAATGAAGCAAGTCACTAAAAATAGTAATGTTCTATTAATTATATGTCAATAAAAAAAAGAAAATTCAATAGCTAAAAGGTGATATGCTATCATTTTATCCATTTTGACTGAATTAATAAATTTCCAATCAAGGCTCTCAGACAAGTGGCTTGTATTTCTCTAATTTTTTTTTCTAAAAAATTTCAAACATGCAGAAAAATTGAACAAAAGTAAATATCCTCTATCAAGATTCAGCGATCGGTAATACCATATTTGCATTTGTTTGCTTTATCTCTAGTGTTTTAAAATCTACAACAGTCTCCCCAGATTTTAATTTTTGTATTTAATTGTATTGACTTTAAAAAAAAGAGCAAGTCTGTTTTTTCACAGATTGTCCCATCTTCTGAACATATTTGATTGTTTTTTCTTGGTGTTGTTCAATTTTTTCTCTATCTCCTATTTCTGGAAAACTGGAAGCTTGGTCTAAAGACTAAATTAGATTAAAAATAAACATTTTAAGCAAAAATATTTTATAAGCAATGTTGGGAACTTCATTTTGCATCATATCAAGAGGCACACAATATCAGGATATACCAACTTCAGCGACCTTAAGTTTGATCACATAGTGTAGTTGATATGATAACCAGCAGATCTCTCCATTGTAAAGATATGTTTTTCTTTGGCAGTGTGTGTACATCTTATACTCCATCAACATTTTACCTAATGGTTATAACCTCTATATGATCTATACCTGAATTAGTTATTTCATTTGGAAGATCACAAAACTGTGATTTTCTATTTTTTTCTATGTATATCAACTGATATTATTTTGTGAAGAAATAAATAAAAATTGCTCAGCACCTCCTCTTTAATTGCCAGTTGTCAGAGTCAGGAACTGGTGTAATAGTAGGATGACTGTATGTTCTAGTTTGTCCAGGACAGTACTGGTTAGGCCAATTGCCCCAGTTTAAATATCATCATGGTCCCATTCACGCAAAAAATTTTACCAGATTGAACAATAAATTATAAAATTATTCTATGTATTGATGTTGTTAGTTGTAGTTGAATCAGTTCTGACTCATGGCAACCCCGTGTGTGCAGAGCAGAACTACTCTATAGGGTTTTCAAAGCTGTGACCTTTTGGAAGGAGATTGTCAGGTTTCTCTTCCAAGGTGCCTCTGGGTGGGTTCAGACTGCAAATCTTTTGGCTAGTAGTCAAGGGTTTAACGACCTTCTCTCTCTCTTTCACTTTCAGAATCATTATGGATGTCTACATGTTTATCTAGTCAACGTTTCACAATCAGTTATGCCTTTTGTGGTGAAATGAGTTCCTTTACGTGGCCTTTTGCCGTGGTTCTTTGGAAAAACAGCTTGAGTTTCCCCCTAAGCCCTAGAGGAGTTACCTTTGTCCTAGTTTTCTACCCTAGAGTATTTGTTACTTTTGTCCAGGTTGATTGACATTTCCTGTGTAAGTTGTAAACAACTTGTTTCGATACTTTCTGCCTGGCCCTGAGCTGCAGCCTGCCCTGTGATTGGTATGCACCTTGCAGGGATTGGTCAATAGATGATGCAAAGAAGTGAGTTTTAGCCCACCTGCACCTACTATGCAAATGATGTGTCTACAGCCTACTAAGAGTGGATTGGCCAGTTTGTGGTCCCCACTAGGAGGGGCCGTGCCTTGAAAATAACAAGGAGCTGTGTATGTATATATGCAGCCAGCCCCACAGAAGTTGAGCAGATAGAAAGAAGCAGGAAGAGAAGCAGAAGAAGAAAGAAGAGAGAAGTAACAGAGAGAGAGGAGGCAAGGAACCTCCTAAAAGAGCTGTAACATAGCTCAAGGGCTGTAACACTGAAGACCGTGACAGGTTTGGAAGGGGCCCAGCAGCAGAGCTGGCAGCGACAGGTGACAGGACCAAGAGGAGCCTGTCCTGAGGGGGCTGAGAGGATCCTGTCCTCAGGGGACCGAGAGGAGACCTGTCCTGAGAGAGAGAGATCTGCATGGCCAAAAGGGTTATCCTGCACTGAAGAAGGAAGACTTTACCTGCATGCTTCTTGATCCTGATCCTGAGTTGTAGGCCCACTGATTCTGATCCTGAGTTATACCCTGTTACTTCCTTAATAAACCACTTAAATTTAAGTATGGTCTGTGAGTTCTGTGTAGCCATTGCAATGGATTATCAAACCCAGAAGAAAAGTAGAGAGTCCTGTGGGAGGGATGGCTGGTGTCAGAACTGGTAAAAATGTTGGAGTATGGAGTTATGCCTGACTTCTACCTCATAGGGATCAGCCTTGGGCTGATCTTGATTTCCATTATCCCCCATGAAATTAGACAGGTTCTGATGATGCTATTACTGCTACTCTGATCTTTGATACCCAAATTTTTATTTTTAAGAAATTATAGCAAGTATCCCTTTTGATACTGAAATCTCAATACTCAAGTGTCAAATGTGGTTTGTGTGAGCCTCTTAAATCTGGCTTCTGTGTCCTTTTGACAAACTCTAGTGCTATTTGAATAAATTCTTGCTTTCTGGAATAACAAGATGTTACAGCTTCACTTTGTATTTTCTATGCTCCAGATCTGAATTTAGCCATTTCCTCAAGAACATCTGATTATTTTAGTAGGAAATAGTAGTTAGAATATTTTCTGAACATTTCTGAAGTTGTCAAGGATTTCATTTTACTTGGATCTACAATCAACACCCATGGAAACAGCACTATAAGAAATCAAATGACATATTGTTTTGGGCAAATATGCTGCAAAAGAACTCTTAAAAGTGTTGAAAAGCAAAGATGTCACTTCGAGGACTAAGGTGTGCCTGACAAAGCCATAATATTTTTAATTTGCCTCATATGCATGCAAAAGCTAGACTATGAATAAGGAAGACCGAAGAAGAATTGATGTCTGTGAATTATTGGTGTTGGCAAAGGATATTGAATGTACCATGGACCGCTAGAAGAACTAACAAGTTTATCTTGGAAGAAGTACAGTCAGAGTGCACCTTGGAAGCGAGGATGGTGAGACTTCATCTTACATACTTTAGACATGTTATGAGGAGTGACCAGTCCCTGGAGAAAGAGATCATGCTTGGTAAAGTAGAGGGTCAGCAAAAAAGAGGAAGACTCAACGAGATGGACTCACACAGTGGCTGCAACAATGGGCTTAAACATGGCAACAATTGTGAGGATAGTGCAGGACCAGGGGATATTTCATTCTGTTGTACATAGGGTCGCTATGAGTCGGAACCGACTCAATGGCACCTAACAACAACAACAGTAGTTGTTAGAAACCAAGATCTCAGTGCCAGAAGAAGTCAGTTTTACCAGGGTGGTATTGCTCCAAGACCTTTTCAATGCATAAAGCTAGGATATATCTAAATACAGATATATTTAAATATATTTTTATATTATAATTTCCAATTAAAATTTAACATTATGGCGTTTTCTTAATTTCTTTGATTTTGTATTTATATTGTTTGCCTTATACTGAAAAGCTTGGTATCTAATAAAAACATGTACCTTATCCCACAATGGGCATAAAATGGTTACAAAATTAAAATATCAATATGTTTAGTAACAATAAAACTCTGAGTATGGTTTAAGATTTTTATTTCTGTTCCTTTTTCTGCTTAGAATATGTCCTACTAAGGATATGCAGCCTAAATACTGGGTCCAAAGTCATTTGAACAGCTGCCTGGTAAAAAACACCACAAACAAATTGAAGAGCCATGATAAACTGGAAAAATGTTTTTAGTTTATATCCTACACAGAGTTAATATTTCAAACATAAAAAGAGGTAATATGAACAGAAAAATATCAACAACATGGTAGAGATATAAGCAGATATTCACCAAAAAAAAAAAAAAAAAGAAATGCAAATGACTCTTAACATATGAAAATGGGCTTAACCTATATCATAGTAAGGTAAGTGAAATCAAGACTTCATTGAAGTACAAATTTTACTTATCATACTGGCAAAAATCCAATGAAGAAAAGATGACTGAAAAATGCCCAAATATTTGGAAATTAGTCAACATACTTTTAAATTACCCTTATGCTAAAGAAGAAGTCACAAGGGAAATTAGAAAATATTTTGGGCTAAATTGACTGGACAGCAACTGGTTTTTTGTTTGTTTAAGTATAAAGAGAGCTAATATGTTTCAAACTTTGTGGGATGCCGTTAAAGCAGTGTTTACAGAGAAATGTGTTTTTTAAATGCTTATACTTGTATCTTAACAAGTTAAAAAGAAAGCAAATAAAACCCAAGAAATTTGAAGCAAGTATATAAGTATTAGTACAAACATAAGTAAAACAGAAAATGGATAAATAATAAAGATCAATGAAATTAAAAGGTTTTTTTTTTTTTGAAAGGTCAATAAAAGTGATAAATGTCAAGTAGATGGATCAAGGAAAAAAAAGAGAGAAGACACAAGTTATCATTATCAGTAATGAAATAAGAAATGTCACTATTGATCTCACCGTCACTGAAAGGATAATAAGAGATTATGATGAACAACTTTATTCCAATAAATCTGAGTACTTAAATGAATTGGACAAATTCCTTGAAAGGCATAAAATACTAAAAGTGAATCATGGAGAAACAAATACCTGAATATTTTTATATCTATTAAAGTAACTGAATTCATCATTAACAAGCTCTCCAGAAGTCATCTCCAGGCCCAGATGACTTCATTAGAGAATTCTATTGAATGTTTAAGGAAGAAATAATACCAATTTTACATGAACTCTTTTAGAAAAAGGAGGAAGAGGCAACATTTTCTAAAGAATTTTGAGTCCAGCATTAGCTTGACACCATATCGAGACGAAGACATTACAAGAAAACAAAGTTAAAGACCAATACCCCTCAAAAAACCGGATGCAAAAATCCTTAACAAAATATTAGCAAATCAAATCAAGCAATGTAAAAAAAAAATACACCTACTCCTCACCAACTATCTCATTATCCAACATTTTGCACTTATGACAATAGTGAATAATCTACTATCCGACTGTTTTTTTCACTAATGATGTACATCTGGCAGTAATGAACACTGAGGTGTGAGGAGAGAGTAACGCTGGCTGTGATGGTTAAGGTTATGTGTCAACTTGACTGGGCCAGGATTCTCAGTGATTTGGCAATTACATGATGATATAATCTGGCAGTTATGTAATGATGTGGTTATCTTCCGTTTTAGGATTTGATGTGGTCATCCTCCATTTTTGCATAACTCTGATTTTTGCATAACGACCTGGTCTTTGGAGCCTAACCATGTTAATAAGTGAAGAGTTGGTGTAATACATGATGACCAAGGGGAATTATCCCAGGATTGTAAAACTGGTTTAAATTCCAAACTCAATCAAAGTAATTCCCTATGTAAAGTGAATGATGAAGAAAAACATATGATCATCTCAATAGTTGCAGTAAAATAATTTTATAAAATGCATCATCCATTCATAATAAAAGTTCTCATCAAAATATAAATATTAGGGTAACAGAAAAAACATTCAGCCAATATCATACTTGATGGTGAAAGACTGAATGTTTTCCTGCTAAGATATAGAACAAGGCAAGAATGTCTGCTCTTACGTATTCTATTCCCATTGTATTGGAAGTCGAAGCCTGTTCAATAAATAAGGAAAAGAAATAAAATACATATATTTATTGGAAAGGAAGATGTAAAACTTTTTATTTTTTTTTATATCCGATTATATACATAGGAATTCCTAAAGACTCTACCAAAAAAGTTTCTCTAACTAGTAAATGAACGCAACAACATCCCATGACACAAGAGTTACACCATACCAAAATCAACTAAACAATTTTGTTGTTGTGAGGTGCTGTTGAGTCAGCTCCAGCTCATAGACCTTAGTTTGGATACTTATAACAGAATGAAACATTGCCCTCTCCTGTGCCATGGTCACAATTGTTGCAATGTTTGAGCCCGTTGTTGTAGCCACTGTGGCAATCCATCTCATTGAGGATCTCCCTCTTTTTTGCTGATCCTCCACTTTACCAAACATGATGTCTTTCTCCATCTATTGGTCCCTCCTTATGACATGTCCAAAGTAAGCAAGACAAAGACTCACTTCTAAAGGGCATTCTGGCTGTACTTCCTTCAAGACAGATTCGTTTATTCTTACGACAGTCCACAGTATATTCAATATTCTTCGCCAACATCACAAGTTGAATGTCTCAATTCTTCTTCGGTCTTTGGTCTTCCTTTTTTTCATTGACCAGCTTTTACGTGCATATGAAGGAATTGAAAATACCATGGCTTGGGTCAGGTGCACCTTAGTCATTAGAGTGATATCTTTGCTTTTTAACACTTTGAAGAGGTATTTTGCAGCAGATTTGCCCAATGCAATACATTGTTCGATTTCATCAAAAAACAAAGTGATAAGAGATAGCTTTAACAAAATATGTACAATACCTATACACTGAAAACTACAAAACATTGTTGAATAAAATTAAAGGAGATCTAAATAATTCAGGAGACATACAATGTCTGTGAATTGGAAGACTGAATATTGTTAAGGTACCAGTTCTCTCTATATTTATAGATTTAACACAATCAATTAAAATCCCAGAAGATACTTCTGAAAAAATTGTTAAACTAGTTGTAACATTTAGATAGAAATGCAAAGAATATAGAGTGTAGAATTTTGAAAAAGAAGAACACATTTAGAGAACCTATACTGCCTGAAGGTGTCCTGATGGCACTGTAGTTAAGCACTTGGCTGCTAACTGAAAGGTCAGTGGTTCAAACCCACCAGCCGCTCTGTCATTGATTGAATTTTGTCCCCCAAAAATATCTGTCAATTTGACTGGGTTGTGATTCCCAGTATTGTATGATTGTGTACCATTTTGTAATCCGATAATTTCCTTGTGTTGTAAACTCTATCACTACGATGTAATACGATGGATTAGCTGCAGTTATACTGGCAAGGTATACAAGATTGGATGGTGTCTTAAGCCATTCTCTTTTAAGATATAAAAGAAAGAAGCGAGCAGAGACACACGGGAATCTCATACCACCAAGAAAGCAGTGCCGGGAGCAAAGCGTGTCCTTTGGACCTGAGATTCCTGCGCAGAGAAGCTCCCAGACCAAGAGAAGACTGATGACATGGACCTTCCTCCAGAGCCAGCAGAGAAAGTGTTCCCTTGGAGCTGATGCCCTGAATTTGGACTTGTAGTCTACTGGACTATGAGAGAATAAACTTCTCTTTGTTAAAGCCATCCATTTGTGGTATTTCTGTTATAGCAGCACTAGCTGACTAAGACACCCTCTGAGGAAGAAAGATGTGGCAGACTGCTTCTGTAAAGATTTACAGCCTTGGAAACCCTATGGAGTAGTTCTAGTGTGTCCTACAGGTCACTATGAGTCCGAATCGTCTCAACAGCAATGGGTTTTTTGGTTTTTATACTCCCTGATTTCAAAACTTACTATAAATCTACAGTAATAAAGATAGTATGATATTGGTATAATATAGACACGTAGATGAATGGAAGAGAATTGAGGAGTGAAAAATACACCTATGATTATATGGTTAATTATTTTTTTACAAATTCCAAGATAATTCAATGGTGAAGAGAATTTCTGTCAACAAATGGTTCTGGAATAACTGGGCCTAAGTATGAAAAAAAAAAAGAAGAAGAAAGAAACTTAGCACTTTCCTTATAGCGTATACAAAATTTGATTCAAAATGGATGATAGATCTAAACATAAGAGTTAAAACCCGAACACTTCTAGAAGAAAACATACGAGACTATCTTCTAGCTAATTATTTTTTTCATACATTCAATATTGATTTTGTAAATTTTATGTCTTGATACCACATAGAATTATATTTTTGTTTGTAATCATATTTTCAGTGATTCTTTTGGGACTTCCAATCAAACCATCATAACTGGTACATAGATCATTTTATTTTTTCTTTTATAATTATTATACTCTAAATTTTTTTCCGTATTATTACTTCGAATAATAAGAGTAAACAGTAATGGACATGATAGGCTTCTTTGCCTTATTCCTGTCTCAGTGAAAATTTATCTAGCATTTCCTCATGAATAAATGCTAGCTTTTGGTTTGAGGAACACACACATACACACATGTAATCTTGTTAAGGAAGGATTCATTGAATCTTACTTCATAAGAATTTTTTTTTAAATTAGAAATTGAATTTTCAAATGCCTCTTAAGCATATAGGGAGAAAGATATATCATTTCATTTCCTTAAATGTATTAATGTGCTGAATTATATTAATGGATTTTTCAAATGTTGAATCATTCTTGTATAATGCATTCTTGCATTACAGGAATAAACTCTACTTGGTCAGGATATACTATTATTTAATGTGATGTTTAATTTTGCTTGCTAATATTTTATTTGAGATTTTTTTCATTGATATTCATAAATAAGACTGGCCTGTGGTTTTCATTGTTTTGGTTTCCAGTCTTATAGCTTAAATGTTATAGTCACCTCATAAAATTAATTTGAGTGCTTTCCTTCTTTCAGTATCCTCTGTGATGTTGTTTGTTATTTGCTATTTGCTTATCTTCTTAATCTGTATGTTTTTTGGGAGGATATATGTGTAGACATTAGAATTTGCTAATGGCCCTGATATAATAGAAACCTGAATTATTTTTATCATATTACACAACCAATGCATGGTTGTTGAAGAAAACTTACAAAGTACAAATAAGAAAAAATACAATACAATGATAAGGTTAATAAAAGCAACGATCTTTTCTACTCTGAATAATTTTTTCACCAGATGATAATGAATACATTGGTGCTCTGCATCAGAAAAATTGTGTTTTAACGCATCTTCTTTCAGTATAAGTTGTCCTGAGAAACCTAGCTTGCAATTTATTAATACATTTATATTGCCTTTATGTTAAAAATGTTTTAAAATATTTTGAGATACATGATTCTTGTAATAAGCTAATTCTATAATGTGGTAAAGGTAAAAGGTGGCCCTTTAGGACATAGAAAGGATCAAATTGTAGTCCAACCAGATGGGGCCATGATTATAATATTGTTTATATGAACAACAATTAGCTAGAATGAAGACTACTATTATGAGAGCAGGGAAATTTCCTAGAATGCTCTCCCTTTAAAAAAAATCATCTGTACACTCACTGAACTTACACCCTAGGCACTAGTGTTCAGATTTTGCTTTATGACTAGGTTTGACAGCCAAATACCGGTAGCCATTACATGGATACCTGACATGTATTTTTTAGGACAGGAAAAAAAAATGTCTTCCGTTTTTTTCCTCTGTTTCTCTTTTATTATCTTCCTGTGGGCCGTTTGAATGTATATATATTTAGGATTCCATCTTGATTTATTGATAGTACTTTTGAATATATCCTTCTGTATAGTTTTCATAGTGGTTGTTCTGGCTATTAGAATATGTATACGTGACTTATCACAGCCTACTGATATCAACATTTTACACTTTGAGTGAAGTTTAGAGAGCTTACTTCCATTTATGTCCCTGTTCCCTTCCTACTTTTAAAACATAATTGTCTTAAATATTTCTTCCATATACATTGAGCACCACATAAGATGGTGTTAAAATTTTTTAGTTCAGTCATCAGGTATGATTTAAGAAACTCGAGAGAACTAGGATTGCCTATTATATTTAGCCCTATTATTACCCATTCTGATGTTCTTCATTCGTTTCCAAAGTTCCAAGCCTTCTCCCATTATCATTTGTTTTCTGTTTACAGAATGTTCTTTAGTCATTCTTTTAGGTAGGTTTGCTAGAAACAAAATCTCTTACTTTTTCTTTCATCTGAGAATGTCTTTATTTTTCCTTCATCCTGAAGGATATTTTCACTGGATATGGAACTTGTGGTTGAGTTCCTTTTCTTTTTTTCAGTACTTGGCAAACGTTGTGCTACTTCCTCCTGGCCTTCATGGTTTCAGATGAGAAATCTATTGTCATTTGAATTGGTGTTTCCTATAATGTGTAATTTCTCTCTGGCTGCTTTCAAGATTTTTTTCTGTCTTTAGAAGTTTAATTATGATGTGTTTTGGCATGGGTTTCTTTGGGTTTATTCTATTTAGGATTTGCTCAGTTTTTTGAATCTATAGGTTTAAGCCTTTCATCAAATTTGGGGATTTTTTAGTCATTACCTCTTTGAATACATTTTCAGTTTCTTTCTCTCCTTTTCTTTTGAGACTCTAATGATAATGAAAGTTTGCTCTTTTGTTAATGTCCCATAGATTCCCTGAGGATCTGTTTATGTTATTCTCAGTCTATTATCTCTCTGTTGGAAACCCTGGTGGCATAGTGGTTAAGAGCTATGGCTGCCAACTGAAAAGTTGGCAGTTTGAATCCACCAGGTGCTCCTTGGAAACCGTATGGGGCAGTTCTACTCTGTCCTATAGGGTCGCTATGAGTTGGAATCGACTCGACAGCAACAGGTTTGTTTTTTTAAAATCTCTCTGTTGTTCATAATGGGTAAATTCCGTTGTTCTGGCCTCAAGTTTACCAATTCTATCATCTGTTATCTCCACTCTACTATTAAGCCCATCCAGGGAGGTTTTTTTGTTCTTTCCAGTTATTGTATTTTTCAGTCCTGTAATTTACATTTGGTTCTTTTGTTATAATTTCTATTTCTTTGCTGGACTTTTCTATTTTTTATATGTTTTAAGAGAATTTGTAATTGCTCATTAAAGCACTTTTTTATGATGTTGTTGTGGTTGTGTGCTGTCAAGTTGATTCCGACTCATAGCAACCCTATAGGACAGAGTAGAACTGCCCCATAGGGTTTCCAAGGAGCAGCTGGTGGATTCAAACTGCCCACCTTTTCGTTAGCAGTCAAATGCTTAACCACTGTGCCACCAGGGCTCCTTTTTTATGATAGTAGCTTTAAAATCTTTGTCAGATTGTTCCAAAATCTGATTCATCCTAGTGATACTTTCTTAGTGAAAATGAGGCATGACTCAGTACCTGGTTTCCTCTGAGGAGTGGAGAGGAAGCTCTCAGCTCCCCACTGGACCTACTAACACTAGGGGAGGAACGGGGGAAATGGAGTTTTAATTTTCCCTACCTCCTACCACCTCCATCTTTTTGATGCCAGGTGAGGTAGCTCACCTCATTGGGAAGCTCAGTTGGGCCCTGCTGACCCCAGGGGAGGGGGTGAGTGAGACAAGTGGACTGTAGACTACCCTGCTTTATATGACTACCCTTCCTGGTATCACCTCATTCCACCTCCTTGATGCTGGGTGAGTGTGGAGGTTGAGTTCTCTACTGGGCCTCACTGACACCTGGCGTCTTAGTTATATAGTGCTGCTATAACAGAAATTTATTCTCTCACAGTTTATTTATTTATTCGCTCAAGCTACAACTGTCTTAGTTATCTAGTGCTGCTATAAAAGAAATACCACAAGTGGATGGCTTTAACGAAGAGAAATTTATTCTCTCACAGTTTAGGAGACCAGAAGTCCAAATTCAGGGTGCTAGCTCCAGGGGAAAGCTTTCTCTTTCTGTTGGCTCTGGGGGAAGATCCTTGTCGTCAATCTTCCCCTGGTCTAGGAGCTTCTCCATGCAGGAACCCCAGGTCCAAAGGATGCACTCTACTCCCAGCGCTACTTTCTTCATGGTATGAAGGCCCCCATGTCTCTCTGATTGCTTCTCTCTTTTATTACTCAAAAGAGATTGACTTAAAACACAACTTAATCTTGTAGATTGAGTCCTGCCTCATTAACATAACTGCCTGCTGCTAATCCTGCCTCATTAACATCATCATAGAGGTAGAATTTACAACACATAGGAAAATTGCATCAGATGACAAAATGGTAAGACAGTCACACAATACTGGGAATCATGGCCTAGCCAAGTTGACACACATTTTTGGGGAACACAATTAAATCCATGACACAACCTAATCCTGTAGACTGAGTCCTTCCTTATTAATGTAACTGCCTCTAATCCTGCCTCATTAAGGTCATAAAAAATGAAAATCAAATACACTGCCATAGAGTCGATTCATAGTGACCCTATAGGACAGAGTAGAACTGCCCCATTAGGTTTCCAAGTTGCTGCTGGTGGATTTGAACTGCCAACCTTTTGGTTAGCAGCCATAGTTCTTAACCACTGTGCCACTAGAAGTTAGGAGCTACAACACATAGGATAATCACATCAGATCAGAAAATGGCAGACAACCACACAGTACTGGGAATCAAGTACTGGGAATCATGGCCTAGCCAAGTTGGTAAACATTTTTGGGGACACACTTCAATCCATAACATTCTACCTTATGGCCCCCAAAAATCCATGTCCTTGCCACATGTAAAACACATTCACCCCATCATATCATCCCAAAAGTCTTAAATCAACTCTAGGTCCAAATTCTCATCTTCTGCAAAATTCCTCTTCATCTGTGAAATCTAGAATACAAGTTATATGCTTTCAAAGTACAAGGGTGGAACAAGCACAAGGTAGATATTTCCATTACAAAAGGGAGAAATTGAAGGGAAAAAAGGAATAACGTCATTAAGCAAGTCAAAAATCCAGTGGAACAATTTATATTAGCTCTCAAGTCATGAAAATAATCCTCTGTTCTCTGAGACCATTTAGGCAATGGCCTTGCCCTCCAGACTCTGGGTGTTGGCCACACTGTCTGGATTCTGGGCAGAGGCCCCTGGGCCCTGGGCTTTGGCTGCACCTTCCAGGTCTACTGGGACAGCAATTCTGCTCCTTGGGCTTTGGGTAGCCACATTTTCCTACTCTGTCTGAGTGATGACCCTACCCCCTTGGCCCTGGCAGGTCTTGTTCTTCTGCCTCTTGGGCATAGCAACCCCACCCCCTCAGCTTTGGGCTGTGGATCCAGACCCATCCACTGTCACTCATGAATGGCAACCCCACACTCCAGAACTGAGCAGGTGAAGATCTATGTCTTTGAAACCTAGGAGGCTGTGGCCCCACCCTTTGAGACTGAGCAGACCATGGTTACACCCTTAATACCCCACAGGTTGAGGCCCCACCCTTTGAAACTGAGGCAGCTCAGCTTCCTGTGCTACTTATTTCTTTAGCTTCTACATCCTGGTTCTTTGCCTCTCAGCCCCTCAGGCCTCTTGGGCCTCTAAGGCTGGCCCGGCCTCTGCCGTGCTTAGGCAAGTGTTACAAAGCTCTTTATCTCTACTGATAAGTGTCTGGAGGCATCCCACTTCGCCAGAAAACCTCAGGTGGAAGGCACTCAGCTCTCTTGCTCCACGGGTTCCCTCCTGCACCATCTTATGCCAGTCTCCTGGTTCTGCTGCTGCTGCTTCTCTGCTGCTGCTTGTCACCGTCTGTACCATCTTTGGTGTTACATCTCTCCTCACTTCCTTCTGAGCCCCCAACAGAATTGCCTTTGACGTCCATAATTCCGCCAACAGTCTCTTCAAGGCAATATAGGCTTTTACTATTGGGCACTTGAAAACTCTTCCAGCCTCTACCCATTCATAGTTTCAAAACTGTTCCCACACTGTAGGTGTCAGTTAAAGTAACACCCCACTCCTGGTACCAAATTTTTCTTAGTTATTTAGTGCTGCTGTAACAGAAATTTCTTCTCTCACACTTTAGAAAGCTAGAAGTCCAAATTCAGGGTGCCAGCTCCAGGGGAAGGCTTTTTCTCTCTGTCAGTTCTGGGGAAAGGTCCTTATTATCAATCTTCACCTCATCTAGGAGCTTCTCAGCACAGGGACCCTAGTCCAAAGGACATGTTCCACCCCTGGTTCTTCTTGCTTGGTGGTAATGAGGTCCCTCTCCTCTCTGCTCAATTCTCTCTTTTATATCTCATAAGAAATTGAATCAAGATACAACCTAATCCTGTAGATTGAGTCCTGCCTCATTAACGTAACTGCTCTAATCCTACCTCATTAACATCATAGAGGTTAAGATTTAAAACACATAGGATAATCACATCAGATCACAAAATGGTGGACAACCACACAATACTAGGAATCATGGCCTAGACAAGTTGATACACATTTTGGGGGGACACAATTCAATCCATAACACAATAGTTGAGGGGACAGTGGAGTACTTATTAGCCCCAGCTGGCACTGCCTTTTTCAGTCTCATTGATGCTGGGTGGGAGTGGAAGTTCAGCTCCGCACTGGGCTCCACTGCCGCTACCTTGTTGTGAGAACTGAAGCACTGCTTCCACCAGGCACCAGCTGGAAAATCAGCTCCTTGTTCAGTTCCTCGGACATCAACCAGTGGTTGGAGAATCAGAGTACAGTTTGTTTTTGCCTGGGTAGGGGGTTGAGGTGGAACATAAACTTTCCACTCAGTGGCTGAAACTCTGGTGACACAGGATGTGATTTTTTTCCTACGATGTTTGGCTAGAGTAAGGCAGGTATTACCAAAAAGGTTTTCTGTCATTAGATCACCCTTTTGCTGGCCCTTTGGCCTGGGGAAAACAGACTTTTTTTGGAATTTTTTTGGTCTGTTTCTTTTGGCACTTTTGGTTTGGCAGCTTCCATAGCACCCTGCCCGAGCTATATGAAACATTTATAAGGAAATCCACCACCACGGTGCTCCTCAAATCTCAAGATACCTACAAAGCAAGCCTTCTTTCCTTCTTACAAAGAATTTCGATGCTTGTTTGTTGTGTTATGTACAGGTATATGTAATTATAAAGGGGAGAACTTACGAGGAATGGGGCAGATATCTTGTCAGATATCATAAAAATATTTAAAATTTGTAAAAAACACGATTGGCCTTTTATTTTTTCTTTTACTTCACATGTTGCCATACGAATTCCTAGCCAGTGATTCATTTGGCTGCCCAATCTTCCTTGTCAAATCAGATGCCAAAAGATCAAGGGCAGACTAGGTTTAAGTCATCATTAATCTGTTAAAAGAAGGTGAAGGGAAAACCTTTTCCCTGAGTAACTAAGGCAGAATTTTTTAAAATGTCTTTAGATGATAAATGATAAGTGAGAATATTTGATCTAGGGATAAGTGTAATATTTCCTCAGGATTTATATCTACCATTTAGCTCTACCAAGTTCAATTCATGAACACATTTAATGATAAATATCACTTTTAGGTTAATTTTTCTATATCTAAAAAAGTGGCCCAATGGGAAGCAATGGCCACTCCATTCCCCAATGCCTTCTGGTAGGGAAATACTGGGCTCAACATCAATCTTGTGCTTCAGTCCTCTAGGGAAGATTATCTTTATAGAAGGTTGTAAAGCTAAATAAATTTAAAAGATTATCAAAGAGAGATTATAAATCTAAGCAGAGGCTCTCAAGTCTGGGCTCCCATTAGAATCACCTAGGGAATTAGAAAAATTAATACTAATGGCTTGCACAGTCCCCAGACCAATTAAATGAGAATATCATTGGTGAGACCTGGGCATTGGTATTTGTAATGCTCTCCAGTTGATTTTAATGTGCAGTCAAGATTGAAAATAATTTATATAGGTTGGTGTTGCTTTCCTTGACAAGAAAATTTGCATGGTACAACAAATTTCATCTACCATACCAGATAAAAACTCAAGATTGAATGTAAGACATCCTGGTGATATGAGATAGAGAGCTCAAAAGCTGTCCCTTTAAGGTTGCCCCTCCCAAGTTTGCTAGTGATTTATTTTGCTACCAGGAAGTCCTTTTCAAGCCAGGAGAAAGAGTGGACAACTGTCTACAAATATTTTTCCCCAGTAGAAAAGTAATCAAATGCTACAAATATGGAGAGATTGATGTCCAAAAATTCATTTCTGTTGTAGAGAAATTGTGTTAGTATTCATTGAATTCAGTCCATCAGGTTTCTCAACTTTGGAACCCACACATTCTGATTATGTAACAAAAATTTTGAGCTTTTGAGAAGTACACAGTAATGAGCCTGTTAAGTTGTTAGGTGCCGTCAAGTTGGATCCGATTATCATGACTCTATGCACAACAGAATGTAACACTGCCCGGTCCTGCGCCATCCTCATGAATATTGCTATGTTTGAGCCCATTGTTGCAGCCACTGTGTCAGTCCATCTTGTTGAGGATCTTCCTTTTTTTGGATGACCCTCTACCAAGTATGATGTCCTCTTTCTCCAGGGACTGGTCCCTCTTGATAACATGTCCAAAGTACATGAGACAAGATCTCTCCATCCTCACTTCTGATGAACATTCTAGCTGTACTTCTCCCAAGATAGATTTGTTCATTCTTCTGGCAGTCCATGGTATATTGAATATTCTTCACCAACACCATAATTCAAAGGCATCAATTCTTCTTTGGTCTTCCTTGTTCATTCAGTGAGCCTACCAGGAGTAAAGAATTGATCCTGTTGGATTCGCTGTGTAGTGAGCATTTCCTTACCACACTGATCCTGGTGGAGAACTCACCTTGGACCTGGCAAAATAAGTTCATTTAGTCCATGCAGAACATTTCTAAACAGGAGTTGACATTTTTGAAACTTCAGGCCTTGTGGTCTGATTACCTCTACTGGTGAGTTAACTCACTTACAAAATGATGAAGGACTTTCACCTAAGGCAGTGCTGTGAGGCTAAGAGGGAAGACAGCAAGACTATTCAGTTCCTTAATGTGGAAACATCTAGGGGAGGGTGTCGGTTCCTGAAGCCGGGTACAGGTACAGGCCCACAGGTTATCTAATGAGTCAGGGCTTTCATTGAAACAAACCTCGGTGTGGTGGAATCTCGCAAGGAGACTTGATAGGATTTTCTGGTGGGAGAACACTGAATAAAGAGAGAGAGATTGTTATTAGAGGAATCCCTGGGTGATGCAATGGTTAACGTGCTTTGCTGCTAACCAAAAATTTGGCTGTTTGAGTCCACCCAGAGACACCTTGGAAGAAAGGCCTGATGATCTACTTCTAGAAAATCAGTCACTGAAAACCTTATGGAGCGCAGTTCCACTCTGACATACGTGGGGTTGCCATGAATCAGAGCTGACTCTAAAGCAACTGTTTATGTATTTTTTTTTGTTGTTGTTTATAATTTGGGCTTAGACAACAAAGGTTGTTTAAATCACCCTTTAGAGAATGCAACTGCTACAGATCATCATCTTACTCTCCCTCAGGGATATGTACAAGGATTGGAGAACATCAGCCATAGCCATCTCCTTTTCGTAAAAGAGAGGAGACCTATGGATTGTGATAAAATGGATCTCCCCTTCTCCTTAAGTTCCAATAGTCTATATTTGCCTGAATGGCCTGTCGTGCACTCTGACAAATTGAGAGGGCTTCTACAACTGATCTCATTTACAAAATTCTACTAGTATTTCACTCTTCCCAGGCTCTCATTTCTTATTGATACTGCCAAGTAACTGCATCAGCTGGCCCAGGTGTCTAGGTATTCTTAAGAATACCATGTTTCTGTTAATTTTAGGTTTAAGATTTGGGGTTTTCTATTTAAATAGCTCATTTTCTTGGCTTAACAAAAATGGTAGGAAGGCTCAAGGGTAGCATAAGAATTATCCAGCTTATCGTCTAGAAACTTTAAGGGTAAAGTTAACAATCACTTAGCATTCTCATACCTAGTTGTGCATTTAGATACAACCAGAGAATTCCTGGGGAGCTGTGTCATCCCCAGATTTCAGTGAAGGACTAGCAGCTGACTTAATTTTCTGGGAACAGTGTTGATTCGGTTTAACAAAAATCTGTTGAATGCCTACTGCATGCTAATATACAGAAACAGATAAAATATGGTCTCTGGCCTTGAGAAGTTCACAGCTGACCACAATCTTTCTATTTTCAGCCAAACTTGGCCCTGAGATGTGCCCCTAGTTTCAGAAAGTGTTACAATAAAGTTAAACTTCTGCTTTATGTTTCACCAATCATTACATAACCGACGAAAGTCCTTAATTCTAGCCTTGAATATAATTACTGATGGTTGACTTAACTCTCATTTTACATATTTTATATTTCATATTTATTCTGTATTCACTTTTAATCTTACATATTTCTATATAAAGGATTATATCAAGATGACTCACCAGATCAACTGTATAAAGTATACTTGGCGGCTTTTTAAGGTCTTAGCAGCCAGTCACCAACATTCTCAATATTTATTGGCCATCTCTGACATGTCTGTGTCCAAAAAGGTAAGAGCTTCATTGTCTAAATCTATGAGGAGCTACATCACACATGCATTATCTCGAGATCATTGCATGATTGATTAAGTCTCCAAATACATCAAGTGGGAGTGAAATAAAAACAAAATTTCATGATGGATACATATAACGCATGAGAATATTTAATTCATTTTCACTTAATGATAGTTGCAAAAAAATTAATAAAGACTATTACCTCAGTGTATGTTAGTTATTAGAGCAGAAATTGAGGAGAAAGGAATTCCGTTTGGACTCTATAAGCAAATGAGTGGTAAAGAGAAGTCAGCTGCATTCCGTTACTACTTTCCATAGAGGCTAACTAAATTATGTGCTCATTAGTTTATTGGGTTAATAAATGAGAGGCTAAAAAATGTACACACTCTTACAAGTGAAACATTTTCACAGAGGCAAAGGAAGCCTGACTAATTTGAGTTAGATTTAGATCCTATGTCTTTTATAATGATTAATTCCATGAGAGAATGAAAGAATAATCAGCTACTAATTCTGACTTGGCCAGTGACTCACCAAGAGAACTTGGGAAATTTTCTTAACTCATTAAGGCTGCGTCTCCTCACCTGTAAAAGGGTAAGAGTAAACTGATTCTTGGTGATCCTCCTAGTTCTGTGATTCTATGTCACCAGAAAAATATTCTAAGGGGTTTTAGATATATAACTTACTCTTATATGTAATAAAACCAATCTGATGTTATTAAAGCATATTCTTATAGGGTCAAGGTCATTTAAGGACTGAGGCATATCCCAGGCTGAGAAACATTCAAGGGTCAAGACTCATAATATAGCTGCTGTAATTAAACTGCTCAGCTCCCAAAGGACAATGAGGCTAGTGATACATCATCATGAGACATGATGATGTAAATGAAAATGCTTTGCAAACTATTTGGGGCTATATAAATGTCAGGTATTAGGCATTATTACTATCTTCTCCAGTTACTCAGGGACTAACTCTGAGTAGGAATTGACTCGATGGCAACGGATTTGGAACTTACAGAACTGACTTCAACAAGACTAGGTACCAAGTCAGGGCCAATTTGGAAGAAAATCCATTCTTTTTTTTTTTTGCATTCCTTCTATTCCTTTATTACATCAATATTTATTGAGCCTCTTCTATTTGTGAAGTACCAGTGGGGGAATTAAGCTGCATAAGGCACTATGACTATCCTCAAAGAGTTTGTAATCTACTAAACATATATCAAACAGCACCATCTATTTTTCTTTAATGGTTTTATGTGTAGAAGGATTTATTTTCCTTGATTAGGTTTTAAGTTCTTTGAAGGCCTAAACTATATTTTTATTTCTTTGGAACTCCTTTACAATGTTCAATAAACTATTGGGCACATTGATCTTAAAAAATATCATTTGGTGGAAAAATAAAAAAATAATCTCTAGTAATGGAGTTTAGATCCTCTAAAGTGCCATGTAAGTATAAATTACTATCATTATATATGTTTGAAACTTTCCCTAGTGCAGCTCAAGGAGACATCTAGACACTTAGGATTCCATAGACTTATAAATGATAGTGGACCAATAATGACTAATAATACAAAGAATAACAACTAACTGTTACTGAAGACTAATAATGTACCAGGCACTAAGTTATGTGTTCATATTCATTATCTTATTTATTCTCCACAACAATTTTCTTAAGTTGGAACTATCATTATCCCCATTTTACAGATGAAGAGACTGTGGTATAGAGATAACAAAAATCACGTGGTTAGTGAGGAGAAGAACTAGAAAATGAATTTAAGCAGTACAGATGCCAACACATGAAAGGGGACACCATTACTGGGATCTACATCTATTTAATTTACCACATTAAATAATATCTGGAAATTTAGATCAATCTACACCAGTGGTTCTCAGTGGAAGGTGATTTTGTCACACACGGGATATATAACAATGTCTGGAGCCTTTCGTGGTTGTCTCAACTGCAGGAATACTATGGAATCTAGTGGGTAGAGGCCAGGGATGCCACTTACTGTCTTCCACTGCAGAGGGAAGCCCCCCATAACAAAGAATCATCCAGCCCAAAATGTCAAAAGAGAGCTGATCTTGACCACTCTTTACATCACAGGATACCACTGCTGTAAATCAGTGACTTCCTATTATGACTCAGGCCACTATGAACAAACAGCCTAACAGTCTAGCACAAGAGCTCAGATAAGCCCAACGGTGCAGTTTGTGATCTTAGAGCTGCAATGGAAGGCACTGTGATGGGGAGTACTTTTTTTCCAAAAATTTAGAACATCCTCCATTGATATTTATTCCTTTTTGTTTGAATTTGGAATATGTAAATTTTTACTTAATAAATCATCATCTTACTCTTGTTGTTGTTATTGTTAGGTGCCGTTGAGTTGGTTCCAACTCATAGTGACCACGTGCACAATAGAACGAAACACTGTTCAGTCCTGCTCCATCCTCACAATATTTGCTGTGCTTGAGCCCATTGTTGCAGCCACTGTGTCAGTCCATCTCATTGAGGGTCTTCCTCTTTTTCGCTGACCCTCCACTTCACCAAGCCTGATGTCCTTCTCCAGGGACTAGTCCTCCCTGATATCACGTTGAAAGTATGAGAGAAGTCCTTGCTTCTAAGGAGCATTATGGATGTACTTCTTCCAAGACAGATTTGTTCATTCTTCTGGAAGTCCGTGGTATATTCAATATGCTATGCCAACATCACGATTCAAAGGCATCAATTCTTCTCTGGCCTTCCTTATTCATTGTCCAGCTTTCACATGTATATAAGGCAAATGAAAATATCATGGCTGGGGTCAGGCGCCTTAGTCTTCAAAGTGACATCCTTGCTTTTCAACACTCTAAAGAGGTCTTTTGCAGCAGATTTGCCCAATGCAAAATGACATTTGATTTCTTAACTGCTGTTTCCATAGGTGTTGATTGTGGATCCAAGTAAAATGAAACCCTTGACAAAGTCAATCTTTTCTACTTTTTTTCATGATGTTGCTTATGGTCCAGTTGTGAGGATTTTTGTTTTCTTTATGTTGAGGTGTAATCCTTGCTGAAGACTGTGTGGTCTTTTATCTTTATCAGTAAGTGCTTCAAGTTCTCTTCACTTTCAGCAAGCAAGGTTGTGTCATCTGCATATCGCAGGCCCCTCCTCCAATCCTGATGCCTCGTTCTTCTCCATATAGTTCAGCTTCTCAGGTTATTTTCTCAGCATACAGATTGAATAAGTACGGTGAAAGGTTATAACCCTGATGCATAACTTCTCTGACTTTTAACCATGCAGCATCCCCTGGTTCTGTTTGAACAACTGCCTCTTGGTCTATGTACAGGTTCCTCATGAGCATAATTGAGTGTTCTGGAATTCCCATTCTTCCCAATGTTATCCATAATTTGTTACGATCCACACAGTGGAATGCCTTTGCATAGTCAATAAAACACAGGTAAACATCTTTCTGGTATTCTCTGTTTTCAGCCAAGATCCTTCTGACATTAGCAAGGATATCCCTTGTTCCAAGTCCTCTTCTCAATCCGGCTTTAACTTCTGGCAATTCCCTGTCAATGTGCGGCTGTAACAACTTTTCAATGATCTTTAGTAAAATTTTACTTGTGTGTGATATTAATGATATTGTTGGATAATTTCCGTATTCTTTTGAATCACCCTTCTTTGGAATGGGCACAAATATGGATTTCTTCCAGTCAGTTGGCCAGGAAGCTGTCTGTTTGTTGAAACATCTCAATTGGTATTCCACCATTTCCTGGAGCCTTGTTTCTTGCCAATTCCTTCAGTGTAGCTTGGACTTCTTCCTTCAGTACCATCAGTTTTTGATCATATTCTACCTCCTGAAATGGCTGAACATCAACCAATTTTTGGTACAGTGACTATGTATTCCTTACACCTTCCTTTGATGCTTCCAACATAGTTCAATATTTTCTTCCCCAATAATCCTTCAAAATTGCAACTCAGGGCTTGAATTATTTCTTCAGTTCTTTCAGCTTGAGAAATGCTGTGTGTGTCCTTCCTTTTTGGCTTTCTAACTCCAGGTCTTTGAATATTTCATTGTAATACTTTGTCTTCTCGAGCCACCCTTTGAAATCTTCTGTTCAGCTCTTTTACTTCATTGTTTCTTCCATTTGTTTTAGCTACTCTACTTTCAAGAGCAAATTTCAGAATCTCTTCTGGCATCCATTTTGGTGTTTTCTTTCTTTCCTGCCTTTTAAACAACCTTTTGTTTTCTTCATGTGTGGTGTCCTTGATGTCATCCTAAAACTGGTCTGGTCTTTGGTTACTAATGTTCAATATGTCAAATCTATTCTTGAGATGGTCTCTAAACTCAAGTGGGATATACAAAAGGTCATATTTTGGTTCTCATGGACCTGTTTTAAATTTCTTCAGCTTCAACTTGAACTTGCATATGGGCATATGAGCAATTGATGGTCTGTTCTGCAGTCAGCCCCTGGCTTTGTTCTGACTCATGATATTGAGCTTCTCCATTGTCTCTTTTGACAGATGTAGTCGATTTGATTCCTGTGTATTCCATCTGGCGAGGTCCATATGTATAGTTGCCACTTATGTTGTTGAAAAAAGGTATTTGCAATGAATAAGTCATTGGTCTTGCAAAATTCTATCATGTGATCTCTGGCATCATTTCTATCAATAAGACCATATTTTCCAACTACCTGTCCTCTCAGTACTTGTTGCTAGTTTAGATCAATGTCCTATAATTTTTAAAATACAAAACATAGAAGTCTTTCCTATATTTGAGACTCTTTCTATCTAACAGTTATATGGCTTTATCTGTGAGCAGCTAAGATAAATAGCTATAGCAATTTCATGGTACTTAAAGTTACATTTCTTGATAATCTCTGGATTTTTCAGGGGCCATTAGAGATCCCTGTGTGAATCTTGAAATGATGAAAAGTATATTCTAGCAAATACTTTAAGTACTCTGCTATTGCCGAGAAACACATTTCTAAATCAATTTCTTTTTGTACATTTTTAACTTGTAATGAAATAAGTCTTAACAAAAGTGCCCTTTGCAATCTAAATGCTTAGGTTTGAGAGCAGCAGGCCAAACTGAGAATTAATTAACATTTCAAAGACAGAGTGCTATATTGTTTAATCCTAAATTGTACTTCAAATAGGGATTGATTTCTATGCCATAGAAAAACATCTTTTCCCTCTTTCCATGGGCTTTTTAATAAAAAATATGGATAGTGTATATTTAAAGAATAAGGTTAAATAATGTAATCGTTAAATGTTTTTGATGAAGCCATAATAATATGCTATTATAGAATCCATGTTCTTCAGTCGTCTTTACAACTTTGAGAAAACAATTATTACTGAATAAGTGAGACAGAAAACTAACCAATACTGAGTGCATTAGTATAATTTATGTATTCATAAAACTGATAATAGACATTTATTTCTAAAAATCTTTAAAGCACAGGTAATAATGGAACCAGTCAGCAATTTGCCACTTGCAATTAATCACTCTTCATATTCACAACCTTCAATTTTTCTTGCTATTTGAGAGAGTAATGATTAATTGATAAAAGTTTAACAAGTACACTAATAGCAGGTGCTCCTAATTGCAAAGTCTTCAGAATGATTCTTCCCAAACCTACTTTATGCTAATTTTTACAGCATTAGTCATAACACTTTATGATTTTACTTTTAAAACGACTTTTCTTTTAGTCACCCTAATTTAATTAAGAATTTTAACTAGTTACATGTATCAAGAACACCAATGAATTTTAAATTTGTGAGTTTTATTACCATAAGAGATTAACAAGAAGTCTCATAAAAATGCAAGGCTGCCAATTAGAAGCATCAACACTGTGTAAATTAGAATTTGTTAATTGGTTTAGCAAATGTAAATTCAATTTTTTGAAATTTTATGAACTGAAAAATTGATTATATTTTTGTGAGCCTCCAGAAATATCTTATTAGTGCTGATATTTGTTTCAGTGTTTCTGAAGTTATACTTGTATTTTAGCTACACATTTCTATTCCATTTATTTCAGAAATATCTGATTTTAGCATTCATTTTTCATCCACACGTTTGCCCCTCACCATCCGCGCTGTTAAATGAATACTTAAGTACACATTTTTCTTTCATCTGTCTTCCTCTCAGCAAGACAGATAAAATATGCATTCTAGGTTAAGATTTGTTATTTTGTACTTTCAATATTAAAGTGCATGTAATTAATTTAGTTCCCTTAAACACTATGAGTTTATGACAAAACCTAGACACTTTTACAAAGATGTATATTGAATAAAGCATTTCAGGTATGCAGATTAATACTGTTTGCCTCTAGGAAATAGACTCAGTAGTCTTGCATTTTATAATTATAAGAACCGAGCTACACTTTAGTATACACCATGGAATGGGGAGGTCGCTTAGCAATGTAAGATCAAAATCTATTCTCAGTGAGGTACATGCACAGTTGGAGCACTAACCTTCCAGCAGTTACTCCCATGCTGAGTTTCAGCCAAGAAATGGAGGGCAGAATTTAGGACATGCCTAAAATATTCTTACAGCTGAGTCTACATAATCTAAGTGAGGAGGTGGAGGAAGGAGTAGGGCATCGAATTATCTGTAAACTCAGCATTCTCTATTTTCCAGATAATTTGACTCATTTGATGGCATAGTCATGAACGCTGACACTCTGCCGCTAACTTCTCCAGCCCCTCCTAATTTCCCAATTGAAAATCATCATGCCAGATAATCTCTCCTAAAGACTCAGCAAATAGTTATTTGGACATTCAAAGCCTCCTGTATGAATTCGTTATTCTGAATTAGTTTAATTAGTTTAATCCATGATAAGGAGTCCTGGGGTGGTGCAAACTGTTACCGAGCTCTGCTGCTAACTGAAAGGTTGGAGGTTCCTGTTCACCTAGTGGCAGGTGCTTCAGAAGAAAGGCCTGGCAATTTCCTGAAAAATTGGCCATTGAAAAACCTATGGAGCACAATTCTACTCTGTACACATGACGTCACCATAAGTCCAAGCCAGCTCAACAGCAATTGGTTTTCCATGATTAGATCCCAGAGGGATGAGATGCAGGACAACACCAAAGAGTAAACGAAGTGTGATCTTAGTGATCAGTGGGCATAGAAAGGGAGTTAGCATTTAGATAGAACATGCTACCTGCATATATAATTCTGTACATTGTCTTGTTTAAGGAGATACTGAGGCACACACAACTAGACTTGGGAACCAAGTAGCAGTAGAAAGGAATTTGATCAGGAAGGGCTGCTGCAGGAACTCTGGGTTAAAAGAGATGTAGTAGCTAGAAATCAACTGAGTGGTAGGGAACACAGCAGCCTCCCACCCACCACCACTACTAAGAAACAGGCTGGGTTTGTTTCTTAACCCTGATACCGTCCTCCTTGCTTCACTCTTCCTCCCCTACTTTATCTTCATATTTTGCTAGTTTTTTTAAAAAAGTGGAAGCATCAACTTCCAAAAACAAAAGCTTGCTTAGATAAATTTGGATATTAATGGAATAGAATGCCTCTATTAAAATAGTGATTCCAATATGTATTTATTGACATGAAAATATGTTTTCAATTTATTAATTCATTGAGTCACCAAGTATTGTTGCATGACTACTGTGTGTTAAGCTCTCAGTTTACATTCTAGTGGGAGATTTGGACAATTAAAAACTAAACAAACAAATATATAGTGTAACTTCAGTAGTTGTAATTACTATGAAGAAATATAAACCAAGGTAAGAGATCAAGGGGGGATGGGAATGACAGTTGAGTAGAGACTGGAATGGCATGAGGGAGAGATTCGTGTAGATATTGGAACATTCCTAGCAGAGGGAAAGTCATAGGGATAGAAAGAAAGACTGGGGCTGAAAAAGAAAGAAAGTAGGAGGAGGGACAAAGAATAGAGAGAAACAACAGCAATTATGGCAGTAAGTTGGGGATCTTCTTGCACCCTCACTAAGCTATCCTTTTCAAGGATGGTTCTTTGAGAAAGGAAGTATCTATCACCTACCCTGAGCTGGTGGTGGCTCTGAGTGTAGAAAGGCGTTCCTCAATGGGATGCCCCAAAAGTGTTAATAACCAGGGGTGTCAAATGCATTGTCTCATATCCCGTGGACAAATGTGCTTACAGCCTAAATGTGTTCAATTAAAATTTAAAAAATATGTGTAGGCAAAATGGAAATCTATGTGGCTCTATGGGGCCTTTGGGCTGGGTGATTTTACCCCCATTTTAAACCCATTTAGTGACTTTTCCAGGACTGAATGTGCCGGAGGAATAGGGATAATGTAGTCAAAGGACACTTTGAGTGGGAGGCTTTCTCTGGGAGTATAGCCACTTTCCTTTCAAATCCCTCGACCTTTCCCTCTTTTCTACATGTACTCCAGGGCATTTTCTCTAGTAACACAAAAAGTAAAATAAAAATAAAACCCTTCTCACAATGGAGCACTGAGAACTTTCCAGCTGTGTTTCCGGTCTGTAAATGGACTCTGATCCCCTAATCTCCATTTGGGATATTTTGGGGGAATCCTGCGCAAAACCACTCCACATCTTGAAGTCATAATTTCTTAGTCTATGAATGAGAAGAATAATATTTATCTTTCCTACAGATGGTGTGCTGGTTGATTAATAAATGCTTAAAGAGTGTTTTAAAGCTTACAAGTGTCAGCTATTATTGTGATTATTATTAGCTGATCCTACAATCCAAAATTAGAGTCAGCACCAGGTTACGGCTGACACTTTCATCTCTTGTATGTACGTTCTATCCACTGGAAGAATTAAATTTAAGCCAGGCATAATTAATTAATGTTTATGAAGCATGTTGTTAGTCTCAACTGCTCTAAGTGCCAAGTGCAGTGATGAGAAACACCATAGCTTTGGTTTGAACCTTGTAATAGTATTAAATTCTGATTGGCTTTATTTAGATTATAGATTAAGTCCTTAGGATCTCATTTCTATATTCTGTGCAGTATCTGATAGCCTACTGGCGTATCATAACTGTCCAATAAAAGCAGTAATAAAGTTGCAATCTCTTTTCCTTTTCTTTTTATTTGCCTCCATACTTAAAAAATAATAGACTAGACAGGAAGAAAGATGGTCTCCTATTTTTGGCAAAAGATAATTCAAAATCCTTGCTAATGGGAATATGGAATATTCTTTCTCCTGCTTACCAATCAGGAAAATGAAAACTATTTACTCTGGAAAGTCTGGTTGTATCACTCTTAAATCATTTATAGTCCACTAAGTGCTTTGAATAATGGAGGAGCTAGGAGAGCCCCTGATTTAATTTTGTCTCCTGTGTTTCTTTAGTATCTTTGTGCTTTCTTACATTTAGGAGAATAGCACAGAAGAGAGAGTTAAGATTTTGTTTTTTTTTTTAAGAAAGCTATGTAAAGTTTTACAAAGGACATCCGCTTTAATAAAACCTCTCTGTATGCAGAACGGCCAAATCTCCAGGAATGTGGAAAGGGGCAACGTCAAAGTTAAACATTTGAAAAGCAAACTAAATTCATGACTTTAACATTGCTTCTTCTCTTCTCCCACTCTTATCATCATAATATAGATACAACTGTGTTTCAGTGCATTCTTTAACCCAAAAGTCTCCAGTATATCACAGTATCAAATAGTAAGGGCACACACTTGCCTGATATTTTAGTTTCAAAAATGCTGCTTTACATATGTATTAGTTTTCTACTGCTGCTGTAACAAATTACCATTCATTTAGCAACTTAAAACAATAGCCATCTATTTTTTCACTGTTCTATAGGTCAGAAGTTCAGGCATGAGTTGTCTCAGCTGGTTCTCTGCTCCAAGTTTCATAAGGCTGAAATGAAGATGTTGGCAGGCTGTATTGCTTTCTTTTTTCTTTTTTCTTGTGATAAATAAATATATATATGTAACAAAACATTTGACGTTTCCACGATGTCATATGTACTGTTCAGTGAAATTAATTATGTTGATCATGTTGTTAAGTGTGATGGTATAACTTGGGAACAAATAGGGGTAATAGTTGTATTGCTTTCTTGAGGCTTTAGGGATTAATTCATTGCCAAACTCATTAAGGTTGTTGGCAAATTCAGTTCCATGCATTCGTAGGACTGAGGTCCATTTTATCACTGACTGTTGGCCAGGCATCCTTCTCAGCTTTTAGAGACTATCCGCATTCCTTGGTTGTGACTCCCTTTCTCCATCTGTGAAGCCAATAATGGTGACTCAAATCTTTCTCATGCTTCAGACCTCTCTGACCTCCCCTTCTGGCACCTCTCTCCTCTTCCTTCCCCTTCTGCCTCATCTCTCTTCTACTTCCAGCCAGAGAATATTCTCTTTTTTTTAAGAGCTCATGTGAGTATACTGAAACCACCTGGATAATCCGGAATATTATTATCATCTCAAGGTCTTTTATTTATACCTGCAAACTTTTCTTTTGCCATGCAATGTGACATATTCACAGGTTCTAGGGATTAGGTATGGATATCATTAAGGGGTCATTTTTCTGCTCATTATCATATGGGCAGAATTATCATACTAGGCAAGGTAGATACTATTATCCCAGTTTTATAGGTGAAGAAACTCAGGATCTCAGTAGCACAAGTGATTTAACCCAGGTCATAGAGCAAGACATGAACCCAAGGATAATGACTACAATCCTTTTGTTATTTCAGTTTTGCCCTGTTTTTAGTAAACGTACAGAGTGCTTAGTAAGTGTAAGGTTCTGTACTAAGCATGGGAATACAGGGATGAAAGATGAAGTTTCTACATTCAAGAGGTTCCCAAACTTGCAGGCTAAATTGACAAATATGCAAGCAATTTTAATAAAGTTTTTGAAGGCTTGATAAAGGACACAGAAAGAGTACAGTGTCAGGGAGGGGAATAAGCGGGCATTAGGAAAGGCTTCCCAGAGGAGGTGATCTTTGAAAAGTGGGAGTTCTTCAGTTAGATATGTGAAGTATGATGCGAACTGTATGAGCAAAGGCCTGGTGGCAGCAGAGGCTAGGACTCCTCCAAGAACCAGCAAATGGGTATAGGGTCCTGGTAGAAAACAATTTACAGATAAGGGTGTAAAGGTAGGTGGAGTCATATTGTGAAGAACTTTTAAAACGCCTTCCTCCCACCCTCGTGGTGAGGAATAATTGAAGTATTTAAGCCAGGTTTGACATATCCAATGTGCATTTTAGAAAGATATAAAATGAGCAGGGTCAATTAAATGGGGGCTGAGATGGTGAACAACAGTGATTGTGATAAGCAAGGCACTCTGCTAGATATTGTGAGGGTTACAAAAATATAAATTATACTTTGTGTCCTTACAGATTTTTCATCGTACTTTAAAATTTTTTGACTGCAAAGAGCAAGAAGCCAATTCAGACAACCTTCAGCTCAAAAGAAGAGACTATTCAAGTTACTGAAAATCTACGGGTAGATAGCACCTCGAATGGTACCGTTAGGTGTCTATCTCTCTCCTTTACTGATTTCTGATCTCCACTTTTCTCAGCATCATTTCAGGAGGGTTTGCTCCATGTTACGTCAATGATGACCAACCGCGAATTCTAGATCTACGTTGTCTTTATAGCTAATAATTACAGAGAAAAGATCATTTCCTTCCTCCAAACATTCATGTCAATTTTCAAAAAGGACTCCAATTGGTCTTGCTTAGCCATACGCCCATGGATGGACCAATCACTCTGTTCAGGCAGGTGGGGTACTCTGAATCTTTTACCCGAGTTATGTCTACCTCTGTAGCAGGAAAGGGAAGCCTACCACAGGTGTAGCCATTGGGCATTTTCTGAAACAGAGAAAACTGAAAGGGATGATAGCTAGACAAAAATACCATTATACCCGAAAAACCCGTTTGCAAGGAGTCAACTCATAGAGACCTTATAGGATGGAGTAGAACTGCCCCATAGGATTTCCTAGGCTATAATCTTTATGGAAGCAGATTGCCACATCCTTGCTGATGGGTTTGAATTGCCAGCCTTTCAGTTAGCAGCCGAATGCTTAACTACTGTGCTACCAGGGCTCTTCCACTATTCCCAGCGCATGCAAATCACCTGGGTAAAACCTGAAATTATGCATTTTTAACAAGTTCCCATGTGGTGCTGATGCTCCTGTTTCATGGAACGAACACATTTTGAGTAGCAAGACTCTATACTATCTATTGGGAGAGCCAGAAGAGTATGTGGAAAGAAAACCACAATAAAAAAATGCAATGATGATTCAAGATGATGACAATGAGATGTAAAAAGAGGTGGTATCAAATAAATTGTAATAACAATAAGTACCATGGGAATCCAAAAAAGAGAGAATGTCCTTTAGAGTAGGTCAGCAGATCTCAAACTGGTTTCCAGATCCTTGGGGGTACCAGGCACCTTTTCAAGCAGTCCATGAGATCAAACTATTGTCACAATAATGCAGAGATGTTATTTTATTTTTTTCCTTCTGTTGTCACGTAGTGATGGTTTAAAAAAAAAAGATAAGTAAAATGCTTGTGACTTATAATGAATCAAGTTTTGGACACAAAATCAAACCAGTAATGCCAGTTTTACTTGAGAATGTCCTTGATAATCAGTAAAAATTATTAATTTTATTAAATCCTGATCCTTGAGTAAACGTCTTTTTAATATTCTGTGTGGTGAAATGGGAAGTATGCATGAAATATTTCCACCACATACCAAAGTATGATGGTGGTCAGGAAGAAAAGCACTTTCGTGATTGTTTGAGTTGCTAGCTAAACTAACCATGTTTTTCCCCCTATGGAACATATTTCTTACTTGAAAGAATGACTGACAGACAAACTACGGTTATTCAGATTTAGGTATTTGAACATTTTCTTAAAAATGAACAAGTGAACCTCTTACCTTAGGGAAAACAAATGACAGGATTTGTTGCTAATGATAAAATTTCAGCTTTTGAGAAAAAATTAGAACTTTGAAAAACATTTATCTGTCACCATAAGCTTGACAGAATTCCAATTCTTAAAGATTTTTCTAATGAGATTGATGATGTATTAATAAATGTGATTTTTGACATTGTTGTGTCATCATTTGGATGGTCTACGTAACTCTGAGTCAAATTTTGCAAATGACCAATTCATGTAATGAAATTATGTATGATGAAAGATTCATTCAAAGGGAAAGACAAGCCTATGAATATCAATATAACAGTGTACAAAAGCTAATTGGTATGGTTTCAGATTCTACATTGCAACTAACCTTTAAGAAACTACCACTTGCCATTTTTGGGTGTAGTATCAAAGAACAATATCCACATTATCGAAAAAGGCTATTAAAATACTCCTTCCATTCCCAAATATAAATCTGTGGGCCAAATTTTCCTTATATACTTTAACCAAAAGATACATTGCAATAGATTGAATGCAGAATCCAATATGAGAACTCAAGTTTATTCTCTTAAATCAGACATCGAATGAATTTGAAAAATTGTGAAACGATACTATTCTTTTACAAATTTTTATTTTTGGCTTTGGGAAATATAGTTATTTTGTCATAAAATTGTGTCATTTATGTTAACATGTATTAGAGTTATTGTTATTTTAAATTGAATTGCCACAAATATTTTTACATTTTTTCAGTTCAAACTTTTCTAAATTCTCTAAGTATTGATATAATCCATATAAACAAAAGCTTTTTGAGATTCTTAATAGTTTTTAAGAGTGTAGTAAAGCTGTCCTGAGACCAGAATATTTGAGCTCCACTGGGCTACATTAATCAGAAAAATCTCAATTGCTAGGTATTACCACTAAATGTTGTTGTTGTTGCTAGGTGCCATCAAGTCAGTTCTGTCTCATAGAGACCCTATGTACAACAGAATGAAACACTGCCCAGTCCTACACCAGCCTCACAATCGTTGCTATGAGTGAACCCATAGCCACTGTGACAATCCATGTCATCAAAGGTGTTCCTCTTTTTCACTCACCCTCTACTCTACCAAGCATGATATTCTTCTCCAGGGACTTGTCCCTCCTGATAATATGTCCAATGTACTTGAGAAGTGTTGCCATCTTCACTTCTAAGGAGCATTCTGGCTGTACTTCTCCCAAGACAGATTTGTTCATTCTTCTGGCAGTCCATGGTATATTCAATATTCTTCACCAACACCGTAATTCAAAGGCATCAATTCTTCTTCTGTCTTCCTTATTTATTATCCAAATTTCTCATGCAGATGAGGTGAATTAAAATATCATGGCTTAGGTCAGGTGTACCTTAGTCCTTAAAGTGACATCCTTGCTTTTCAACACTTTAAAGAGGTCTTTTGCAGCAGAATTGCCTAATTCAATACATCGTCTGACTTCTTGACTGCTGCTTCCATGGGGATGATTGTGGATCCAAGTAAAATGAAATCCTTGACAACTTCAATCTTTTCTCCATTTATCATGATGTGCTTACTGGTCCAGTTGTGAGGATTTTTGTTTTGTTTTGTTTATGATAAGGTGCAATCTACACTGAAAGTTGTAGTCTTTGATCTTCATCAGTAAGTGCTTCAAGTCCTCTTAGCTTTCAGCAAGTAAGGTGGTGTCATCTGCATATCACAGGTTGTTAATAAATCTTCCTCTAATCCTGATGCTGCATTCTTCTTCATACGGTCCAGTTTCTCAGATTATGTACTCCGCATACAGATTGAATAAGTAAGGTGAAAAGATACAACCCTGATGCACACCTTTCCTGACTTTAAATCACACATTATCCCCTTGTTCTGTTTGAACAACTGCCTCTTCTTCTATGTACAGGTTCCTCATGAGCATAATTAAGTTTCCTGAAATTCCCACTCTATGCAATGTTATACATAATTTATTATGATCCACATAGTCGAATGCCTTTGCATAGTCCATAAAACACAGGTAAACATCTTTCTGGTATTCTCTTCTTTCAGCCAAGATCCATCTGATATCAGCAATGATAACCCTCGTTCCATGTCCATGTGTGAATCTGGCTTGAATTTCTGGCAGTTTCCTATGGATGTACTGCTGCAACCACTTTTGAATGATCTTCAGCAAAATTTTGTGTGTGATATTAATGATATTGTTTGCTAATTTCTGCATTCTGTTGGATCACCTTTCTTTGGAATGGGCACAAATATGGATCTCTTCCAGTTGGGTGGGCAGGTAGCTGTCTTCCAAATTTCTTGGCATAGAAGAGTGCATGTTTCCAGCATTGTATCCATTTGTTGAAACATCTCAATTGGTATTCCATCAATTCCTGGAGCCTTGTTTTTTGCCAACGCCTTCAGTGCAGCTTGGACTTTTTCCTTCACTACCATCGGTTCTTGATCACATGCTACCTCCTAAAATGGTTGGATGTTGACCAATTCTTTTTGGTACAGTGACTGTGTATTACTTTCATCTTCTTTTGATGCTTCCTGAGTCATTCAGTATTTTGCTCATAGAATCCTTCAGTATTACAACTTGAGGCTTGAATTTTTTCTCTCGTTCTTCCAGCTTGAGAAATGCTGCGTATTTTCTTCCCTTTTGGTTTTCTAACTCCAGGTCTTTGCACATGTCATTATAATATACTTTGTCTTCCTAGGTCACCCTTTGAAATCTTCTGTTCAGCTCTTCTACTTCATTGTTTCTTCCATTTGCTTTAGCTACTCTATGTTCAAGAGCAAGTTTCAGAGTCTCTTCTGGAATCCATTTTGGTCTTTTCTTTCTTTGCTGCCTTTTAAATGATCTTTTGTTTTCTTCATGTATGATGTCCTTGATGTCATCCCACAACTTATCTTGTCTTCAGTCATTAGTGTTCAGTGTGTCTAATCTGTGCTTTAGATGGTGGGATATACTCAAGGTGATTCTTTTGCTCTCATGGACTTGTTTTAATTTTCGTCAGCTTCAACTTGAACTTACATAGGAGTGATTGATTGTTCTGCAGTCAGCCCCTGGCCTTGTTCTGACTGATGATATTGAGCTTCTCTATAGTCTCGTTTCACAGATGTAGTCTATTTGATTCCTGTGTAATCCATCTGGCTAGGTCCACATGTATAGTTGTCATTTATTTTGTTGAAAAAAGGTATTTGCAATGGATAACTCCTTGGTCTTGCAAAATTCTATCGTGTGATCTTTGGCATCGTTTCTATCATCAAGGCCATACTTTCCAACTACCAGTCCTTCCTCTTTGCTTCCAACTTCCACATTCCAATCATCAACAATTATCAATGTATCTTGATTGCATGTTTGATCATTTTCAGACTTCGGAAATTGGTAAAAATCTTCAATTTCTTCATCTTTGCCATTAGTGGTTGGTGCATAAGTTTGAATAATAGTTGTATTAACTGGTCTTCCTTGTAGGGGTATGGCTGTTATCTTATCACTGACAGCGTTGTACTTTGGGATAGATCTTGAAATGTTCTTTCTGATGATGAATGCAATGCTGTTCCTCTTCAATTTGTCATTCACAGCTTAGTAGACCATATGATTCTCTGATTCAAAATTGCCAATACCAGCCCATTTCAGCTCACTAATGCCTAGGATATAGATCTTTATGCACTCCATCTCATTTTTTTTGTATTGTGCTTTAAATGAAAGTTTACAGTGCAAGTTAGTTTCTCATACAAAACTTTGTACACACACTGCTATGTGGCCCTAGTTGCACTCCCCATACTATGACAACACACTCCTCCTCTCCTCCTCCGATTTCCCGTGTCCAGTCAACGAGTTCCTGTCCCTTTCTGCCTTCTCATCTCACCTCCGGATAGGAGCTGCCCATTTAGACTCATGTATCTACTTAAGCTAAGAAGCATACTCTTCAGGAGTGTCATTTTATGTCTTATAGTCCAGTCTAATCTTTGTCTGAAGAGTTGGCTTCAGGAATGGTTTTAGTTTTGGGCTAACAGAGAGTCTAGGGGCTCCATCTCACTTTTGATGGCTTCCAGTTTTCCTAGATTCATACTTCATACATTTCACATTCCAATTATTAATGGATATTTGCAGCTGTTTCTTCTCATTTGAGTCTTACCACATCACCAAGTGAAGGTCCCGAAAACTTGACTCCATCCACATCATTAAGGTCAACTCTACTTTGAGGAGGTAGCTTTTCCCCAGTTGTCTTTTGAGTGCCTTCCAACCTGAGGGGCTCATCTTCTAGCACTATGTCAGATAATGTTCCACTGCTATGTATAAGGTTTTCACTGGCCAATTTTTTTAGAAGTGGATCACCAGGTCCTTCTTCCCAGTCTGTTTTAGTCTGGAAGCTCCACTGAAACCTGTTCACCATGAGTGACCCTGCTGGTATTTGAAATACCAGTGGCATAGCTTCCAGCATCACAGCAACACACAAGCCACCACAGTATGACGAAGTGACAAATGGTGGGAACAGCCACTAGACAGTCATATTCCTAAAAATAAAACTTTAGAAAATTCAAGCTTTAGTGTTCCCCATACAAGGTTTATATGGGAGGGTCTAATGATGATTAATGAATATATTCAGATCATGGAATCTGGTGAAAAATATCAACACACACATATATATAAATATTAAATTCATAGATTTCCAAGTTTCAGTAGAAAGGGTCTTGTACCAATGTCATTTTGTTCAGTAGAACAAAAGGCTGAATTCTAAATATCACCTGTCTATTGCAAGATGTCAGTCAAAAAGAGTTAGGGTGATTGCTGATTTATATAGGCTAAGTCAAAATAGTGAACACATTTTGAAGTAGTATTTTTAAATCATTAGCTTATAAATAAAGTTGACAGTCTTCTACTTGATTTTTTAGATGAAAACCTTATCTAATGGTATATATTTTTAAATTTTTAGTTTTCATACCTTTGACATTTTCATATTTATTCTTTTGCTTTAATAGTACAGTTAGCCTTAATGAATATTAACCCCTTGCTGTCCAGTTGATTCCGATTCATATTACTGAGTCAAGTTTGAATCCTAAGGAGATACTGTATTTTCTATTAATTTAATTTATTTATGAAACACATACACACTACTTACTATATTTCAGGTATTGTTCTAGGTGCATTACGCGTGTTGACACACTTAAATCTTGTAACAACGTTATGAAGGACTGATGAAATTGAAGGCACCGAGGTTAAGTTACATGCTCAAGGTTACAAAGCCATTGAGTGGTAGAGGCCAGACAATCTGATTCCAAATATATTTCCTGAACCAAGACACTATGCTAAAATAGTGCTTTAATTGGAGATAAATGAAAACATAACTTTCCAAATGAAGAGTTGCTTCATTTTGGGGGGAGTAATCTTAATTAAAGAAGCTCTAGGGGCACAGATGGCTAAGTGCTCAGCCATTAACTAAAAGGTTAGCAGTGGGAACATACCCAGTGGCTGCACGGCAGAAAGAGCTGGCAATCTGCTTCCACAAAGATTACAGTCTAGAAAACCCTATGGGGCAGTTCTACTCTGTCATATGGGGTTGCTATGAGTTGAAATTGACTCAACCTCACCCAGCAACAACAACAGTCTTAACTAAGGAGCCCCTGCATGCTGCAAATGGTTAAGTGCTTGGAAACTAACTGAAGTTTGGCATTTCCAACCTGCCCAGAGGTACCTTAGAAGAAAGGCCTGGCTATCTGCTTCCTCAAGGTCACAGCCTTGAAAACCCTGTAGAGCACAGTTCTACCCTGTATACATGGGATCACCGTGAGTCTGAATTGACTCAGCGACAACTGGTTTAATCTTAAGTAGGATTTACTTGTGCACTGGACACATATCCTTATTTATAAGATTTCAGGGAACAGATTCTGTAGAGGCTGAGGCTACAGAGGATAGAAGTTTCAATAATTTAGAGTTGACTGAAATCTTCTAGCAATGCCTCTCAAACTTTGCCAACAAAATACCCTTCAGTGGCAGAAGTATGTGAACTATACTGACCTGGGTATATCGGCTACATGTGACAAATGTCTTCGAAATTCTATGCTTTATTTTATAAATGTTCTTCAATTCTGCATAATGTAATACTATATTTTAATATAAAAATCATGTTACCATCCCAACCTTAATTAGAGAAGCTTGTTGGTGTGTGCCATTGAGTCAATTCCAACTCATAGCACATGCTATAGGACAAAGTAGAACTGCCCCATAAGATTTCCTAGGCTATAATTTTTACAGAAGCAGGTCACCAGGTATTTTCACCCGAGAAGTGGTTGGTGGGTTTGAACCACCGACTTTTCGGTTAGCAGCTGAACATTTAACCATTATGCCACAAGGGCTCCTTTAGAGAAGCTTAGCTCCATAGAATCCTTTTGGAAGACTATAGGGAATTATCTCCTTTCTACCTCTCCTCTCTGTGCACGATTACTCAGGGACTCTATACTAACGTGAACTTCATTGCATAGCTCTGGAATGTAAAGTGATAGCAAGAGGGTGCCGGTGGGCACCACTCTGTAAGCTAATTAGGTTTGGTGAAGTCACTGAATGTTTCCCCTTTCAGTGCCCCTTTTAACTATGTCAGCAGTTGTAGAGTCAGATGTCCAAAGAGACTAGGCAGGTAACATGAATGAGTGAAATAGGCCAAGTGTGAGTACTGTAGGAAATGCTGGGGACTCTGGCACACTGGAGAGTACATATACCATTTAACATGGGGTGAACTATACACCTCCACCCCAGTAATAACGAGGGCCAATTGTGCCAGATAGTCTTATTTTTTAAATTTAGAAAAACAAGAAATTCTATTATTATCAAAAACAGAAAAAAATTAATTTTGGTAAACAATTCAATTTTATAAAATACATGGCTAAATAAAGGTATGTCAGACTTCTGGTCTCTGCTGTACATTCTTCCAGGAAAGGGGGCCAACATTTATGTTGCACACTTGTGTGTGTCTATGGTTAGAGATGGATATTCTCTGTGTGTTAGGGAAGGTGTGAGAAAAGGAACATTTGTCCTCTAATGATCTTAATGTTTTTGTTGCTGACTACTCACAAATCCCAAGGGGGTGAATTAAGATGGCTCTTCTTGAATAGGATAAAGAATGACCTCTTTATCATTTTTGTGTTATTATCCTCTGAGGAATACACTTTTCTTTTGTTCTCTTTTTAGTGGAAAAGAGGAACAACTATTTCCCATCCTCTGAAAAACACCCCTTGTATTTTGAAATAGTTACGAAGGCTCTCCTTGCCCACATCTTTGCTTTCTTCAGACAAAATAACCCCAAATCCTTAAATATTTCCTCAAGGATTTCTTTTCATCTTACTTTTTAATCATTTTCATTATAGACCTCTGGACAGTCTCCAGGTTTCCCATATCTTGCTTATAATGTGGTCACACTGGAATGACTTGTTCTTATAAAAGTTCAGCCAAAGCAGAATACAGTTAGAAGATTATTTTCAGTTACAACATGTTATGTCTTTGCATTATTTTCAAACATTGCATTTCTGGTTGATACGTAACTTATAATCTTCTATAAGCCCATATCATTTACACTATATTTATGTATAGACAGTCCTTTCTTAACCTTGTGCCATAATTTGTGACTTTCCTGGCCTCATAATTCACCCCATATAATTTTCTTCCTGTTTACTTTTTTGTTGTTATTGGCATCATAGCTGAAATGCTAGAACTTTAATGTCAATACCTACATAATGCACAACACACAATACGTGCTTAAGATATGTTTGTTGTGTGAAACAATGAAAATATGTTTCAAGTAATATACTGCATAACAATTCTGATTAAATCTGGTAAAAGCTTCTGGTACCTTTTCCCAGAATTGGCTAAAGGCTCGGGTTCTATAGAAAGATCAGTGTCTAAGTCTTGGCTCTTGCTTCTTATTAGCTATATGATTTGGATAAATTATTCAAATTCTCTAAACTTTTGTTTCTTAATCTAGAAAATGTGCTTAATATCTATCTTTAAAGTTATATGAGATATTGCATGGAAAATACTAGAAAAGTTCTTGGTACGTAATGAATTCCACCCAAAATGCTAGATTAGGAAAAAAATATATAATACCTAAAACATAGAGCAGCACGTCTGAATAAGTTAAAGAGTGGGATGTTTTCTTCAATTCGTGTTTTCCCTTCTGATAGGTCTTATGCTGGAAATTATTTCTGGACTCTAAAAATTCTCATTCATAGCATTTTCTCCTGATGCTTCACTTTTTCATCTTTCTGCTTAAATTAAATGCACAGCAGAGATATTCAGTCCCAGTAAAATACTCAGTACACAATCTTAACACTTCAAAATCAGCAGTTTTATCTTTTCCTGCTAGCTTCATGAGATAAGAATCAAAATGCAAAATATATCCTACTGATGCTAAACAGAAATGTATAATGTTATCGAACTAGTTTAAAGAAGAATAATGTACTTGAGCATTCAAAGAAGAGCAATGGGCACTTTGCAAGTAAAGAACCATATCTTATCCAGCGTGTGCCCCGGAGTAGGGGCTTGGTAAGTGTTCCTTGGTTGATGCTGGTGGTGGTGGTAGCATGGACAGGCTCCCATAACATAGAAAAGAGGGCTTGGCCACTAGAGAAACAATGTAAAAGTACTCCAGTGGTATCACACTAAGGCAAAGCTGCAGGAATAACAGGAAAAGTAAGAGGAAAGGACAGTTCAGAAGTGATTCACAGCAACATGAAAGTAACAATCTGGCAGACTTCATGGATGCTAAAACTCACAATTCTAAAACGGCCACTGATGTAACTCCCGAAATGTGTGCCTCAGCAGAAACTGTAGCTTAAAGTGAAGATTTACAGTTTCGTTAGCAATAAAGTCGCTCCGGAGCAGAACTTTTACAAGGAGTATTAATTGTCGTCAAATGATAGTAGTTAGGTATGGCGTCTGTTAGCACAAGTTACTATAGGGTGATAACTTACGTAAAGTTTACATTAAGCTTAGGATTCATTAGAATAATTTTAGAAATCCAGATGAGCTTGCAAGATGATTTTCATTTTCAGCCACTGTAGTAGGTCATTTTCTGCTCAGAGCTACTTCAAAATTATAATGTGTCCCAAGGATACAGTAAATTTTATTTTTATACCTTTTTAATTTTACCTTCTCTGGAAAAAAGGTCATTGACAATGAGACAAATAAAATCGGAAGATCCTGTAGTCATCACTCTTACTATTAGGCTTATTCTTAGATTAATTTTTTTTTCCATGTTGAGAAGTCCAACGCCCTGGGACTTATAACGTACTTCAGGTCTAAACACTTAGAGGGCCAATTTTTTATGTATATAACTTGGAATGATGGAATATGCAAGTGCCTAGAAAAATAGAGAAGCTAACAGTAGTTTAGGAATCAAATGACTGAATTTTGTATTGGTTTTGCGATTTGCTAGCTGTGTGATCTTAGGCAAATACTTTGAGTTTCACTTTCCTCTTTAGTTAAATGGGAATGCTGTTTGATGGACCAAAGGAGATAATGCAAGGTCATTTAAAAACAATAGGGGCTGAGCATATTTCAGGCAGTACTACTGCTGTTAGCTACTTCTACTAGTTCTGTGAAGTCCCTGGGTGGTGCAAACAGCTAGGGCCTTTGACCACTAGCTGAAAGGTTAGTGGTTCAAACCCACCCAGAGTATCCTGGAAGACAGACCTGGCGATCTGCCTCTGAAAGGTCACAGCCTTGAAAACCCTATGGACCAATTCTACTCTGCACACATGGGATCGCCAAGAGTCAGAATCGACTTGACAGCAATTTACAACAATAACTACTTGTACTACGATTACTGTTACCACGACAGCTACTACCACCAGCACATTACTTTTATTTTAGGTTCGCTTCCTTATCCTGGCTTTTAATGTAATTGATATGTAGGTGAACTACATATATACATTCCTCCCACACCTGAATAATTAAAAACAATAAAAGACTTTGGAAAACATAGTAATATGCTTTTATGTACTGGTTTTTAAATAAAATCAACACATTCTAATTGTAAAAATTTTCAAAAAAAAAGATACGAAATTATGAAGTAAAGTATTTGAATAAATGAAACAATGAATGGAATTCTCTTAGCATCCTCTCCCAGTCCCCCTTCCCAGAGATTACTCGGGAGATAATTTTTTAGTGTACTGCTCTCAAGGCTAACTGTTTTAGAAATACAATAAATAAAGTTTAAATATAAACAGCGTTCTTCGATACTATGAAAATTTCTAGACAAGTTAGCAGATAGGGACCTTCAAATATTTTGCCTTTAAGTTGGAAGACAAAACATACATTAACAAATTCTGAGTGTCTGTCAGGCACAGGGCAGAGTACTAGGTGCACTGACAGGTCTGAATCCTCAGCTCTCCTCTTTGCTAACCTTCATGTAGGCTGTTCTTCTTCTGTCCACATTGACAGTTAAAATATAGTCCTTTTTATTTTTAATGGATTTTCAGATTATCCCACAATTCCAAATTAATAATTTGTTTCTTCTGGACTAGAGTCATTTTGTTTTCAGAATCAACTATACCTGAATCCTATTATAGGTTTCCTAAATACAGGTAATACCATCCACCTTAAATGGGGTGCCAAAGGGTCTGAGTGAGAGGCAAGATAAGGTAGACAGGTAAGTAAAATGGACCCACCAAAGTTGACTAAGGTTAAGATGGAGTGGCTATATTGAGGTAAAATCTGATTGCTGATGTTGGAATAAGATTTGTGTAATTTACCATATACACAGATATTATATAGTGATCTATGTTATTCTTCAATTGAAAAGTTCAATAAAATAAAAGATAAGCACATTTTAATTTTTCATAAAAAGAGTCATATTGTACTTCAAAAGCTATAACAATTTACATTTTTACCAATAGTATATAAAAGTACTCTTTTTTTCCCCATGCCTGCATCAACTCGCTATTTCTACCAATAAGGCAAGTGAAAGATAAAATTCCACTGGTATCTAAATTTGCTTCCTTGATTATAAGTGAAATGGAACAGGCATTTTTAATCCATTTGGATTTATTTCAGTGTGTGATATAAAGATTAAATTTATTTTTTCCATCCTGTTATCCCAGCACCATTTTTGGAATACTCTTTCCCTTCCTCTTTGATTTGTTATGCCATTAATCTTTACCATATTTTGTGATGTCAATGGCCTTGATAAAATAATAAATTCTTGTATATAGTAGGATCTGTTTCTGAGATATCTATTCTCATCTATTCATTTGTCTCCTTATTATTGCTCCAGTGCCATGCTGATTAAGTTAATATAACTTTTAAAAAGTCATCTTCATTAATCTTGTTCAAATGTAAAAAGAATCTTGATGCTTTAAATGATGTTTAAAATGGTTTTGTCAATTTAAAAAATACCCACTGAGATTTTGATCTGCAATTCATCTTAGGCTGGGTTCCTGGGAAACAGATACTGAGATGGAGATTTGCATGCAGAAAGTTTATTTGGGAATGCTCATAGGAATCACCCCTGTGAGAGAGTGAGGGAGGGAAGCAAAGCGAGAAGTTGAACTGCAATGAGGTTGCAATAGAGGTTTTGGCTGAACCCACAGGGAGCTATGGAACTGAGATGGTTCTTCAGTATTCACCTAATTGAAACGAAGGGGCTACATTAACCAGTCAACGAATGAAGGCTGTCTCCAGGGGCAGGTACAATGGGTAAGGCCAAGTGCAATTCCTCTGGAGCGACTCAGCTATGAGTTGTCAGCAACCAACACTTTCACCCTCTGGGAAAGAGTATCTTGATCCTGAATGGAGGATCCTGTGGGGTGGTACACCACAGCATCCACTACATGATTTTTGCAATACTGCTTCCTTTTCCAAGAAAATGATCAGCTTTTCCTTTTATTCAATTATTCTATTATCTGGAATAACTTTCTCAGGCTAAAAATACAAGAGAAGACAATTGGAAAAATTTGGTAACTTTTCTGTACAATGACAGGTAGTCAAAAAATAAACTCAGTAGACAGGGATAATGAGCCCGAATCAACAGAAAAAGAAATTAATAGGAATAAGTGATAATATTTTTCTCAATATTACCTAAATGCATAATGTGGTTCTTAATTAAAAAAAAACATACATTCCTTTGCTTCACTTTGGTTTTTCCAAACCCTTTTCATCCTCTTTGAGTTACAAGCAGCTTTGAAGAGCCTCCTCTCATTCTTATTCCTACTAAAAGTCTCTGTTTTGTTTCACATAGATGACCCACCAACACCCAACATTTGCAGGTCCAAACATCTGCTGAGCATATTTTTATCTTAATATATTTTTTATCTTCTCCCTCAACCCACTCCTCCCTTATGTTCTCTTGGAGCCATCCTCAACTCCTCTCTCAAGGCTTAATTTCAGTTTGTGATCAGACCCTGCCATGAGATGTGATTGAACTTTCCTTTTGTGGTTATTCTCATCACTGTGGACAAAGTTCATGTCAATATCATTTTTTGTATGGGCTGACGCTGTAAACTCCTGATTCTCATGTCTCTAGTCATTCTCATTTCAAACTCATTGTCACTGACGACACCATTATCACCACTCAAGCTCAAACACTTTGATGACTCTCTTGCTCATAGAGTAATAAAATTTAAGTATTAATGTGGAAGTTAAATCTCTGCACACCATAGCCCTCACGTTGAGTTTTGGTCTATAGCCTCATTTTACTGCACCACTTGAACTCTCATCCTTCTTATTCATACTGCTTCCCTATGTTTTATTGCCCTAAAAAAAAATGTGGCTACCCCATATGTGTAAAAGTAGAACCATGCGCCATTGGGTTTTCAATGGCTGATTTTTTGGAGGTAGATCACCAGATCTTTCTTTGGAGGCACCTGTGGGTGGACTCAAACTACCAACCTTTTGGTTAGCAGCTGAACAAGTTAACCATTTGAACCACCCAGAAACTTCCTTTATTGCCCTATCCACCTTTAAAAGTACTTCTCTCTCTGTCCCTACCCAAAGACACTGTATTCATCTTCAAGATCCAGTTCAAATGCCACATCGGGAAGTATTCTTTTTATTTATTTATTTATTGGACTTTAGATGAAGGTTTACAGAGCAAACTAGTTTCTTATTAAACAATTTATGCACAGATTATTTTGTGACATTGGTTGCCAACCCCTGCACGTCAACACTCTCCCCTTCTCGAACTTGGGTTCCCCATTGCCAGCTTTCCTGTTCCCTCCTGCCTTCTCGTCCTTGCCCTTGGGCTGGTGTACCCATTTAGTCTTGTTTTGTTTTATGGGCCTGTCTAATCACTGGCTGAAGGGTGAACCTTGGGAATGACTTCATTACTAAGCTATAAGGGTGTCCTAGGGCCATACTTTCGGGGTTTCTCCCATCTCTGTCAGACTCGTAAGTCTGGGTCTTTTGCTTTTTGTTTTTTTTTGTGAGTTAGAATTTTGTTCTAATTTTTTCTCCAGCTCTGTCTGGGACCCTCTGTTGTGATCCCTGTCAGAGCAGTTGGTGGTGGTAGCCAGGCACCGTCAGTCTGGTGGAGGCTGTGGTAGTTGTGGTACATTAGTCCTTTGGACTAATCTTTCCCTTGTGTCTTTGGTTTTCTTCATTCTCCCTTGTTCCACATGGGGGTGACACCAGTGGAGTATCTTAGATGGCCACTTACAAGCTTTTAAGACCCCAGATGCTACCCACCAAAGTAGAACGTAGAACATTTTCTTTATAAACTATGTTATGCCAATTGAGCTAGACGTTCCCTGAGATCATGGTCCCCACAGCCCTCAGCACAGTAATTTGGTCCCTCAGGGAGTTTGGATGTGTATATGGAGCTTCCATGACCTTGCCTTGGACAAGTTGTGCTGGCTTCCCCAGTACTGTGTACTGTCTTACCCTTCATCAAAGTTACCACTTAACTATTGTCTATTTAGTGTTTTTCCCTCCTAACACTCCCCTCCCTAGTAATCACTAAAGATTGTTTTTTTTGTGTTTTTATCATGAGTTTTTATATTAGTGGTCTCACTAATATTTGTCCTTTTGTGATTGACTTATTTCACTCAGCATAACGCCCTCCAGATTCATCCATATTGTGAGATGCTTCGAAGATTCATCGTTGTTCTTTATCATTGCATAGCGTTCCATTGTAGTGAAGTATTCTTGGATTCCCACAGAAGACATTAATTTGCGTCCTTTAATTTCCTATAGTGCTTTGTTTATAACATTCTTATAACATGTATACTAAACTTGTATGTATTTATTTGTATGTGATTTTTTGGGAGACAGAAACTGCTTATTTTATTTATCCTTGTATTACTCACAAAGCCTAGCCTAGCAAAATATTTTATTGTGTGAAATATATGGTTGTGGAATATAATTCTGATGCTTAAGACAAGGACATGATTGTTTCATTCACTGTCTTCACTGGAATGCATCTAGAGCTGCTTTGCCCAATAAAGCAGCCACTAATGTGGTTATTTAAATTTGAATTAATTGAAACTAACTCATATTAAAAATTCAATTCCTCAGCCATATTAACTACATTTCAAGTGCTCTATAGCTACATGTGGCTAATGGGCTACCATATTGGGCAGCATAGATATGGAATATTTCCACCATCACAGAAAGTTCTGTTGGATAGTACTGCTCTAGAGCATTTGCATCTGAATGCTTCCAAATGCAGGTGACAAAATAACTAATTTGTTTTATTTGGGTTCCTCCAAAGCAGACCCTGAGACAAGCTCTTGGGCACATGTAATTTATTTAGGAGCTGATCTTAAGGTCAAAGAAGGCAAATTTGAGGAAATGGGAAAAGTGAGACAAAGAAGGGACAAAGCTAGCAGAGTATGAGTCAAAGAAGGTTTCTGCTGTGGGCAACTGGGACTCAGTGTCATTGAGGTTCTCTGAGAAACTGTGAAAAACACTTTGAAAATGTCCTATCAAAGAGTAGGGAGGCTAGAATACTTACCAACCAAATCTCATTCTCTACTGGTTGGGGCTTGGGGGGAGGGGCTTTAACTCCTCCTACCCTACTTTAGCATTACACCTTCAGGCAAGGAAGAAAAGGTGCAGGCACTTGAGGTGTAAAACCGTCAGAGTGCTGGAAACTAGCTATTGCAGGAGCAGGTCAACTCAGGTGGGCCAAGAAGATGGGTTGGGGCATCAATAACCTCTGCCACACATCTAAATGTGGCTTCAAAAATAACTAAATTTTGTTGTCTCACACAAAAATGTCCAGAAAAAGGAAAAATTAATGTTTGTTAATTCAGTGGCCTGGTGGCACAGTGGGTGGAATGATTGACTGCTAACTGAAAGGTCAGCAGTTTGAAACCACCAGCAGCTCTATGGGAGAAAGACATGGCAGTCTGCTTCGTAAAGATTTACAGCCTTGGAAACCCTATGGGGTCACTATGAGTCAGAATCGACTGGATGGCAGTGAGGTTTTTTTTTTTTTTTTTTTAGTTTAAAGATGAGGGAGCCCTGTGTTAGTGGTTCTGCAATAATCTTGGCTTTCCTACCATCATCTCAAGTTGGCTGCAGCACCCCGAAGCATCACAACTTCAGAAGCAGACAACCAAAGGTAGGGAAGGGTGAACCCTGGTTTTGAGTCTCTAATAAAATGTTGGTCTTGAGTCTCTCATAAAGCATGAAGAAAACTTTCCCAGAAGACCCCCAGAAGACTTCCTTTTGTATATCAGTGGCTAAGATGGTATCACATGCCCATGAGTGTAGCAGGGTAAAAAAATTTCCATGATTGCTTAACCTAATCAACACTCACCTTCTGGGTTCAATAAGGGGTTCACCTTTCTGGAGCACACTGTACTCCAATATCTGAACAAAATAGGCTTTTAGTGGCAAGGAAAAGGGATAAGTGGGTTAGGGATATTTTTAGCTAGGCATACAAGAGTCTGTCACAGAATTGTATTCAGGTATGGGCATCAACTCTTAAAGGGAATATTAAAAAACCCAAGCAAATCCAGAGAAAAACAATCATCATTTTCAGGGCCTAGAAACTACATCATATTTTGAATAGATAATGGAGTCAGGCACAATCCAGAACTCTAATGTCATTAAAACACAGAATTAACCAACCCTTGAATTTTTCTCTCTAATATACAGAATAGAAAATATAAAGTGCAACATGACAGCTATCGTTTAATATTTGAGAAAATACCATTGGAAAGTAGATTAAATTTAATTCTGTCATGTCAAGAAATTTGGAAGACAGCTACTTGGCCAACCTACTGGAAGAGATTCATATCTCTGCCTATTCCAAGAAAAGTAACCCAACAGAATGCAGAAATGATCGAACAATATCATTTGATACTAATCACAATCATTGATACAAAAATAAAGTTTTGCTGAAAATAACTGAAAGACACTCACAGAAGTACATTGACAGGAAACTGCCAGAAATTCAAGCTAGATTTAGAAGAGGATGTGGAACAAAGGATATCATTGCTGATATCAGATAGATCTTGGCTTAAAGCGAAGGATACCAGAAAGACGTTTACCCATGTTTTATTGACTAGGCAAAGGCATTCAACTGTGTGGATCATAAAAATTGATAACATTGCAAACAATGGGAGTTTCAGAAGACTTAATTGTGCTCATGTGGAACTTGTATGTATACCAAGAGACAGTCATCCCAACAGAACAAGGGAATACTGCATGGTTTAAAATCAGGAAAGTTGTGAGTCAGGATTGTATCCTTTTGCCATATTTATTCAATCGGTATGCTAAGCAGATAATCTCAGAAGCTGGAGTATATGAAGAAGAACGTGGCATAAGTATTGGAGTAAGACTCATTAACAACCTGCGATATGCAGATGACACAACCTTACTTGCTGAAAGCAAAGAGGACTTGAGGCACTTACTGGTGAAGATCAAAGACTACAGCCTTCAGTACGGATTATACCTCAACATAAAGAAAAACAAAATCCTCACAACTGGACCAATAAGCAGCATCATGATAAATGGAGAAAAGATTGAAGTTGTGAAGGATTTCATTTTACTTGGATCCACAATCAACGCTCATGGAATCAGCAGTCAAGAAATCAAAAGACGCATTGCATTGGGCAAACTGCTACCAAAGACCTCTTTAAAGTGTTAAAAAGAAAAGATGTCACTTTGAGGACTAAGGTGAGCCAGACCCAAGCCATGGTATTTTCAGTCGCCTTATACACGTGCGAAAGCTGGACAATGAATAATGAACACTGAAGAAGAATTGATGCCTTTGAATTATGGTGTTGGAAAATAATATGGAATATACCATGGACTGCCAGAAGAACGAATGTATCTGTCTGGAAGAAGTACAGTCAGAATGCTCCTTAGAAGCCGGGATGGTGAGACTTTGTCTCACATACTTTGGACATATTTATAGGGAGGGATCAGTCCTTGGAGAAGGACATCATGCTTGGTAAAGTAGAGGGTCGGTGCAAAAGAGGAAGACCCTCAGTGAGATGGATTGACATGATGGCTGCAATGGGCTCAAACACAGCAGGGATCCCAAGGATGGCGCAGGACTGGGCAGTGTCTCATTCTATTGTACCTAGGGTCGCTATGAGTTGGAATAGACTAGACAGCACCTAACAAGAACAACAGCCTTTCAACAGTGCTTTACATTTCAAAGCATTATTCCATTTGATTCTTAAAACTCTATCAGCTGGCACCATGCAAATACTATTATATCCATTCTCCTTATGGAGAGAATGAGGCTCAGTAAGTTTAATGTTTGCTCAAGATCGTGGAGCTAATAAATTGCAAAGAAGTGACTCACATTCAAAATTCTGACTCAGAAATACTGGTAATTCCTAAAACTTTATGACTATTTGGCTATTTAAATTTTTGCGTAGTTGAATGTTTTAATAGACCTGGATTTCACTCTGTTTCAACTGCTTTATTTCTTATTACTGACCATCTTGTTCCCAGGAATGCCTATCATTAGCAACTTATTCCTCTTTTCCTTGATAAGAGCAACACTGCATTTTCTTAGCCCCTACTGCTATATTTTCATCTCCCGTAGATTCTGCCTGTGCTCCCCTTTTGCTGAAGATGCTTCATTAAAGATTAGTCATTATGTGTATTTCCACCTCTTCCCAGTAGTCTACTGGATTCTGTTTGTAACTAAGTGAGAGTATAGCTAGAGGAAGTAAATCTTGGTCTCTTCTTGGCCAGTTGAATTCTCTTCCTTTCTTTCATGGTGGGTTCTGGTTTATTTCATGATTCATTGGAACGTAATATACTCTCTCCTTCCTTTCCTTTGTATTGGATATTAAGAATAAGATTTGATGTTCCAGTTACTCTTTCTTCTGTTGTTAACTTCTTTACTATAGAGAGGCCCGTGCCTTCCATACAGCTAGCATCCAATGAATATCTCTTCAAAATAAATTGTAGAATTTTAATCTGAGATGTGGGATTCCTTGATTCAGTTCTAGGTGTTGCTTTAAGCTTATTTTTTATGTTAGTACAAACATATTACTTCTCTGGTTCTTGAGTTAGACTTTTTAACAATCATGAAAACGTCAAACTTTGCATGATCTGAAGTAGACCAATATCTTCAGGTACAAAAAAAAAAAATACATCTGAAACATGCTCAATTCAGGGTTTTCCTTCAGTTCCTTCTATGGGTTAGTTTCCAGTCAGGAAGATTGTTGATACTGTACTGGTGAATTCAGTGTATGTTATTTTGGGCTACCTCAGAGAAAGCCTAAGAATTTTTAACTCCAGAAATAAAGCAAAGTACACGTCAAAAGTTATATATTAGGTGAATGACCTTATAATTATTGCAGTGATGTTTGTTTCTTAATATTCTCTTCGATGGATATTTTCTACTAATCACAACTTTCTTTTACAGTGACAACAATAATGATAAAGTTAATAATAATATTTAACATTTATTTAGAGTTTATTGTGGATGAGGCATAATCCTAAGCATTTTCCATATGTTAAAACAACAACTTTGTTAAGAGAGTAATGTTGCTATAGGCACAGAAACGTTAAGTAAATTGTCCAAAGTCACACAGCTAGAAAGTGGTGAAGCCAAGACAGCCACCCAGACAATCTGTCTCCAGAACTCACACACTTAATCACTATGCTGTATTATCATCGTTATTAAATCCGTTCTACAAATTGGAATTTTTGGAAGACTGGGAATAAAGCACGAAGGAAACTCATTTTCTAGAATGCATTGATGTATTTCTTCATTTTCTTCAGACTCCCGGTATTCAAGCTTCCATCTTTTCGTGTTGGCCAATTTTAATATTTCATATTTATTAATTTCTAGAATAAATTAGAATTTCTGTCTACCTATCATCTCTAAACGTATACACACACATATATATATGTATAGATATTATAGGAAAAAAAAACAAAGATAAATTATTAGAGGAAGTAGTTCTGAGTAAGTCCTCTGTCCAGATTGTAAAATCTCTAGGGTTTGGGATTGTGGCTTGTGAATTTTCTGAAAGGCTGACTTGACCTGTCTTTGGACAAAGCCCAAACTAGGAAGTGAAGGCTAGTGAGAGAGACAAAACTAACAAAAGGAGTAGTGATGAGAAGGATGCTAGTAGTTTTCAGGACAAAAAAAGACACATGAATAAAGGAGATAAAAAGTTTATATCAGAGGTATTAAAAAAGAAAAGAAGTTAATCATATAAATACTCCTATATAAGGGGAAAATTAGGAATATTTAGAAATAAAAGCCAGTTTAGAGCATCAGAAACATAGGATGAACTTTTGTAAATCAGAGAAAATAAAAAAATTAAATTCCTACAAAGAGATACTGGTATATATAACACCCCCCCCAAAAAAAACCCTGTTGCCATTGAGTCGATTCCGACTTATAGCGACCGTATAAGACAGAGTAGAACTGCCCCATAGGGCTTCCAAGGAGCAGCTGGTGAACTGTCAACCTTTTGGTTAGCAGCCAAACGCTTAAGCACTGCACCACAGGTATATTTAGGAAATAAAAATTGAAAGCATTACTATAGAGCCTCAGAAAAATGAAGGAAAAGAAGAAAGAAAAAGTAAAAGAGATGAATAGGCAAAGTATGTGGCAAAGCAATAAAAGAAATACACAAAAGTATAGACAGGCAATAGTTACAGAGGAATTCCTATTTTTTTTTTTTTTAATGTTTTATTGTACTTCAGGTGAAGGCTTACAGAACAAATAGTTTCTCATGAAACAGTAGTACACATGTTGTTTTATGACATTGG